>NC_035448.2:186596045-186928857 GCF_002127325.2 Helianthus annuus
ACTAACAAGGACAACGTTTTACATCGTGACCGAATACAGACAAAGTACAGACACAAGTGCACCAACAAACTCCCCCTTGGCTGTAGCTTTGTCTCGATCTTGATCATCCTTGATCTTCGTGTCTTCAACACTCTGATGTCCTTTTAAGTCTTCAATGTCGGAGGATCTTCAAAGTCTTCACGTCTTGAAAGCAAAAAGTGTATCAAGAAACTCCCCGTATCATGTAGGGAGTGTGTTGACAAACTCCCCCTTAACATAAGCTCCCCCTTGAGTTATGCTCGTGAATGACTTGATCTTCAATGCTTGAGATCCTTGTGGTGTGATGATGGTCAGCGGCATCTCGATCAGCTTCATCTTTTGAGTGCCTTCACGTCGTGTCTTCATTCCAAAGCTTGTCATTGACCATGTTCTCCTAGCCTTTAGAATCTGCACATGCAAGAAATCTAAACGCGTAATGAAACACTGCTTGGAATAGTTAGTATAAACAAATGACACGATGAAACACGTCCGACAGTTTGAAAGTTAATAAATTTCTCAATTTTAGATTTAACTTTCAAAACTTGCAAATTTCGACCGTTTATGAAGATTTAGTCAATTTGGTTTTCAGACAGGTTTCAGGAACGAAGACTCGAGCTCCAACATCATACGATCGAAAATAAAAAAAAAATAAAATCTTTTTGGCTTTTACAAAGTTTATATTAAAACACACCTAAAATCTTTTTGGTATTTTTGAATAAATTAAAAGACAACAATTTTAATATCCTTTGAGTGTTATCAAACGACATCACCGCTAATGTCGTGCTGATATGCACCAAACGACGAAAACTGTTTAAGATAAGACAATAAAGTTAAGCAGTAAATAAATATATACAGACATTCTTTTTGCGAGTTTCGAGGGTAAGAGAATCATATCAGTGTACGGTCATGTCAAAACACTCTTGTTGTTCAGTTAGTTAACATTAAAATAAGCATCCTATAACAATTATCGGTATTGTTGTCCACTTAAGCTCAACTTATCAGATGTAATCATGGCGAGGGGATACGTTAAGGTATGATTTATACTTACCGACCGGTGTTCATCCACATCACGACACATTCCCGTATCAAGGTATGCACGAGAAATCATCTTACCGGTGAGTATACTGATTATCATCTGTTTGACCGTATAAGATGTGAGATACTCACTTATTTTGATTTGAAAACAAGCCCTATGTGATATAATCACTTATTGATGAGGAACTTGATTTTCATATGCATGAGGGCACAGGAGCAAGTCCGTGAACAGGTCAGTACTTTCGTACAGCAGAGAGACGAACTTGACTCCCGGATAAATGTGATATTTTATCACTTATTTGTTATGGACATGTGATTGTTTATCACTTATTGAGGTCGAATGGAGTATGCAGTATGTAATATGTACACGTATGTATAGTATCATGGAAGATCTAGACTTGCGTCCCCGTTATTTTTCGGTAAAAAGATACAACCATGATACCCAGATGATAAGCAGCATAAAGACCGAATATCTCAGAACCTCGGCAATCTATAAAACGAAATTTCGGTACTAAGACCATATGCCAATGAATGGTTCCCACCTGGTCTTCAGTCGATTAAGATATATATCACCCTGCACACTTTAAAATGATTGTGAGCCTACCGATAAATCTTATATAGAGCTGCTTATCGTTTTTCATTTAAGGTTTAAAGAGGTTTGAATAGACCACTGATGTACTATCATTTTCTCTTTTGCTCGCCAGGAAACTCATTTTTGTTTTTCTATTGTTTTTGTGTTTTTTGAAATTTTTCAATGTTTTTGGATTTTCCGATTTTTGGATTTACTCCCTCTAAAATCAATAAACTAAGACAAATTTAAAACACAAAGGTATTTACAAAAATGATTTTCCGATGTTGGTTTACTCTTGCTTGACCTTAATGCCGTTTACCAATAATAAAAAGTCAAATCTTGATTTGTCAAATGCTTTGGTAAAAAGGTCGGCACGTTGGTCATCGGTGTGGACCTTAACAACATCGATTAGCCTTTTCTCAAAGCAATCACGTATGAAGTGATATTTGATTTCGATGTGTTTGGTCTTTGAGTGCTGCACATGATTTCTAGTGATCTGTAATGCAGCAGAATTATCAACGTAAATAGGAGTAGTTAGGAATTCAAAACCGTAGTCGCGTAATTGTTGTTGGATCCAAAGAACTTGGGAGCAACAACTTGAGGCAGCAATGTATTCAGCTTCGCATGTTGATGTAGCGACGCACGTCTGCTTCTTGCACTGCCATGTGACTAGGCGATTTCCTAAAAACTGACATCCAGCCGTTGTGGATTTGCCGTCGATTTTGCATCCGCCATGATCAGAATCACTGAATGCGATCAAGTCAAAGTTATTATCCCTAGGGTACCATAGACCGGTGTCAGGGTAACCCTTCAAATAACGAAAAATCCTTTTTACAGCTGCAAGATGTGAGGCTTTCGGGTTGACTTGATATCTGGCAAGCAGGCACGTTGGATACATTATGTCTGGCCTTGATGCTGTGAGGTACATAAGAGATCCGATCATTGCGCGATAGTATGAGGGGCTAACAGCTTCACCCTTCAAGTCTGGAGTAATTCCGTGATTTTGTGGCAGTGGGGTACCAATGGGCGTTGCATCAGACATCTGGAACCGGCTCAAGATGTCACCAACATATTTAGTCTGATGGATGAATATCCCAGACTCAGTTTGTTGCACTTGTAGGCCCAAAAAGAAAGTCATTTCCCCCATAGCACTCATCTCGAACTTATCCTGCATAATGCGCTCGAAATTCCTACACAAGACATCATTAGTAGAACCAAAAATAATATCATCAACATATACCTGTACCAGAAGAAGATCTCCATCTTGTTCTTTGATGAAGAGAGTACAATCGATAAGACCTCTTCGAAAACCGTTCTCCAGCAGATAGGTAGATAAGGTTGCATACCAAGCTCGCGGTGCTTGATGAAGACCATAGAGAGCTTTGTTGAGCAACCAAACCCGATCGGGATGGATAGGATCTTCAAAACCTGGGGGCTGTTCGACGTACACCTCTTCTTCAACCACACCATGTAAGAATGCACTTTTGACGTCCATCTGGTAAACCTTGAATCCTTTGAATGAGGCATAAGCCAGAAAGATCCGAATTGCTTCCAGACGTGCAACAGGTGCATAGACTTCGTTGTAGTCGATCCCTTCTATCTGTCGAAAACCTTGAACGACTAAACGTGCTTTGTTCCGAATAACCACTCCACGGTCGTCTTTCTTGCATTTGAAAACCCATCGAGTGCCAATTTTCTTGTAGTTCTCAGGTTTTTCAACAAGCTTCCAAACACTAAGCTTTTGAAATTGCTGCAATTCTTCCTGCATTGCTTCAACCCAAGCACTGTCTTTCAACGCTTCTTTCCACGATTTTGGTTCTTCTTGTGACACGTAACACGCGAAGGACCAGTCATTCTGAAGACCAGATTCTCTTATAGCTGAATACAAACCAGCATTCCGGTTGTTTCTCAGCTGATTACGTGTCTGCACACCGCGATGGACATCTCCTATAATATTCTGCTGGGGGTGGGTATCATGAATCCTCATTTCAGGATTTTCTGACACACGTGCATTGATACCCAAATTGTTAAGATTAAGATCAACAACCAACTCCACACCAGGAACGTGTGTAGAAGTGGATGCATTCCCTTCAGCAGTGTCTACATTCTGCATATGAGGTGTATCAACAGAGGCACCTTGAACAGGAGCAGCTGGAGCCGAAGATCCTTCAGCTGCATCATGATATTCATCATCTTCAGAAGATTCATTATAATCAGCAGCATCTTCATAAACCTCATTTTGAACCATATTGTTAACAGACGAAGAAGCTTGTGGGTCAACAACAATAGGTCTAACCAAAGGCGAGACAGCAGCGTTGTCACTTTCCAACAACATCCTAGCCGCTGCTGACTCTTCGTCAAAGGTTGGCAGATTGAAGGAGTCAAATAGTCCATCATAATCGAACATCCACGGATCACCCGGAGCCCTAACAGGACTCGTGTACCTTTGAACCCTCACTTCACTCCATAGCTCAATCTTTTTGGTAGCCAGATTCCAAACACGAAAATTTGGAGTAGCATATCCAAGGAAGAAACCCTCGATAGCTTTAGCTCCAAACTTTCCATCCGGCTCAATCATAGTACATGGAGCACCAAACGGTTCTAGGTAAGAAAGATCCGGTTTCCTTTTCTGAAGGAGTTCGAAGCAAGTTTTGCCATGTCTCTTTACTGTTAGAACTCTGTTTAACGTGTAGCATGCAGCCGATACAGCCTCCCCCCAGAATTGAATAGGGAGTTCCGACTCTACTAACATTGTTCTTGCAGTTTCTATAATCGTTCGATTCTTCCTCTCCGCGACACCATTTTGTTGTGGAGTATAACGAGAACTGTACTCATGAAGAATGCCTTTAGAAGTACAAAACTCATCCATAACTTGATTCTTGAATTCGGTTCCATTGTCGCTTCGGATTCTCTTCACTTTCAACGAATAGAGATTCTCCAACATTGTAAGAAGATCCTTGAGGATGCCAGGAGTTTAACTCTTGTGTGCCATGAAGGATACCCAAGAAAATCTAGAATAATCATCAGTAACAACTAGACAATAAGCATCTCCGAATGTTGTCTTGTGTTTCATAGGTCCAAAAAAATCCATATGAAGACGTTCGAGAGGCATGCTGACAGTGTTGATTTTCTTCAGAGGGTGAGACTTCTTTGTTTGCTTCCCTTTTTGGCACGAGACACAGATATCTTGTAAATGAAAACTTCTCACAGGCACACCATTCACAAGATTATTTTTCACCAAATGGTTCATCTTTCTCAAGTGAATGTGTCCCATTCTTCTGTGCCAAGATATAGACTCCTTTTCCGTGGCTTTCGAGACAAAGCAAGTGACTTGTGCAGATGTTGTAATGGCCTGGCTCATGTCGAGAATATAAAGATCATTAACTCTCGGAGCCGATAAGAGAATCCATTCTTGTGGAATTTTGAATCCAGGTTTCAGCACATAGCAGCCGGCATCATCAAAATGCACGGAGAATTTTTTATCGCAGATTTGCGACACACTGAGAAGATTATGATCAATTTGCTTAACATAATTGATCTTATCGAAGCACACAAAACCATTTGAGATACTTCCCTCTCCAGTGATGAATCCGCCTTTGTCTCCCGCAAATGCAACATACCCTCCTCTAATATTTCTCACGTCGTATAGGAGCCGTAAGTCGCCAGTCATGTGCCTGGATGCTCCACTATCAACAATCCAGTGACTATTAATAGTTCCTCCTAGAACACCCTGCACATGTCATTTAAAAACATCAGTTGAGGATGGGGACCCAAGCCTTAGTGGTCTTGGGTCGTCCCTGAGCATCACGAAACGTGATATCAATCTCTTGATGGTTTTCAAGAACAACTGCTCCCCCTGAATTGTCACCCGCCTTAGGTAACCAAGTTTGTTTTTGCCTACCAGTTTTTGAAGATTCTGGTTTTACAGGTTGTGACACACTTGGTTCCCTTTGAACTGTTTTAACTTCAGATTTCAAAGCTTTTTCAACAGTTTTCATGTTCTTACGTCGTTGTTTAGTTTCTTGTTCTTTTACAGTTCGTTTATCATGTTTGGGTGAAACTGACCGACGTTGAGGATGAACTGTTTCAGGTGGAGCTTTCTCAACAAATTTATTCTTTGGAGCATTT
Source organism: Helianthus annuus (assembly GCF_002127325.2). Classification (NCBI taxonomy): domain Eukaryota; kingdom Viridiplantae; phylum Streptophyta; class Magnoliopsida; order Asterales; family Asteraceae; genus Helianthus; species Helianthus annuus. Next base: position 186,601,798 of record NC_035448.2, read on the forward strand.
GGGCAGTTTTTGATGATGTGCCCAATTTCTCCACATTTAAAACATGTTCTCCTTTCAACAAATTTAGGAGAACTTGATTGACCATGGGATGTCGAGCTCATGGAACCAGAGGTACTAGCCTTTTCATCACACCCGTTTGTATGTTGAGTGTAATTGTTATCACTGTTACGTTTTAAGATTGTGACTTGTTTTACAAAATCAGTGTTAGATTTGTTCTCAAAAGTTTCAATCTTATCAGTACCCTTGGATGACACGAACTTGACATCTTTTGCTTTCTTTTGAAATCGAGCTCCTTTTGTTTCAGATTTCATCTGAGAGACCTTATGCTTTTGAGCTCGTTTGACTGGTTGTTTACCATTAGAAGCACTAGGTTGTTGAGTGGTTGAAGATTTTTGATTACCAAACTGTTTTCTAATCTCAGCCTTAGGAATTGGATCACATTGTGTTACAACAATTCCCGGAAGTGTTTTTCCCAAAAATTTGTTTGTGTTGTCTTCAAAGACTTTATCAATCAAAGATTGATTTACATTTTTAATTGGGAAAACGTAATCTGAGTAGATTTTATTATCTCCAACCAATGTATACAACACATTACTGCTTTTAACAGTAGACACACATGTCTTATCAACTTTGACAAAATCAATCACTTGTTTCTTAACAGATGAGACATCAGGAGTATCAGGATCACAAAGAATGTGATTCTCTCGTGGAATAACTACTCCTTTCATCTTGTTAAGTGATTTATCCTGTTCACTTACATCCACTTCTGATTCATCATCCGATGTCTCATAGTCCTCGATAATTGGAGGACTTTGCTTTATGGATGATGAAGTTTCTTGTTGCTTAGAGGATGTGTTTGAAGAATTGTCCGGTTTGAACCCTAGGCCAGTAGCAAATTCCTCAACATCAAGAGGCACACTGGGTTCATACCGAGCCATTTCCTCCTCATCAGGCATCTTGGTATAATTGTTCATCAAAGGGGGCGGACATTTCTTATACCCTATGCCTTTCTGATTTCCCTTCGGTTGTTGAACATCGATGATGTGATCAAGCACAAATTGGGAGTTAGAATAACTTTCCAATTTTTGTTTGATCGCATCATGCTCGCATTGGGCAATGGCTAATTGCTTCTTAGTTTCTTCCACAATGTTAATGTATTCATTTATACTTACTTGCTTGTGGTAAACTACTTTGTTCACTTCGGACACATTTTTCTTTAATGTTTCAATTACTGATTTAAAATCTTTTTCGTTCCGAGTTAAAGCCATATTTGCCTCTTTGCATTTGGAAAGTTCAATAACCAAATTTTGATTATGACTATGAAGCTTTTCTAGTTCAAGCTTCATTTCAGCACATGATTCACAAACACTAGGAGTAGGAGGTTCAGAATTTACCTCGAAGAGGCTGACACATTTGTCATAAAAGCAGTTTGAAAAGAAAAAGATCCGTCTTCAGAAAAGAACTTTTCCATTTCCCTGGATGTAGTAGCAGCCTTCTTGATCAGAATTGATTTCTGACATATGAGATCATCAGCTTCATTCAATAAATCCTCAACACCAGAACCTGCTTCCTCCTTCACATCAGACTCTGTTTGATTATCCCCAGAAACAGAGCCTTCTTCATCAGAACTTCCAGAATAACCAGAACTTTCATCACTTTCAGAGGACTCTTCTTTATGAACATGCTCGATGTGATTGATGATCTTTGCATAACAAGCTGTTCCACTTCCTTGATCACCTTCACCAAACTGCACAGACCAGTCACATCCCTCATCAGCTTGAACAGCCAAAGCCCGATTGGGATTTGAAGTTCCAGGCTGGCCCTGATTGTTATTAACTGCCACCATCCTCCTTTCACGGTTTTCTTGCTGGGCATTCACATTTGTAGTACTCGTCTGGTTTCTGAAAGGGTTGTGATTGCCTTGTTTTGTTGGTCGAGTGCACTCTCGTTTGAAGTGCCCTTTATTACCACAATTGAAGCATGTAACGGCGTTAATATCAAACCCATACTTCGTATCTTTCTTTCCTTCCAACGAAGTTCTTCCAGTTCGAGCCATGAAATCTTTTGCCCTTCTCACTGCACTAGCAAAAGCCCATTTGATATCCATCAACTCCATTTCTTCCTTGTCTATCTGTTGATAATCTTCATTGGTCATGTTGATGTTTCCAAGCTGACCTGCTACCAAACCACAGTAGGCACTGACCATTGTATTGATAATTTCCATATGCTCCTTAGCAACTTCAATGCTGAGGTGTGAAAGGTTTGAATTATCAACTCGAATTGTGTTAGGGTTTTGAGGTTGAGGATTGTTTGTATAATGAGCCTGCTGTTGTTGTTGTGATGGTTGGACTTGTGGCTGTGTTGGGACGGGAATGTAAGACCTCGGATCAAAAGCCGGAGCAGCAGTTGATTGAGGAAACGGAAGAGAACTTGTGTTGGACACAAATGCAGTTTGCAGTTTAGGTTGCTGAGCTGCAGCGGATCTTGCCAAAACATCGAAGCCTGGAAGGTACATTTCTGTATTCTGAGGAGCGGGAGCTCGCTTTGCCTTCCGGATTTCTTCATCATTTTTATGTTCCAGGAATGAACTCATAGATGTTAACCGTGTCTAGAGTTCCAGTATGCTTCAACAACTCAATAAAAGAACTCCACTTTGGAGGTAAGGCGTCAGCAAACCTATTCACCATGTCTTGTTGAGTAGAGACAACCCCATAAGCACACATCTCACTAATCAGATGATAGAAACGTGTTGTCATATCATTTAGAGTTTCGTTTTCCAAAAATTGAAACGATTCAAACTCTTTCTTCAACAAATCATGACGAGACTTTCGAGTAGCTGCATTGCCTTCTCCTCTAGCAACTAAGGCATCCCACAATGTTTTCGTGGTCTTGCAGTAGGAGAACTGATGATAGATATCTTTGTTGAGTGCTTGTGTAAGTGTAGCAAAAGCCTTTTTCTCCAATTCATAAGCCTTCTTGTCATTTTCGAGCATGTTAGCATAACCTTCTGAAGTGGACGCTGCAACCTCAAGATTAGCATTGAATGCATTGATGAAACATGTCCAAAGATCGGTGCTTTGTCCTTGAACATACGTGTGAAAGCGGTTTTTCCATGATGGAAAGTCGTTCATATGGTTCAATTTTGGTGGACGGTTGTTGCTGCCCGTTTCGCTTTCACTAATCAAAAGATTTTGAATGCTTTGACTTTGATTGGATACCAAAGCCCATTGACTTGGACTGATTGATGGCGGTGGAAACATACTTTTTGCCCAAGCTGCAGCAGAGGTTAGCTCTTGACTAGATTGTGAGTCAATACTCCAGTCCCAAGGACTTGTACAACTCATTTTGATGAGATACTAATTGGAAACCTTCACAAACACAAACCTGTTAGATTCAAACAGACAAGAATTGAAAGATACAGACTTGTTCGAAAGATCAAGACTTGTTCGAAGGATCAACAGTGTTCGAAAGATCACTGTTGAGTTTCGAACAAAGACTTCGAAAGATTCACAACTTGACAGATCCTTATCTTTCGAGCAATTATTTCGAAAGATTCACAATTTGAAAGATCCTTATCTTTCGAGCAATTATTTCGAAAGATTCACAATTTGAAAGATCCTTATCTTTCGAATAACTATCCTTCGAATAGATTCCCTGGATCGAAGGATAAGTCTCAGACTTCGAAGGATGGGTCGAAAGATGATTATCTATCGAGCCTTCCTTGATCGAAAGATGATCGTTCGATATCGAAAGATATCCTTCGATCGCTTCTCACACAACTGACAAAAAGGTGACAGGTTGGTGAGAAAGGTGATTGGTTGGTGAACCAACTTTCGGCAGAAAGGATGTTCTGACCTCAACTTTTCACCAACTTTGATTTTCAAATAAAATATGCCCAAAATGGCAAATCTTATCCAGAAAGTCCGGTCACCGGAACACACCGGAATTTGGCCGGAAATCACCAAATTTCGTAAAAACAAGTTGTAAGTTACCCAACCCGCTCTTGAACACACCCGGTTAGTTTAGAACACGTTTTTATGTTTAAAAATGCAAGAAAACCACCAAAAACGGGTACTAAACCAAGTGTCCAAACACACCAAGACTTGAACAAACTCGGTTTTTTAACAAGGTAAAGAGCCACGGCTCTGATACCACTTGTAGGTCCCTCGTGGAGGATGAGGTTAAACCTTAACCTTGTTATATTAACACACTAGCAAGTGCGGAATCCAAGCTAGAATGCAACCGAGTTGAGACAAGTATAAACACAAGACACACAAGGTTCACCGATTAACACCACTTGTATTAATGCAAATGAAAGGTTACGGTTACAAGCACAAGGTTTACAAATCAGTATTGCAAACTCTCTAATGTGTGTGTTCTTGACAGAAGTGTCTCTCAAGTGTTTCCAAATGTCCAAACTGAAAAGAACACACTGCATGGGTATATATACCCATACACAGCAGGTCTGACCGAAGGATCCGATAGATGTCTCGAAGGATCATCTATCGATGTTAAACCTGTCGAAGGATCAGGAATACTGATCGAAAGATCATCTTTCGATCAGACTTCCATCGAAGGATTCACAGTGACCTCAAAGGATGATCTATCGAGGAGGTCTATCCATCGAAGGTTCAACTTTCGAGCTCATCGAAGGATCTAAACTATCCTTCGATGAGACATCCTTCGAACCATACATGTTACATTCATAAACTAACTGTTTGGCCAAGTCAAACCAGGAGGATGGTTGACTTGGTCAAACTTACATGACTAACAAGGACAGCGTTTTACATCGTGACCGAATACAGACAAAGTACAGACACAAGTGCACCAATAGACATCCCTTATCATATGTCGTAAGTGATCTTCTAAGTACATTAGTCAAGCTGGGATTCAATGCATGTGATCAGAATAAAATTTTTAAAACAAAACTCATTGTTTTTTTTTGTTATATCATAAAAAACTGGTTATCATCTAATTCTACCTGTATCTTTACTTACGTAGCTGGTTAATTAGTGACATTATCTAAAAACATTGTGATCTAGGGCAGAAACGATTTAAACTCGAAGAATATACGCAAATCAACCAACACGCAGGAGCAAAAGGAGTGGAGGAATGTTATTGTTGGCAGAGTGAATGCGCAAATATAGATTGCATGGGTTGATCAGTTTTTGCTATAAACTAAACCCAAACTTAGGACACTTTGTTGATTACTTAATAAAAAAAGTACATGTACGGTGTGTTTTGATATATTAAGTAAGTCTTGTTATAAATTCTTTTTTTAACCAGGAAAATAGCCAGAAACACATAGCCTTTGATGGAATTTCTACTCATAAATGTACAAATAACTATTTGGAAAATCAACTTTGGTACCTGAAGATGGCTTGTATATACCTGAACTATGTCATATTTAATAATAATGAACCACGTCACATAAGTACAATGGAATTCATAGCAGTAACGACCCAGTTAAACACCACAACTTGAAACCGTTAGCCGTTGAAAATGGTGATCACCCGCAACCAGTCACTATGTTAATTGAGTCAACATATCCACAAGGGGCAAATAGGTAGATTGCAGTACTTGTATGCAAAAAGCCACCATGCAAAGTTACCCAGAAGACCGACGGATGCATTATCTCAATTGATAATTCATTTCTTTAATCCATGTTTTATGTTTTGTTTTTGTTTTTACTTCCGTATTTCACTTCCAAGTATGATTCTTTATTAATATATACTAATAGACATTCGACTCCAAAATTTCCAATCTATGAAAAAGTTCGTTAGCCCACCACTGGGAAAAGATAAATTGTTCTTAAGAGATCCTCCTCACAACACGTCATAATGATGTTTCCTCTATAACTTCCTGCTGAAGTGTTTTGGGGAACCCGAATGCAAAAAGTCTTGGGCATTGCTTTACGACATGTCTACTCATCAGGCAATAATGTCTTCCTATTGTTGGCCCCAATGGATCTTTGATCTCTAGACAATCGAATAACTTGAATATATAAATTGAGAATTTGTTAGGGGTATCGTATCAGAGTATGCTCGAGCGGAAGTGGAACAAACACACACACACACACTTGCAGAAAATAAAGAACACGAGAATTTACGTGGTTCGGTCAAGGTGACCTACGTCCACGGGTTGCAACTAGGGTTTTACTTTTATTAGATGCTCACAACTGTTTTCAGAATGATACAGATTACAATTACATCATAGGTATTTATAGAACAAGATTAGGGTTTCCTACTTGGTCAACAAGTTAACTAAGTGGGCCTAATAACTAGGGCCGGCTAACCCTAACTAGGGCAGGCTAACCCTAATTAGGGCCGGCTACCCTAAAGCCTACGAACCCAACAATCCCCCAATCGGAGGCTTTGCATAGTCCACAAAGTGCATCCAAGAAACCCATCACCAGTAACTTCGGTAATCTTTACGTGCAAGTCTTCCCAGCCTCCAGTTCCAAGAACAAGCTAAGACTTCAGTCACATCCAAGCCACCTAGTTACAACCACACCTCTCATCAAGTATGTAGGTCCCTCGGAGGATGAGGTCAAACCTTAACCTTGTTATGTGAAACACACTAGCAAGTGCGGAATCCAAGCTAGAGTGCAAACCGAGATGAAACAAGCATAAACACAAGACACACAATATTCACCGATTAACACCACTTGTATTAATACGAATGAAAGGTTCGGTTACAAGCTCAATGTTTACAAATCTGTTTTGTAAACTCTCTAAGTGTGTGTGTTCTCACAGAAGTGTCTCTCCAAGTGTTTTCAAGTGTCTCACTGTCTGTGTGCATAAAATGAAGTGAACACACTACATGGGTATATATACCCAGCACTGGTCGTTTGGTCGAAGGATCAGAAAGGCAGATCGAAGGATCAGATAGATGATCGAAAGATCATCTATCGATCAGTCAGCCATCGAAGGATCTATATATACCTCGAAGGATGGTATATCCTTCGAGATCCTTCTGCATCCATCGAAGGCTTATCCTTCGATGAGTCATCCTTCGACAACTCATCCTTCGACACAAATATATGACAACCATTTTCTAACTGTTTGGCCAAGTCAAACCAGGAGGATGGTTGACTTGGTCAACTTACAGAACTAACAAGGACATCGTTTTACATCATGACCGAATACAGACAAAGTACAGACACAAGTGCACCAACAAACTCCCCCTTGGCTGTAGCTTTGTCTCGATCTTGATCATCTTTGATCTTTGTGTCTTCAAGACTCTGATGTCCTTTCAAGTCTTCAATGTCGGAGGATCTTCAAAGTTTTCACGTCTTGAAAGCAGAGAGTGTATCAACAAACTACCCGTATCATGTAGGAAGTGTGTTGACAAACTCCCCCTTAACATAAGCTCCCCCTTGAGTTATGCTCGTGAATGACTTGATCTTTAATACTTGAGATCCTTGTGGTGTTGATGATGGTCAGCGGCAACTCGATCATTTTCATCCTTTGAGCGCCTTCACGTCGTGTCTTCATTCCAAAGCTTTGTCATCGACCATGTTCTCCTTGCCTTTAGAATCTTCACATGCAAGAAATCTAAACGCGTAATGAGAACAACTGCTTGGAATACAGTTAGTATAAACAAATGACACACGTATGACCATGTCACAATCAAACACCGTCCGACAATTTGAAAGTTTTACAAATTTATCAATTTTAGTTTTCAACTTTCAAAACTTGCAAATTTCGACCGTTTATGAAGATTTAGTCAATTCGGTTTTTCGTTCAGGTTTCAGGCAACGAAGACTCGAGTTCCAACATCGTACGATCGAAAATAAAATAGAAATAAAATCTTTTTGGCTTTTATAAAGTTTATATTAAAACTCACCTAAAATATTTTTGGAATTTTTGAATTTTTCAAATGTAAAGACTGAAAGCAGTAAATAAATATATACAGACATTCTTTTTGCGAGTTTCGAGGGTAAGAGAATCATATCAGTGTACGGTCATGCCAAAACGCTCTTGTTGTTCAATTAGTTAACATTAAGATAAGCATCCTATAACAATTATCGGTATTGTTGTCCACTTAAGCTCAACTTATCAGATGTAATCATGGCGAGGGGATACGTTAAGGTATGATTTATACTTACCGACCGGTGTTCATCCACATCACGACACATTCCCGTATCAAGGTATGCACGAGGGTTCATCTTACCGGTGAGTATGCCGATTATCATCTGTTTGACCGTGTATGATGTGAGATTCTAACTTATTTTGATTTGAAAACAAGCCCTATGTGATAGAATCACTTATTGATGAGGAACTTGATTTTCATATGCATGAGGGCACAGGAGCAAGTCCGTGAACAGGTCAGTACTTCCGTACAGCAGAGAGACGAACTTGACTCCCGGATAAATGTGATATTTTATCACTTATTTAATATGGACATGTGATTGTTTATCACTTATTGAGGTCGAATGCAGTATGAGATATGTACACGTATGTATAGTATCATGGAAGATCTAGACTTGCGTCCCCGTTATTTTTCGGTAAAAGATACAACCATGATACCCAGATGATAAGCAGCATAAAGACCGAATATCTCAGAACCTCGGCAATCTATCAAACGAAATTTCGGTACTAAGACCATATGCCAATGAATGGTTCCCACCTGGTCTTCAGTCGATTTAAGTTTATATCACCCTGCACACTTTAAAATGATTGTGAGCCTACCGATACATCTTATATAGAGCTGCTTATCGTTTTTCATTTAAGGTTTAAAGAGGTTTGGATAGACCACTGATGTACTATCATTTTCTCTTTTGCTCGCCAGGAAACTCATTTTTGTTTTTCTATTGTTTTTGTGTTTTTGAAATTTTTCGATGTTTTTGGATTTTCAGATTTTGGATTTACTCCCCCTAAAATCAACAAACTAAGACAAATTTAAAACACAGAGGTATTTACAAAAATGATTTTCCGATGTTGGTTTTACTCTTGCTTGACCTTAATGCCGTTTACCAATAATAAAAAGTCAAATCTTGATTTGTCAAATGCTTTGGTAAAAAGGTCGGCACGTTGGTCATCGGTGTGGACCTTAACAACATCGATTAGCCTTTTCTCAAAGCAATCACGTATGAAGTGATATTTGATTTCGATGTGTTTGGTCTTTGACTGCTGCACAGGATTTCTAGTGATCTGTAAAGCAGCAGAATTATCAACGTAAATAGGAGTAGTTAGGAATTCAAAACCGTAGTCCCGCAATTGTTGTTGGATCCAAAGAACTTGGGAACAACAACTTGAGGCAGCAATGTATTCAGCTTCGCATGTTGATGTAGCAACGCATGTCTGCTTCTTGCACTGCCATGTGACTAGGCGATTTCCTAAAAACTGACATCCGGCCGTTGTGGATTTGCCATCGATTTTGCATCCACCAAAATCAGAATCACTGAAAGCGACCAATTTAAAGTTATTATCCCTAGGGTACCATAGACCGGTGTCAGGGTAACCCTTCAAATAACGAAAAATCCTTTTGACAGCTGCAAGATGTGAGGCCTTCGGGTTGACTTGATATCTGGAAAGCAGGCACGTTGGGTACATTATGTCTGGCCTTGATGCTGTGAGGTACATAAGAGATCCGATCATTGCGCGGTAGTATGAGGGGCTAACAGCTTCACCCTTCAAGTCTGGAGTAATTCCGTGATTTTGTGGCAGTGGGGTACCAATGAGCGTTGCATCAGACATCTGGAACCGGCTCAAGATGTCACCAACATATTTAGTCTGATGGATGAATATCCCAGACTCAGTTTGTTGCACTTGTAGGCCCAAGAAGAAAGTCATATCCCCTATAGCACTCATCTCGAATTTATCCTGCATAATGCGCTCGAAATTCCTACACAAGACATCATTAGTAGAACCAAAAATAATATCATCAACGTATACCTGTACCAGAAGAAGATCTCCATCTTGTTCTTTGATGAAAAGAGTACAGTCGATAAGACCTCTTCGAAAACCGTTCTCCAGCAGATAGTTAGATAAGGTTGCATACCAAGCTCGCGGTGCTTGATGAAGACCATAGAGAGCTTTGTTGAGCAACCAAACCCGATCGGGATGGATAGGATCTTCAAAACCTGGAGGCTGTTCGACGTACACATCTTCTTCAACCACACCATGTAAGAATGCACTTTTGACGTCCATCTGGTAAACTTTGAATCCTTTGAATGAGGCATAAGCCAGAAAGATCCGAATTGCTTCCAGACGTGCAACAGGTGCATAGACTTCGTTGTAGTCGATTCCTTCTATCTGACGAAAACCTTGAACGACTAAACGTGCTTTGTTCCGGATAACAACTCCGCGGTCATCCTTTTTGCATTTGAACACCCAACGGGTACCAATCTTCTTGTATCCAGCAGGTTTCTCTACGAGTTTCCAGACACCAAGCTTCTGGAATTGTTGCAGTTCTTCCTGCATTGCTTCAACCATTCTGTTGAGGAGTATAAGCTGCACTAAACTTATGAAGAATACCCTTTGAAGTGCAAAACTCTGCCATGGCATGATTTTTAAATTCAGTGCCATTGTCGCTACGTATCCGCCTAACCTTTAACTTATACAAATTCTCAATCTGAGTGATCAAGTTTTTGATAATACCAAAGGTTTCACTCTTGTGTGCCATGAACGCCACCCAAGAAAATCTTGAATAATCATCAGTAATCACGAGGCAGTATTGATCATTCCGAATACTCTTGTGCTTGACAGGACCGAACAAATCCATGTGCAAACGTTCAAGAGGAACTGCCACCGTGTTGATCTTCTTTGTAGGGTGTCGTTTCTTCGTTTGTTTTCCTTTCTGGCACGAAACACAGACGTCTTGAAGATGAAAGTTTTTAAGGGGAACATCATTCACCAATTCATTTGAAACCAAATGATTCATTTTGCGTAAGTGAATGTGACCCATTCGTCTGTGCCAAGAGATAGAGTCTTTTTCTGTGGCTTTGGAAACGAAACAAGTTGCTTGTGCAGACGTAGTAATAGCTTGGCTCATATCAAGGACGTACAAATCATTTATCCTTGGAGCTGACAAGAGAATCCATTCTTTTGGAATTTTGAAGCCGGGTTTCAGCACATAACATCCATTAGCATCAAAGTGTACCGAGAATTGCTTGTCACAAATTTGAGAAACACTAAGAAGATTGTGATCAAGTTGTTGCACAAAGTTGATCTTGTCAAAGCTGACAATCCCGTTGGATATCATTCCTTCACCCGTAATATAACCACCCTTATCTCCAGCAAAAGCAACATAACCTCCTCTAATAGATTTGACGTCGTAGAGAAGCTTCATGTCGCCTGTCATGTGCCTGGATGCCCCACTATCAACAATCCAATGACTACTGATAGTTCCTCCTGGAACACCCTGCACATGAACTCAAATGATTAGTTGGAGATGGGGACCCAAGCCATTGTGGTCTTGGGTCTTCCATTTTCATCAATAACAATAACTTCTTGTCTTTGATGATTGGTAAATTGTGATGGTCCCCCTGATTCATTAACCCTTTTTGGTTTCCAGTTCTGTTTTGTTTTACCAGTGTTGTTCTTTAAAATTTTAACTTCATGGTTGTCTGAAGGTTTTGAATTTTCTGGTTTGACAGAAACAGATGTTTTGTTAACCACATCGGTTTTAATTGCCTTTTCAATTTTCTTGACCTGTTGGCGTTTCTGTTTCTTTTCCCTTTCTTTTACAAGTCGGGGATCTTGTTTTGCAGAAACAGTTTGCCTGCGGTCAGTTTGGTCATGGGGAACATCAACTTTTTCTTTTTGTTTATGAAGATATGGACAATTTCGAATTATATGTCCAATTGTTCCACACTCAAAACATGATCTTCGTTCAACAAACCCCGAAGTATCATGTGATCGTTTAGCCGATGATGTTGAACTTTGTGAACCCGAGGTACTAGGCTTTGAACTGGTTTGTTCATTTCTTTTCAGAACAGTAGCTTTCTTGACAAAATCTAAGTTAGATTTATTTTCAAACGTTTCAATTTTGTCCGTTCCCGTCGATTTCACAAAGTTTACATTCTTGTTTTTCTTCCGATTCGGCTTCTTTTGAGTTTGAGCCGGTGATTTTCGTTTTGGCTTGGTGTGATTTTGCTGTTTTTGCCCTGTTGGTAATTTCTTGTTGCCATATTGTTTTCGGATTTCGTCTTTTGGAATAGGAGGACACTGTGTAACTGTAACACGTGGTCCTGTCTTTCCTAAAAACTTACTTGTCGAATTTTCAAAGACTTTACTTATTAAAGATTGATTAACATTCTTAATAGGAAAATCTTTGTCTAAATAAATTTTATCATCGCCAACAAGAGTGTACAGCAAATTCACACTCTCCGACTCTTTTTCAGACGAGGACTCGATTGCAACAGTCTTAGCGGGTTTTGCAGAAGGCTCACACAGAATGTGATTCTCGAGAGGTATGTCCTCATTTTTGACTACCGCATCAGACTTTGCTGGGACAGCATCATCAGATTCATCATTAGAAGAATCAGCATCCTCAGTAATGACTGGAGGATCCTGATTCAGTTCAGCAGAAGACACACATGTATCTGCTGATACATCCGAATCTGATGATACTTCCTTTGTATATCCGAGCCCTGCTGCAAATTCTTTTACATCTAGAGGCACAGATGGTTCAAAGAACACTCTGTCCTCCTCATCCGGCATGGCATCATAATTATGTCTCACTGGTGGTGGACAATTCTTATAGCCTATGCATGTAACGTCCCTTTTCTCCTTTTGGACATCAATGATGTGATCCAACACATAGCTAGAACTCAAATAACTATCTAACTTGAGTTGGATTGCCTCACTTTCCGTTTTTACACAAGCCATCTCTTTTTGCATTGTCTCAAGACGAGATATATACAAATTAATGTCAGTTTGTTTTCTGGAAACCATTTTAGTTAACTCGGTTTTATCTTTCTTTAACTTTTCGATTACCGATTTAAACTCCTTTTCATGATTTTCATAAAACATATTGGCTTCTGTACATTTGGAAAGGTCCACAGTCAATTTCTGATTGTGAATAAAAGTCACATCATTCTTTTCTTGCAAAGCTTCATGCTTACTTTGCAAGTCACACAAATTCTCATTCACTGTAGTATGTTTGTCTTGCAAGTCAAACAAACTAGCTTGTAAAGCATCATGTTTTCCTTGCAACTCAGACATACTTTTCTCTACATCAGCACATCTAGCACGCAACCTATCACATTCATCACAATTTACAACAGTGGGTTCATCGACACATACCTGACTTGATGAACCATCGACATTAGCCATAAAGGCTGAATGGAGAGAAGACGAAGAATAAGCAGCTTGATCCACCAGAATAGATCTTCTATCACTTAGTGCTGCAGCTTCCTCCAAAAGCTCATCAATGTCAGCATCAACCGAAACATTTGCTGTCTCACCCACATGATCATCACCTGAACTGGATGATTCTTCATCAACACTCCTGCTGTACCCAGAAGAGTCTTCATCTTCAGAAGATTCACCACCACTGGCGGAAGATTCTCCACCACTGGTGTGAACTGTCTCCTTCACAATTCTAGCAAAACAAGCTGTACCATCCTGAGCATCACCACTCAACTGGATTGACCAGTCACAACCTTCATCCACTTGAACCACAAGTGCCCTGTTGGCATTTGATGTTCCAGCTTGGCCCTGGTTGTTGACAGGTATTAATGTACGCTCATTGTTCCTGTTCTGGTTCTGCTGGTTGCCTTGGTTTCTGAAGGGGTTCTGGTTCCCGTGCTGTGCTGGCTTTGTACATTCCCTTTTAAAATGACCCCGTTCACCACAATTGAAGCACTTTACTGCCTGTTTATCGAAACCATACTTGGTGTCTTTCTTGCTTTCTAAGCTGGTTCTGCCAGTACTTTCCATGAAACCCTTTGCTCTTCTTACAGCACTAGCAAAGGCCCACTTGATATCCATCAAGTCCATCTCTTCCTTATCAATCTGCCGATAGTCTTCTTGTGTCAGATTAATGTTGCCAATCTGACCTTCCACTAACCCACAGTACGCGCTCACTATAGTATTAAGCAGCTCCATGTGTTCCCTTGCTACTTCTACACTGACCTTAGAGAGGCTTAAAGTGTCGAGCTGTACTGTATTTGGCTTTGATTGCTGACCAGCAGATGATGTTCCTCCATAACACGCATGTTGTTGTTGAGCAGGAGGAGGAGGAGGTGGTTGTATTGGATTTCCATACATGTCTGTGGTGGGAGGTGGCTTAACAGGAACTTGCACTGGATTGCCATACATATCCGTGCTTGTGACAAACGCCGTTTGTAGTGGAGCATGTGGACCGGTTCTTGCAGACGAAGAACTGGAAGTTCCATAATACATTTCTGGATTTTGTGGCAATGGAACTCTTTTTGCCTTTAATGTTTCCTCCTGATCCTTGTTTTCTAAAAGCTGCACGAAGTTGTTGATATTTGTAGTTCTCAAGACTCCGTTATACTTCAAGATTTCCAAGAAACTGTTCCATTGTGGAGGCAAAGCATCAGCAAACTTCTTCACCACTTCTGTTGTAGTTGTTGCTACTCCAAAATTGTTCAGCTCTGTAAGCAAGTGATAAAACCGGCTTGTCATGTCTCCCAAAGACTCCTTATCCATGCACGTGAAACAGTCAAATTCCTTCTTGAGAAGATCATGACGCAATTGACGTGTTGCTTCATTCCCTACTCCTCTGGTTTTCAACCCGTCCCACAACTTCTTCGTTGTCTTGAAACTGACAAACTGGTGGTAGATATCTTTGCTTAACGCCTGAGTGAGAATGGCGTATGCTTTCTTTTCCAGATCATACGTTTTCTTTTGATCTTCAGGAAGATCAGCAAACGTAGCAGTATCTGAAGCAGCAACCTCTATAGCTTGATCGAAATCTGTAGTGAAACGTATCCACAGTTTGGTATTTTGACCAAGAACGTATGTACGGAATCTATCAACCCAGCCTGGATACTCGTTTAAGTGCATCAACTTTGGAGGTCGATTCAAACTCCCGGTTTCGCTTTCGCTCAACAAAATACTTTGAATGCTCGGAGTTTGATTTGATACTAATGCCCATTGACTTGACGATATGGCATTTGCCTGCGAAGATGTCGACACCGGAGACTCGGCCCATGAAGGAGATAAACTAGTACTCGTGTACTTTCCACTGTCTGGAGCCGGTGTACCCCACCATGAGGGAGTGGAACCTGTACTTGTATATTTTCCACTATCTGGAGCCGGAGTTCCCCACCAACTCGGATTCATCTTTGATAAGAAAAATGAATTCTATATGAATATTCCGAAAGATGACAGTCAGCCGAATGATCCAAGCTCGAATGATCTGAGAAACACAAACTTGTTAAAACTAAAAAGACCACAATCGAAGGATCAACACTTGTTCGAAGGATCAACACTGTTCGAAAGATCACTGTTGAATTTCGAACAATGATTTCGAAAGATTCACAATTGAAAGATCCTTATCTTTCGAGTATATATCCTTCGAATAGATTCCTTGGATCGAAGGATAGATCTCAGACTTCGAAGGACTGTTCGAAAGATGATTATCTATCGAGACTTCCTTGATCGAAAGATGATCTTTTGATTTCGAAGGATATCCTTCGAACACTACTGACACAACTGACAGAAAATTGACAGGTTGGTGAAAAAGGTGATGGGTTGGTAGTCAACTTTCGGCAGAACGGTATGATCAGACCATGCTTTCTACCAACTCAGACTTTTCAAATAAAATATTACCCAAAATGGAAAGTCTTATCCAGAAAATCCGGTCACCGGAGTAAGCCGGAAATATGGCCGGAAATCACCAAATTCTTAAAAACAAGTTTTAAGTTACCCAACCCGCTCTTTAACACACCCGGTTAGTTTAGAACACGTTTTTATGTCAAGAAAAGCAAGAAAAACACTAAAAACGGGTGCTAAACCAAGTGTCCAAACACTCCAAAGTCTTGTACAAACCCGGTTTTTAACAAGGTAAAGAGCCACGGCTCTGATACCACTTGTAGGTCCCTCGGAGGATGAGGTCAAACCTTAACCTTGTTATGTGAAACACACTAGCAAGTGCGGAATCCAAGCTAGAGTGCAAACCGAGATGAAACAAGCATAAACACAAGACACACAATATTCACCGATTAACACCACTTGTATTAATATGAATGAAAGGTTCGGTTACAAGCTCAATGTTTACAAATCTGTTTTGTAAACTCTCTAAGTGTGTGTGTTCTCACAGAAGTGTCTCTCCAAGTGTTTTCAAGTGTCTCACTGTCTGTGTGCATAAAATGAAGTGAACACACTACATGGGTATATATACCCAGCACTGGTCGTCTGGTCGAAGGATCAGAAAGGCAGATCGAAGGATCAGATAGATGATCGAAAGATCATCTATCGATCAGTCAGCCATCGAAGGATCTATATATACCTCGAAGGATGGTATATCCTTCGAGATCCTTCTGCATCCATCGAAGGCTTATCTTTCGATGAGTCATCCTTCGACACAAATATATGACAACCATTTTCTAACTGTTTGGCCAAGTCAAACCAGGAGGATGGTTGACTTGGTCAACTTACAGAACTAACAAGGACATCGTTTTACATCATGACCGAATACAGACAAAGTACAGACACAAGTGCACCAACAAAGTACCTGAGAGACCAGTTGAAGCTCCCACAAGCTCCAACCCAACAGTCTTATCAGACCCATTCTCTATCTCAACCGGCTTGCACGATCTACCAGTTTCAGTTTCAGAGATACACCGAGAATTAATACCACTCTCCACATTTTGCAAACTATTTCCAGGAGAGCTTTTTTCTTTAGTCGGAATCTTCGTCTTCAAAACCCAACGGTTCTTTGTGATTGTACCCGAAACACGACCCATGCTCCCACTATCATCAAATCCCCTGACTGGCTTAAACTTAGACCCCCGACCACATTCAACTGACATCCCCAAAGCACCAGGATTCAAGTTCGCAAATTGAACCCTCTTCCGCTTACTAGATTCAGTAAACCAGACTTTATGTTGTAGAGGGACGGCTACTCTCAACAGGTATCTCAACTGGATACAACGATCCTCGTCTCCTCCCACAGGCAACAACAAGATTTCCATCCATCACCTTCCACTTACCACCACCAAACTTAACATCTAGTCCCTGTTTATCCAGTTGACTAACAGAAATAAGTTTCTTCGTTAAACCTGGAATTACCCTGACGTTCTTTAAGTTCCATGTAGTGCCCAGTGGAGTCTTCAGATTGACATCTCCCATACCCGTAACATTAAGAACATGACCGTTAGCTAATCGTACCTTTCCAAAGTCTCCTTTTTTCAGATTCACCATCGTCTCCCCGCTGTGCATGGCGTGAAGCGAAGAACCAGAATCCATAGCCCAAGAATCTATAGACTCTTCACAGCAAACCAGTACGTCACCGTCAGATTCATCTGACACCACACTGTTTACATGCTGCTTACCATCCTCTTTCTTAGGATCAGGACACTCGTTTTTAACATGCCCCTTTTCACCACAGTTCCAGCACCTCACATTCTTCCCAGCTTTAGACAAGCTTTTCCCACAACTCCCACTCCTTCTGTTTTTACCTCTTCCCCTGCTAACACTGAGCATACCAGAAGTAGATCCTCCACTAGTGTTCCTCCGGCGAACGTCTTCACCCAAAACACTATCCCGAACCCGATCAAACTTCAAATTTCCAGTTCCAACAGTTTCAGTGACCGTTGTCACAAATCCTGTCCAACTATCAGGTAAGGAAGATAACAAAACCACAGCCTGAGTGTCATCGTCCAACTTCATGCCCACAGTTGCTAACCTGGACAAAATTGAATTGACCTCGTTAATGTGATCAGCAACTGAAATGCCCTCGTTCATTCTCATATTAAACAGTTCCCTCATCAAGAACACCCTATTACCGGCAGACGACTTCTCATACATATTTGACATAGCTTCTAATATATCACGAGCAGTTGTTTCTTTCATGATATTAAATGCAACGCTCCTCGTCAAAGCCAATGTAATTTTACCTCTTGCCTTTTTGTCCTTTGAGTTCCAAATTGCCTCGGCAGCTTTATCCATTCCAGCAAGTTTTTCTTCCAGTACCACATCCAAATCGCATTCACCAAGCAACACCTCTATTTGCATTCTCCACCAAGCAAAATCAGTACCGTTGAACTTCTCGATTCGGAACTTCCCGTCTTCAGCCATAGCAAACGAAACCAGAAAAAACCACAAGGAACCAAGCAACCGAAACCCGAGCAACTTTCAATAAACCAGAAACCCGAAGTACCAGAACCAGTGACTTCTCTTGCAAACCCGAGCGTAAAATCAGCGACTAACCATGGTTTAAGAACCGAAACCCTAATCGCCAAACACCCCAAAACCACCGGATCTGCAACAGCAAACCCTACGGCGCAAACCCTAGACCTTACGAGCTGTAACCAGAGAATAGGTATGGGCCGTAAACAAGTCAGCGGTGACGGCAGCAACATCAGATCAAGATCTCTCGTCCAGCTCTCTCTTTCTCCTGCGATAACGGTGTGAACCGTGTATTTTACTGAACCTTTGGCTCTGATACCACTTGTTAGGGGTATCGTATCAGAGTAGGCTCGAGCGGAAGCGGAACAAACACACACACACACTAGCAGAAAATAAAGAACACGAGAATTTACGTGGTTCGGTCAAGGTGACCTACGTCCACAGGTTGCAACTAGGGTTTTACTTCTATTAGATGCTCACAATTGTTTTCAGAATGATACAGATTACAATTACATCATAGGTATTTATAGAACAAGATTAGGGTTTCCTACTTGGTCAACAAGTTAACTAAGTGGGCCTAATAACTAGGGCCGGCTAACCCTAACTAGGGCAGGCTAACCCTAATTAGGGCCGGCTACCCTAAAGCCTACGAACCCAACAGAATTTGTATATAATACAAAACGATTGTTGAGAGTGATTTACAAATGAGAAATCTATCCCTATTTATAGTTTCTAAAGGGTGCGATCTAATAGATGCGTCTCTTCACGAACGGGTGCGTCCTCTGATCTTGTGGTTGGGAATTAACATGAAGAGGTGTGTCTTATTGTCCAAGAATCGTGTCCCTTCCTTTGTGTGTGGCTGCCATCGATCTAGGGGTGTCTCTCAAGGGATTTCGCCACCCTTGGGGTGGTGGTTACCAAGTTCTGTCTTGTCAAAAATAGTCCCTCAACTTTGTAACCGCCAGTCTTTATACTAATTACCATATAACCCTCGAACTTAAGGATGTGTAGGGATTATAACTTTCATTCACCCCCTAATCACGAACATCCTTGAGTTGTTGTAGATCTTGAACTCCGTATAGTTTTATCTTCTCAAATCTTCTCGGTATTTAACACTTCACATGTATCTTCTTATTGAAACGAACCTTGCTCTTCACGAACTTGTTTCACACGAACTTGCTTCACACGAACATTTTGCTTCACACTTGTCTTGACCGCACTTGATTTATATCACACGAACCTTTTCTTGTGTAGTTGTCTCAACACGAACTCCACCCGGTCTTGATTAACTTCCCCACCATGATATCACATGATCGGAATCCATCTCGCATAGATTTTGATAAACTGACTCACTCATATCTCTCTTGCGGTTGTATCACACAACAATTTTTCTGACCCAGTCACAGGATACGTGTGTCTTCTTCTTGATCAATCACAGATTTAATCTCGTCATCACGGTTGTCTCTGACAACGGGTTCTTCATCATTGATTGCTTCCCTCACGGATTCTTCACTTTTTCCTGATCCACTCACTAAATTGTTTTATTCCATATTACTATATTAAATTCTGCGTTCACTGCATGTAGTTCCCAGCATTCACTGCTTCATTTTTCTCTACATTCACTACACTTTTTTCTGCACTCACTGCAAATTATCTTCTTGTTTCCTGTATTCACTACATCATTTTTCCCTTTTCTGCATTTGCTGCATCACTGTGCTTCTTTGCATTCACTGCATCTACAATTGTCTATTCCGCATTGCACTTTGTTTCTGATTGAAAAAACCTTCGAGCCTTCACTTGGTAATTCTAGATTCTTCGAACACACACTTCGAATCACTCTAATGATTCCGTCTTTACTCGCTTCTTCTTCACGATCGACTCACTCAATTTTCTTTTTCCCAATTGATTCGCTCAATTTTCTTTTCTATACTTTGAATTTGGCCTTCAAACCTTCACCCGCGAATAAAACTGATCGCGTATAATCACCGAATTAAATTTTGATTCTTCCTGGCCCTCCAAATGAAACAAAAAGAACCATGTCCTGCGCTCTTGTACTTGGTTCGATACACTCACGAACCCTTAGTCAGATTGCTAACTTAGAATTCTCACAACCCTTGCTTTCTTGTTTCTAAAATTTCTTGGCCACCAATACGAACCACTATACCGGTAAATTCAATTCCCTTGAATTCAACAAACTCTCAAATCTTTAACCCACGTATAACTCTAACGCGTAATAATCAAACAATCTGATCATGAATAACTCTGCGATTCGATGCCTTGCGATTCCCGTGCGTAGAGCATGGCGCTCTGATACCAATTGTTGGCCCCACGCGAAATTGCGTAACATTTCTTAAATACCTTGCCAGGTATCAAGCCAGTGATCCAAGGCCAACGCCACCTTGGATCTGCAAAAAACGAGGTGATGCATGAGCAGGTCAAAGAACTACTCTCCGCAGGCATCCTGCGAGATGTCAAGTACCAGACTTGGTTGTCCAACCCAGTTGTAACAACTGTCATTAAAATCCATAATTAGGATGGTAATTAGCTATTAAGGAAACCCTAATTAAGAAACCCAAGTAATTCTGCACTAACCCTAAAATTTCCAGAACAATCAGAATCAGGATCAGGGCCCCTAAAACTCAGGGGGGGATAAACCCTAGCCAACGATTATCCTCATAACTCTGTGTAAAATTCGAAATTAACGAAACTGTCAACACAGCAAGCCTAGTTACACACGTAGCTACCCTATGAACATAGGTTACCACTCGCGTAGCGCGACACCTATAGGGGGTACCCCTCGCGCTACGCGACGGTGTCAAATTTCGGGTATAAATAGAAGGGGGTTGGGACTTGAATTCTGTCTTTGGAACGACGTAAATCCGAGTTACGTAGATCAAGTTATCACAGAAACAGTCCAACACACACACACAAATATCGAATCGCTGCCACGGAACAGGGTAATTACTCGATCGCTATTACGATTCAGTTTCCGGAATCAATACATTCAAAGAATGTCTAAGTGCCGCCCACATTGGGCTATGCTTTGTCGTTTGTCGGTAATCCGATAAATGAGTTGAAGCATTGTACTTTGTCGTTTGTCGATAATTCGATAAATGAGTTGAAGTACTATACTTTGTCGTTTGTCATTTTGATAAATGAGTTGAAGTATTGCACTTGGTCATTCATTGTGAGAAATTGATCTCGGGAATTATCGTAACTGCTGTATTGATCACTAATCCTGTTTTGTGTGTTTTATTATGAAATTAGGTTAACAAGAATAAAATCATATTCTGTCAGTACTAAATCTGCAATGTGAGTCATTCTCTTTTTATTAACTGTTTTACAATACTCCAAATCATTTTTCAAAGTTATAATTACAGTGATTAAGTTTATGTAATCACCAAATTACAGCCGGTATGTGGGGTATTGTGCACAGTATTACTATTGTTTTAATCACATTAGGTGGGCGAGCCTAAAAGTAAGTGATATACGTCACTCATTGGGCCAGCCAATGGTGATATGACCACAGTCACAGAGCTGGTCTGTGACAAATACCTATTCTTGAAATGTTGGTTGATAATAAACATATGTAAAAACTCTTAATACTGTAAATTATAACAAATGCGTCGTTTTCAGTAAAATGAATGATTCACTCAGTATTTCCCCGCTGACAAAATCTTTTTCAAACATGTTTCAGGTGATCTGCTGTAAATCAGGGAAAAAGTGCTTCGAAGCATTTCAAGCTTAAATAGTGGCTCAATATAAAATAAAGAATTATGTTTTATTAATGAAATCTTGTTATTGTAAATTATCAGGGTTTTATCCCGAATTGTGAAATAAAAATAAATCGGGAAAAGTTTTAACTTAGCCGATCCTGTGAATAAATTTTCCGCTGCTAAACTCACAATAAATAAAGTATCGCAGGATTTCTGTCCCGCGGCTCCTGAAGCGGGTAAAACCGGGTCGGGGGCCGTGACAGAAATAAGGTGGTATCAGAGCCACTAAGTTAAGCTAATTAAGTATTTAAACGATACTTAATTTTCCTGATTACTATTATTATGATTATGTGTTTATGTGCTTTTAACTGATTATTTGTTAGTTACAGTATGGGTAAACAAAAGTTGCAAGATATCTATCTTAAATTAGATAGATCAATTTATGAAGAAGGAAGTTCGTCCAAAACTAAATTTTCAAAGCTCCCTACAATTCCTGAAGAAGGAATATTTGTGCAAAAAGCGAATTATGAAAATCCGCTTTCTCCTAGAAAAAAGGAATATGATTATTAAGAAAAGTAAGGAGCAAATCAGAGAAAAGAAAATTAAAAAGGAAACCCAGGATTTAATCAATAAATCACCTTGGGAAGATAAACTCGATGAAAAATGGGCAAATTTATATATGCTAGCCACTGTGGCAGAACATGCAAATCTCTAGATGCCCTAAATTTAGCAAGCAGCACTTCCCAATAAGTAAATAAATAGAATGTAGTAAAATAAATCTGAGTATGTTCCCCTGTATTTTGTACAAATAGTGTGCAATAAAACTTCCATATCTATTTGTTAAACTTTGTTCCAAAGTTTTAACTTGATATTTTGTGCATTTTGCATATATGCTACACAGCATGAACGAGATATCTGAAGCTTTTCAGAACCTCAATCTGTACCCAGTGAATATAGAAGTTTCTCATGAATTCACGGGATATCTTGCTGATGTGGACCAACCTGTAAAACTCCCTACTCCACCAGTGACCAAACCAAAAAGAAGGCCAAAGAAAAATTATGTGTGGGGAAGCCGTATACGTAAGAAAAAAGTCAGTTACAAAAACCCCTAAAACTAGTAAACCTTTAGACAAAGGAAAAGCGATTATAATCCAGGAAAACCCTAATCCACAAGAACAGGAAACTGGAGCCAATGACGAATCTAGGCAAATGGAGGAACAGTTTGATCAATATTCTCAGGAAATAGAAATAGAAATAGGGCAAGGTTCTAACCCAACCCAGGTAGAAGTTGGAGAGAGTTCTAATCAAAATAAGAAAATTACCTTTCAGGATCAGATAGATATTTTACTGGAAAAATGTGAGACCATGCAACCTGCTAGTCCGGGTATTTTTACCTATCCTATCGAAAACCCAATCCCTATGAATTTTACACCAACCATCACTGAACCAATAATCCATAACCAACCTGTAGAAATGGAAGAATGGTGGACCAACGATTGGCAATTTCAAAATATTGTCAATAACGCTTACTCATTTCTTCCACAGTTCGACCCAGAACCCCTACCTAATCCACCAATGAGCAATGAAAATCTGGCTGAACTTCGCCATTTCGGTGAGGAGTTGATGGATGCAGGGAATAGAATTAGGGAAATAGGGGGACAGATTGCCTGGAAGTATGACGAGAGGGAACTCCGTTTCTAGAATGACAAGTAGGAGGGTGGTAAAATTATCTTTGTATAATAGTAAAAGTAAATAATGAAACCAGTTGTAACATAACGAATAAAACATTGTAAAATATCGGTGTGTATTGATGCATACTATACTGATATGAAATGCAATCGAGAAATCGATAATTTTGGCTTTATGTGTTATAACTTGTTTGATGATTTGTATAAATTGTTAATTGCTAATTATTCATGATAACTTATCATCAGATGGCAAATAACGATAACGAACCAGTAAATGAAGTTAATCAATCGGAGCAACACCCAGAAGATCAATATATGACCAAACAAGATATTGAAAATATGGTTGCCCAAGGAATAGCCAACGCAATTCCAATGTTCGTTGCTGCTATGAAAAATCCAACCGATCCGCAACGTATCATACCTAGCAAACATACTATTGAAGATAATTTAAGTAATAGTATAAATGGGGGCAATAATCATATAAATCATGACAATGAATCTCAGCACACGCAGCGCCTTAAGAAACGAAAGGCTGCAACACCTGGTTGCACTTTCAAAGAATTTCTTGCTTGTAAACCCGCTGAATTTGCAGGCAATGAAGGAGCAACTGCAATACTGCGATGGTTAGAGAAAACCGAAGCAGTAATTGCAATAAGTAAATGTGCTGAAGAAGATCAAGTCATGTATGCCTCAAATCTGTTTAAGGAAGGAGCACTAGAATGGTGGAACACAGTGCTGCAGGCAAAAGGAAGACGAGTGGCTTATGCTATGACCTGGGAAGAATTTAAGAATCTTGTTGAAAGAAAATTCTGTCCTGAGTATGAGAAGGAACAAATGGAAAATAAGTTCCTAAATCATCGAATGACCGGAGTAGATTGTCGTGGTTATACTTCGACATTCTTCGAATATGCGAGAGTGGTACCTAACCTGGCTTCGCCAGAACCGGTACTCATTTCTCGATATATTTGGGGATTAATTAGCGAAATTCGCAATATCGTTAAAGCTGTGAGACCTCGCACTATTGACGATGCAGTAGAATTAGCTAATACCCTAACCGACGAACTAATCCGTACAAGAGATGAAGATAGGAAGAAAGAATTGGCTCAGAAAATTACCCAAGGATTTAGGGTGGGTAATAGTAGTAATTTCAAGAAAAGAGGAACAGGGCAATCTTCAAGTGTGCCATTATGCAAATTTTGCAAAAAGAGACATTTTGGAAAATGTAATAGAATTTGCAATTTTTGCAAAACAACCGGACATCAGGAAGAAAACTGCAGAAAGAAATCCATAATTTGTTACAATTGTGGAGAAACTTGACATATCAAACCAGAGTGTCCTAAATTAATCAACCCAGCAGACAACAAACCCAAGGCAGCTGAAGGAACTACTAAGAAGAATGTTAGAGCATTTCAGCTGACTACTCAAGAAGCAGAACTCATTCCGGATGTGATTGCCGGTACGTTTTTAGTCCACAACGTCTATGCAAAAGTATTATTTGACTCTGGTGCGAACCAAAGTTTTATAAATACTTCATTCTGTCAAGCTCTTAAGTTACCATTAACTACAGTTAGGCAGATCTTTACAGTCAAAACTGCAGATGGGAATTCCATAGAAATTAATCAGGTTTTGCAAAAAGTAGACATAGAACTTTTAGGTCATAAGTTTGTTGCAAATCTATTACCTATGAAATTAGCTGAGTTTGATGTTGTGTTAGGAATGGATTGGTTAATAGCCAACCATGCTCAAATCATATGTGATAGAAATTCTATAGAAATTCAAGCACCTACTGGAGAGGTAATTAAGATTTCAGGAGATAAATCTCGGAAGCCATTAAAGTTCATATCAGTAATGAAAGTTGCTAATTATGAACGAAACCAAGGAATAGTATATATGATTTCCGTAATCATTTGTACTAAAGGTAAAGAACTCAAGGAAATTCCTGTAGTCTCAGAATACCCAGATGTATTTCCAGAAGATTTACCTGGATTGCCACCAGATAGAGAGGTAGAATTTAGGATTCATTTAATTCCAGGAACTACACCGATAGCCAAGGCACCTTATCGATTAGCTCCTACCGAAATGCTAGAATTGAAAAAGCAATTAGATGAATTACTAAGCAAAGGATTCATACAACCTAGTTCATCCCCTTGGGGTGCACCAGTGTTGTTTGTGAAAAAGAAAGATGGATCAATGAGAATGTGTATTGATTATAGAGAGTTGAATAAGGTCACAATTAAGAATCGATACCCATTACCTAGGATTGACGATCTTTTCGATCAACTACAAGGAGCTAGGTATTTCTCTAAGATAGACTTAAGATCCGGATATCATCAATTGAAGGTACAAGAGGAAGACATACCTAAAACTGCTTTCAGAACTAGGTATGGTCATTATGAGTTTACAGTCATGCCCTTCGGATTAACCAATGCCCCAGCTGCAATCATGGACATGATGAACCGAATCTGTAAACCATATTTGGATAAATTTGTGATCGTATTTATTGACGATATACTCATTTATTCCAAAAGTCAAGTCGAGCATTGTCAGCACTTGCATGCACTCTTAACTTTGTTAAGAAAAGAAAAATTGTACGCTAAATTCTCAAAGTGTGAATTTTGGTTACAAGAAGTGCAATTCTTAGGCCATGTGGTAAATCATGAAGGTATTCACGTAGATCCTGCTAAGATCGAAGCAATTACCAACTGGAAGGTTCCACAAACTGCAATGGAAATTAGAAGTTTTATAGGTTTAGCCGGTTATTATAGACGGTTTATTAAGGATTTTTCCAAGATAGTCGTACCATTAACTAAGCTGACCTGTAAAGCCACTAAGTTTGAATGGGGACCAAAACAAGAAGAAGCTTTTAGAATCTTAAAACAGAAATTAACCAATGCGCCAATCTTAGCCTTACCAGAAGGAACAGAAGATTTTGAAATATATTGTGATGCTTCAAAATTAGGATATGGATGCGTGTTGATGCAACGCAAGAAGGTAATTGCGTATGCCTCCAGACAATGAAAAAGCACGAAGAAAACTATACGACTCATGATTTAGAACTAGGAGCCATAATTTTTGCCCTTAAGATTTGGAGACATTATCTGTATGGAAGTAAGTTTACTGTTTATACAGACCACAAGAGTTTAAGGTATATATTCGGACAAAAAGAGTTAAACATGAGGCAAAGAAGATGGATGGAAGTCTTGAGTGATTACGACTGTGATATTCAATATCACGAAGGAAAAGCAAACGTAGTCGCTGACGCCTTAAGTCGTAAGTATCATGAAAAACAAAAGCGAGTCCGTGCTCTTAGAATAAATCTACAAGTAGATTTAAGAGAACAAGTGAAGGAGATCCAGAAAACAGCAATCAAGGACAATACCGAAGGAATGAAAGGTTATCTAAAAGAATTAGAACAAGGAAATGATGGAATTTGGAAATTCCACAAAAGCAGAATTTGGGTACCTAAGCAAGGAGATTTAAGATCGAAGATTTTAGAGGAAGCTCATAAATCTAGGTATACTATACACCCAGGAAATAATAAGATGTACCAAGATTTAAGAAAGAATTTCTGGTGGATAGGAATGAAAAAGGACATAGCTGAATACGTATCTAAGTGTTTAACTTGTTTACAAGTTAAAGCGGAACACCAGAAACCCTCAGGTCTATTACAACAGTTAGAAATGCCTGTATGGAAATGGGAACTTATAACAATGGATTTTGTTACTAAGTTACCCAAAACCAGAAAAGGTAATGATGCAATTTGGGTAATCGTGGACCGATTAAACAAATCAGCTCATTTTCTACCTATAAAAGAAACCTTTAGCATGGAAAGGTTAGCCAAATTGTATGTGGATGAAATAGTATCCTTACATGGAGTCCCGCTCTCCATCGTATCAGATAGAGATAGTCGTTTCACTTCCCGATTTTGGACAAGTTTTCAAGAATCAATGGGAACCCGACTCAATCTCAGTACTGCGTATCATCCACAAACTGATGGATAAAGTGAAAGAACAATCCAAACTCTGGAAGACATGCTCAGAGCATGTGTAATTGACTTTGGAGGTAATTGGGATAACCACTTACCATTGATTGAATTCTCCTATAACAATAGTTATCATTCAAGTATAGAAGCCGCTCCATTCGAGGCACTATATGGACGCAAGTGCAGAACACCCGTATGTTGGGCAGAAATAGGAGAAAGTCAATTATCAGGACCAGAAATCGTACAAGAAACCATAGACAAGATAACCCGAATCAAGGAAAGATTGAAAACAGCCAGAGATCGCCAGAAGAGCTATGCCGACAATCGTCGCAAACCACTTGAATTCCAAATAGGAGACAAAGTACTACTAAAAGTATCTCCTTGGAAAGGTGTTGTAAGATTCGGTAAGAAAGGGAAACTGAGTCCCCGATATGTTGGACCATTTTCAGTGATTCAACGAATCGGACCAGTTGCTTATCGCTTACAACTACCAGAAGAACTAGCTGGAGTACATGATGTATTTCATGTATCCAATCTCAAGAAATGTTTATCAGACGAATCCCTGGTAGTACCTCTTCAAGATGTAGAGGTGAACGAAAAATTAAAGTTTATAGAGAAACCACTACAAATCGAAGATAGAAAAGTCAAATTCCTCAAACACAAGCGACTTGTGTTGGTAAAAGTCAAATGGAATTCCAAAAGAGGACCAGAATACACTTGAGAATTAGAGTCAGAAATGAAGCGCAAATATCCTCATCTATTCCAGTGAATCTCGAGGACGAGATTTTTCTTAAGGTGGGGAGAATGTAACAACTGTTATTAAAATCCATAATTAGGATGGTAATTAGCTATTAAGGAAACCCTAATTAAGAAACCCAAGTAATTCTGCACTAACCCTAAAATTTCCAGAACAATTAGAATCAGGATCAGGGCCCCTAAAACTCAGGGGGGGATAAACCCTAGCCAACGATTATCCTCATAACTCTGTGTAAAATTCGAAATTAACGAAACTGTCAACACAGCAAGCCTAGTTACACACGTAGCTACCCTATGAACATAGGTTACCACTCACGTAGCGCGACACCTATAGGGGGTACCCCTCGCGCTACGCGACGGTGTCAAATTTCGGGTATAAATAGAGGGGGTTGGGACTTGAATTCTGTCTTTGGAAAGACGTAAATCCGAGTTACGTAGATCAAGTTATCACAGAAACAGTCCAACACACACACACAAATATCGAATCGCTGCCACGGAACAGGGTAATTACTCGATCGCTATTACGATTCAGTTTCCGGAATCAATACATTCAAAGAATGTCTAAGTGCTGCCCACATTGGGCTATGCTTTGTCGTTTGTCGGTAATCCTATAAATGAGTTGAAGCATTGTACTTTGTCGTTTGTCGATAATTCGATAAATGAGTTGAAGTACTATACTTTGTCGTTTGTCATTTTGATAAATGAGTTGAAGTATTGCACTTGGTCATTCATTGTGAGAAATTGATCTCGGGAATTATCGTAACTGCTGTATTGATCACTAATCCTGTTTTGTGTGTTTTATTATGAAATTAGGTTAACAAGAATAAAATCATATTCTGTCAGTACTAAATCTGCAATGTGAGTCATTCTCTTTTTATTAACTGTTTTACAATACTCCAAATCATTTTTCAAAGTTATAATTACAGTGATTAAGTTTATGTAATCACCAAATTACAGCCGGTATGTGGGGTTGTAGGATCGGACTTCGACCTAAACGAGTCAGTTGAAAGAGCTCAAATCCGTTTCAGTGGCGGAAACAAAGAAACGGACATATACACAGCAGGTTTCACACTTTAATCCTCTTATATATTGATATTACAGCTTTTACAGTGAGAGGAAATACCGGCAGCACCTCGGTATCAGTTTCGAACAAACGTTACATTTGGGGACCTCTCCAAGGGTATTTATAGGATTTCTGGTCCACTTATACGTCACGTCCGTAAAAGCGGTCCAGGTCTGGTCCACTTATTCGTCATGTCCGAATAAGCGGTCCAGGTCTATAATACGCCTAAACTCTCATGTTTTCTCGTAAAACACGCCCTAATATATACAATACAATGTAAGACCTGATCCTAGACATCTAGACGTAATCAACAGATGTAGTGCACCAACAGACTCCCCCTCAGATGTTGATGGAGTCGCTAACACACCTTGACTTCAAAGTTATATCTTCACATCTTTAATCTAGATCAGTCTCAGGGCTTTCTCTCTCTTTATCATTCTATCATTTTAAGACTCGAACGAAGATGTAGTTGACAGACAACTGCACCAACAGACTCCCCCTTGAATGTTGACGGAATCTTCAGTGAGAGTCTTCAACAAGACATTCTCGGATATAGTTCGGTCTTCTTCAAGAATTCTGCCTGGATTTAACTTTCTTTGGCTATAACCTTCATCAGACTCCCCCTATCACTCTGCTAGGATAGTTGTCTGGGATTTTGTTACCACCATCGAAATTATCTCCTGGCTTCTCTCTGTTCAGTTCATCATCTCTGGTTCTGATATATCTCCTGGCCATCTGTAGCAACAGGATCAGAAACCTGCAAAACTCAACCACTCTATCACAAAACAGAATAATTGTGATTCAACTTAATGAATCAACTTAATCATGTGATACCGTTTTCAATTAACCACTGCTTCACAAATTTGAAACATTTCAATTACTGATTCAACCTACTGAATCATTTTAAACATTTCAAATGTCTTAACCAACCTGTATGTTCATCAAGTTTAGTCTTTGAGATTTCGAAAATCAGCTCTTCACCATCAGTTGTCGAAAATCTTTTTGGATTTTTGAAAATATGAAACATAAATGCAAAGACAGAAATTTAAATGCAAAACAAACATATTTTTGTGAGTTTGTGCAAGAGGATCATATCAGTTTTTGAGACATAACACAAGCACCGTTAAGCTTTTAATCGTTTTAAGTTCTAAACGATTCACGTAGATTGACGATATAATTGTCCTCTTAAATTTTCATACAATTTTCAATCTATTCAGGATACTATTTAGATATTTTATGAACTTAGTTCAATTCATGTGTCCCACCTCTTGAATATACTCCCGTATCCAGAATCCCAATATTCAGTCTTACAGGTATGAACACTACAATGATGTCTGTACATAAATTAGGGGAAAGATGCGAGAACTGAGGGATCTCAGGTCAGAACTTCCGTTCAGCAGAGAGATATCAGCTTCGACTTAGCAGTGTGTCCCCTTTAGAGGATCTTTTAGCTACAACAGATGATTATCAATTTTATTGTCTAATCATTCTGAGGGCTATAATGCTATGTTTCAAGCATTTTGTGGAAAGTATTAGCCAAGGACTAGGTCAGAACTACCGTTCAGCAGAAGTCCCGGAATAATACCCCAGACATCATAGAGTATAAACACCTAGTATATCAGAATACGAGACCTTTCAAACGAGATTTCAGGGGTTACCTATATATCCAAGTAGTGTTCCCCACGAATTTCACAAGTTTGAAATTTTAGGTTTATATCCCGAATAAATCTACTAAATGTACAAAAACCTATCGTCACATCGTTAGTGAGACCGTTTATCACATTTTACATTACATTTCTTTAGCGTGCTGTGATAGTCCACTGATTTACTATCATTTCCTCTTTTTCACAACAAAACTCATTTTTAAATTTTTATGTTTTTGACATTTTCAAATTTTCTATTTTTTTAAAATTTTTCTCCCCCTAAAATCAAAATATGTTTCAATTTTGATTTTCTGGGAAAATTTGAAACAAACTGTACAAACTTGACAACATGATGAGAATCACTTCAATTCTCTATCCACCTGGCATAAACAATCAGAACTCCCCCTCACAACAAACTATTTTCCCATTGTGATCTCAAAACACTTAAGTTTGTTTTAATCAAAATGGCTTTTCCGGAAAATATTAGTTTGTTTACCAAACATTTTAGGTACGGGGTTACTTCATCATCTTGTTTTCTACACAAAAGTAGGAAAATCCAAGTACAAGTTAATGTCCTTGGTTTACCATATGCAGTCCAGAATCCTCTGTACCACTTGTAAAACATTCACAAACACAACCAAACCTCTTTACCGTTTGCATGATTGACGTTACCGAATAAAATTCAAGAAAGATGCCGATTCATGATCCACGATACCATCTTGGGATCTCCGGCAATTCCTGCAAAATCTTCAAACACAGATTTAAAAAGATGCCGATTCATGCTCCACTCTTACAAACCTGGGAGCTCCGGCAAGTCAGGTTTTTCTCTATTTGAAAAGTTTCACCCAAGCCTGACCAGCCTTGGGTGATTTTGAATTCTTATTCAACAATGGTGGAAAATTTTTCTCATCCATTGTTAAACTAGAATTCTCGACCTTTACCTCAACACATGGCTCTTCTGGTTTTACCATACCAGAATCATTGCCTGAATGTGGCTTGTCTGACTTTGACCTGTCAGATTCATCGCCGACATGTGGCTCCTTTGTTTTTGAAGAAACAAAATCATCGCCAGGAAGTGAAAACTTCACTTTCTTCTTCTTCTTATCCTCTTTAGTCCTCAGATTTGCATCTGATGAATTCGACTTGCTTGACTTTGCAGTTGAGGAAGTTGATTCATCAGCACTCTTCTTCGATCTGTCGGGTGAACCCGAGGACAAAATCTTTTCGAGATATTCTCTCGCTTTCTTTCTCTTTTTCCTCAGTCGGTCTTTCTGCCCCTGAGAAAGCTTCACTTTTGTTTCTTGAACTTTAGATTCTTTGACATTTTGTTCTCTGACGTTTTGGCCCGAAACTTTCAATTCTTTGGGCTTGACAACGACTGGTATCTTCTTTGCCATTTTCTGAGAATTGGCCCTCAATCTTTCATGCGATCTCCTTGGGCAATCTCTGGCTATGTGACCTTTGATATTGCAATTAAAGCATCTCCTGGTCTCATAACTCCAGTATTGGCAGTTAACAGCAATATGCCCCTGATATCCGCAGCTGTAGCACACCCTGTTATCATACCAGTTACCACCTTTTTCACACCAAATGCTCAGATCATAGCATTGTCTGGCTTGGTGATATTCCTTCCTCAAATGTGCTGGTTTTGACGCTTTTGCACTGTGGTTCGTTCTGCACACAACAAATTTTAAATTTTCATTTTCAATTTTTTGTAATTTTTCCTTTTGATTGGATGATCGTACTGATGAGTTTTTTCTTTCATTTTTAAAGTTTTGATTCTGTTTTACAATCTTCTTCACAGGTTTTTGCTTAGAGCATTCACCTTTTTCAGTTGATTGCAGAACAGTTTTCTGAAATTTTTCTTTCAACTTTAAAAACAATTTTTGTTTTTCTTTCTTAACATTTTCATCATCAGACTCTGTCACAGACTCATCTGCTGAATAAAATTTCTCATTTTCCTCATCAGTTTTATCATCACAATCTTTGACTTTGACTTTGTCAACGTTTGTAGCCTTTTCACTCATCGGAACTGAATTGATCGGTTTTGGACAAGGAATATTCAACTTGTCAGATTTAGTCGCAAAACTGATCAATTTCTTCTCAAGTTTATCTATCTTGGTCCTGGAATTCTTAGCTTCTTCCTCAAGCTGAGATATTCTCTCAAGATGAGACTTGATGGAATTGTCATTCTCAACCTTTAAACTTTCAAGAACAGACTTTTCATTTATCAAAATTTTGATCTGTTCCTGAAATTTTGATTCATTGGCTTTTAGATTCTTGTTTTCAAGCTTTATCCAGAAATCCTCATCTTCTGACGATTTCTTTTTGCTTTCGAGCTCTTTCACTAACTCTTTGATTCTCTTTTGAGCGCTTTCACCTTCTTTTTCAAGTTCGACAATCTTCTGAAAATGGGAATTTATCATCTTTTGTTTTTCAATGTTGTTTTTACTAAACACATTTATCCCATCTTCAAGAATTTTCACTTGCCCCTCAAATTCTTGATATTTCAAAGTCAAACTGTTAAAATCAATCAACAGTTTGTCATTTTCTGCTTTCAACTTCTCACAATCTTTTTCCAGAGAAAGAATCTGGTTTTCAGCAACGTGCTTCTCGTCTTTCAACTCTTTGACTTCAAATGCCAAACTTTCTATGTCTCTCTCAAGTTTGTCATTGTCAGTCTTAAAGTTATCGCATGTTGAGCACATTGTTTCATTATTCACTGATTCTTCAGCTTTTGGAGTTTCTTCTTCCTTTGCTATCAATGTACCTGCACAAAACAATTTAACGAAATCAAAAAGGTTTCCATTATTATCAATATAACAACCTCGTTTGAAATCGTATTTCAGCACATGTTTTGTCCTGATACATTTAGTAACCCTTTTGTGCATCTCTTCAATCACATCTGAATCCAGATCTAGCATGTTAACCTCCAAAACCTTGATCATTTCTTCCTTTTTCTTTCTGGTTTCAAGTTCATGAGCTTTAAGTTTGCTGATGAATTTGTTTAGATGTAATTTTGAAAACTTTGAATCTTTTCTCAAATTTTCCAAACATTCACTCCACTCGACAGGTAATGCATCTGCAAACTTTTCTATCTTTTCACTATTTGATAGAAATATCTCATGTTCTTTTAGATATTCAAGTAAGATTCCATATCGTTTTTCAAGATCTTCCAACGTTTCATCTTTCAGACATACGAAATATTTGAACCTTTTTGCCCAACCTTCTTTGCTCACTGTTCTATAATTCTCATCTATAAATCCGTGATGCCACTCATTTAACCTCTCAAAATAATAGTTCTCCTGATCATCAAACACCATTGTCATTTTTCGCAAAAACAAACTCGACACGTGTTTATCTTCAAATGGTGACACCTCCTGTCCACTACACTAATCAATAATTGGGCCTTCGGCTGCACAAATCTTTTGTCAATATCCAACAGTCTACAAAATGATTTAACAAATGATAAATGATAGTGGGCTTTGAGTGGGCAGTGCAAGTGAGCTTGGAATGGGTGTTTTGGGCGGTTGTCTTAAGGGTTGGGCGGTGGCACTTAAAAGTTTGGGCGGCAGATAAAGGGTATGGGGTGGCAATTATAGTCAAATGGTGGGATGGTTATCAAAAAGTGGGCGGTTATGAATTCTCAATATAAACTAATGGGCGGCAGACAAGATGATGAAATGTGACACAAATGGGCCGTTTTTATAGGGTGAATTGGGCGGTGGAGTGGATCATTAATATTGCAGCAAATCAACAAATGTTTGGGCGGTGGAGTGGATCATTAAAATTTGTTTTATAGGGTGATTTGTTTGGCCGGCAACAATCATTAATAGTGGTGGGCAGTTTTAATGGTGTGGCGGTCACTTTTCTAAAACAATTGTAGGTGGTTTAATGATCTTTAAAATGTGATTGGTCTTAGCTTGGGTAGCAACTATAGCATGTCATAATATCTGTCAGTAACGCGATCCAGCTAAGGTCAAAAGAGCGAGCCACACGTGATGTAATCCTATGAGCGGTTCAGACTAGTTTTGAGCGATCCAGATACGGTCACATGAGCGGGCCACAACCTATAAGCGATCCAGGGGGTATAATGATGACAGATAAGCGGTTCAGAATGTACTATGAGCGAACCAGACGTATCTTCAAGCGATTCAGACGAGATTTTTGAGCGGACCAGACGATGATGTCAGCAAACACGAATCATTTTCGAATAAAATTTCAATTTTAATCAGTTGTAAGCCGATTTTAGATCTGAAACTCTCAAAGTTTTGTTAAAACATGTTTATGCACACAATATGTAAATTTGAAGCGTTTTCGACCGTAAAAAATTTCGTTTTTCGAAAAAGAAAGGTGTAGAAGCAGAAAATTGATGAGAAACGAGCTGTATATGCGAGATCTCCTCCTCCTTGGCTCTGATACCAATTGTAGGATCGGACTTCGACCTAAACGAGTCAGTTGAAAGAGCTCAAATCCGTTTCAGTGGCGGAAACAAAGAAACGGACATATACACAGCAGGTTTCACACTTTAATCCTCTTATATATTGATATTACAGCTTTTACAGTGAGAGGAAATACCGGCAGCACCTCGGTATCAGTTTCGAACAAACGTTACATTTGGGGACCTCTCCAAGGGTATTTATAGGATTTCTGGTCCACTTATACGTCACGTCCGTAAAAGCGGTCCAGGTCTGGTCCACTTATTCGTCATGTCCGAATAAGCGGTCCAGGTCTATAATACGCCTAAACTCTCATGTTTTCTCGTAAAACACGCCCTAATATATACAATACAATGTAAGACCTGATCCTAGACATCTAGACGTAATCAACAGATGTAGTGCACCAACAGACTCCCCCTCAGATGTTGATGGAGTCGCTAACACACCTTGACTTCAAAGTTATATCTTCACATCTTTAATCTAGATCAGTCTCAGGGCTTTCTCTCTCTTTATCATTCTATCATTTTAAGACTCGAACGAAGATGTAGTTGACAGACAACTGCACCAACAGGGGTATTGTGCACAGTATTACTATTGTTTTAATCACATTAGGTGGGCGAGCCTAAAAGTAAGTGATATACGTCACTCATTGGGCCAGCCAATGGTGATATGACCACAGTCACAGAGCTGGTCTGTGACAAATACCTATTCTTGAAATGTTGGTTGATAATAAACATATGTAAAAACTCTTAATACTGTAAATTATAACAAATGCGTCGTTTTCAGTAAAATGAATGATTCACTCAGTATTTCCCCGCTGACAAAATCTTTTTCAAACATGTTTCAGGTGATCTGCTGTAAATCAGGGAAAAAGTGCTTCGAAGCATATCAAGCTTAAATAGTGGCTCAATATAAAATAAAGAATTATGTTTTATTAATGAAATCTTGTTATTGTAAATTATCAGGGTTTTATCCCGAATTGTGAAATAAAAATAAATCGGGAAAAGTTTTAACTTAGCCGATCCTGTGAATAAATTTTCCGCTGCTAAACTCACAATAAATAAAGTACCGCAGGATTTCTGTCCCGCGGCTCCTGAAGCGGGTAAAACCGGGTCGGGGGCCGTGACACCAGTCATGGTAGAAAAACCATCCGGGGGCTGGCGCATGTGCGTCGATTATAAAGACCTCAACAAAGCCTGCCCCAAGGATTGTTACGCACTTCCGGAGATCGATGAAAAAGTCGATAACCTCGCACCATTTCGATGGAAGTGTTTCCTCGATTGTTACAAGGGCTACCACCAGGTACAAATGGCAATCGAGGACGAAGATAAAACGACATTCCGTACACCAACCGAGAATTACTGCTACACAAACGGGTGCGTCCTTTGATCTTGTAGTTGAGAATTAACATGAAGAGGTATGTCTTCTTGTCCTGAATCTCATGGAGAGTTCGATCCTGGCTCAGGATGAACGCTGGCCCCTTCCTTTGTGTGTGGCTGCCATCGATCTAGGGGTGCCTCCCAAGGGATTTCACCACCCTTGGGGTGGTGGTTACCAAGTTCTGTCTTGTCACAAATAGTCCCTCAACTTTGTAACCGCCAGTCTTTATACTAATTACCATATAACCCTCGAACTTATGGATGTGTAAGGATCATAACTTTCACCTATAACCAGGGAATCACACATTACAAGTAAACACGGGTATTAACGACAGAAAATCGTCAAAAGCCATTTTAATTCAAAAAACACATTCTCAAAACAGCCTTTTTCAAGCTTGATCCGATGACCGTCGGAAACCAGACACTTTCCAAAAAGACACAATCCCCACAAAATAGGCTTGTTCTGAATAATTCCTAATAGTTCCGTCTTGCGCCAAGTTATATTCATTTGAAATTCACTTACACCAAAAATACAAATCTCTTTGATTATAAGATCTACCTTTGTCAAGGAAAAAACCCCAAAATAGTGATGCTGACTATAAAATTATCAAAATAGCTATGAAAATTGTTAAATTGCCACTTAAATAGAGAGATAGACGCAAAATGTGCAGGGGAAATGGTGGCATGGGATAGAATGGTGCCGGAGAAGAGGGCGTGACGCAGGAGGCGAAGGGTTTGACATAGGAGATGAAGGGTTAGCGCAGGAGCAAAATTGCATATTAAAGATGGCGCGTGAGAGTAATGTGCTATGCCATGTGGCACAGGAGACAATATCAATGCTATATTGACATCTCAGAAAAAGTCCAGGCTAATTTCATAACTCTATTGGTCAATGGGGCTTTTTTTGTGATTTTCCCATTTATCAATCATTAAATATGTTCTAAAACCACATTTACACCTAACAATCATTTTTCCATCTCATATAGATATCTTAGGCATGAATAAAAAGGTTAATTTGAAGCGGATAGATTGGATTTGTAACCCAAATCAACTAAGTTCACATTCCTAGCAAATTACACATTTTCACTTTGTAATACGCAAGTTGTCGTTGTGGCATTT
Source organism: Helianthus annuus (assembly GCF_002127325.2). Classification (NCBI taxonomy): domain Eukaryota; kingdom Viridiplantae; phylum Streptophyta; class Magnoliopsida; order Asterales; family Asteraceae; genus Helianthus; species Helianthus annuus. The sequence goes on from NC_035448.2 coordinate 186,639,852, forward strand.
TTAATATATTTTCCAGAGTAAAAAAATCTTAACATATAGTACCTGTTTTATAGAAGAGTAGGGTTGTCTAAAATGACTAAACCTTTTGATTAAGGGAAAATTACGAAAATGTTGGTTGACCAAGAGGGTTTTCAATTTGGTCACTCTCCTGCGTCCTTGGAAGGACCACTAAGCATGGGATGAGTCGGCGTATCATGTTGAAGAGTCCATGGACGCTTCAGAAGAGTCCACCGACGCTTCGGAAAAGTCACTGACGCTTCGGAAGTGTCCACCGACGCTTCGGAGAGTCCACCGACACTTCGGAAGAGTCCACCGATGCTTTGGAAGAGTCACCGACGCTTCTGACTCTTCCCATAAACATGTGGGACACGTTTCGGGTTTCAGCTTCTAGGGACATGGATGCATCAACATAACATGCAGACTCTTCCCAAGCTCAGTGGTCCTTCCAAGGATGCAGGAGAGTGACAAAATTTAAAACCCTCTTGGTCGACCAACAATTTCGTAATTTTCCCTTTGATTAATTTGAAATTGTCCGCATGTGCCTTTTATGCAATAGCGTTAAGCTCCTAAAGAAACTCTATTGACAATCTAATGTGAGGAAAACAATAAAAAATTATGTTTTTTACTGTGAAATATCCCTAGCTCAATTATCTCAAGCTTATCTATAGAAACTGAATCATCTATTCGTTCAATAATAAGGTAGTGTTTGGTATGTAGGAATGAGAAACGGAATTGAATGGACCATTCAAAGGGAATGAACGAAACAGTGTTTTGTTGGTCAATGGAATGGATTCGCCCATTACGCAAGACATTCTATTCATTCAAAATCATTCCATCCACCCCATTCTTTTTCATTTGATCCTCTGTTTCATCATTTGTTAACAACAGCAGAACCCACTACCGTTCCCACCACCGCCACCGACCACCATTGACACCACCGCCAACCGTCAACCGTCATCGTCGTCACCCACTCCTGCCGCCCACCACCGTCCGCCACCCACCACCGCCCGTCGCTGACCATCGTCGGCGCCTCCACCCACCACCGATTTTCACCCCCACCCACTGCCACCCATTGCTATCGCTACCCACCATTGACATCAACCACCGCCCACCGTTGCTTCTGCCACCCACCACCGACATTCACCACCAGCCACCGCCACCACCTGCCGCCGCTACCAACCCCTACCACTACCATCGACATGACTATTTCCTCTACCACGTACCACCACCGCCACTACCTACCCACCATCACCCCTGCTGCCACCACCCGCCCCGCCACTCACGAACGATTTTATTCCTTCATTTTTTCTTTTTCTTGTCTGCCAAACAACACAATGTAATGATTCGTTCTATTCCTACATGTAACCAAACAAGACATGGAATGGTAGTGATCTACTCTATTACCTTGTCCATTCTATTATCTAGTCCATTCCATTATCTAGTCCATTCCATTACCTCATCCATTCCATTACCCCATACCAAACATGCCCTAGTTGTTCTCAATGATCATTAGTCAAGCCTATTACAAACTTGTTATCTTTTTGTGTGTACTATTCCACGGTTGCCTCTGTTAGAGGATCTACTAGTAGAATATCTATCTCTACCATGGGCACGTGAATCGAATATAATTCTATGCGATTCTACAATTGAGTAAGCATCTCCAACCACGCAGAGCCATTTGACAAACAAAGAGTTTTGATACCAAATGATGCAGTTACGGAAGCAATTTAATGGCATGAGAACAAATCGTTAATCAAAGAAGATAAAAGGAACCAAAAGGATCAAGAACAAAGTGTAGGTCCTGAAATCGATCTCGAATACAAGGATTTCTTGTTATGAATGGTGTAACGAGTACGGAATCCAAGTTACACTATAACCGAGCGAGGGTATGTAATCAATAAACAAAGGTTTGAACGTTTAACGGATTCTATATTGATTCGAGCAGAGTTTCGGTATAGATTTACACAAATATGAGTGCTCTCCTATTGGTTTTGGCATTATTCCACATGCTGGATCAACAACTGCTGGACCTTCTCAGCATGTTGATATATACCCGAAAATACTATTAGAAGCTTGTTCTGAAAAGTGCATTAAAGTATTTGGGAGGAGCATATTAGTCCATTAATTTGGATGATGCCCAAGAATAGCAGTTTCAGGAACTAGGAACTGACGAAATAGATGGGTGTTGTGGTCTCTAAACTCAAGGAGTTGGTTAGCAAAATGCCCCAAGCTAAAGCCTAGCTTAAACCTAGGGGTGCAAACGAGCCGAGCCGAGCCCGAGCCTTACTTTAATCGAGCTAGGCTCGTTACAACTTTCTAAAGCCCGAGCTCGAGCTCGGCTCGATTCGAGCCTTGGATTTTGGGCTCGAGCTCGGCTCGTTAGTAAAACTTAAAACTTAAGCTCGGCTCAAAAGCTCGATCTAAGCATCTATGGCGCGAGTTAAAACAAGCTAAATGTAACAAACCGACTTTTTGAAGTCAAAGGAAGAAAAGATTGCTAATTCGATTTGCCATTCCTTGCTAAATTATTACTTGTACCCTTTTCCTTGTCAATCGATACTATAATTTATGTTACTTTAGTTGTATTATGTGGAGTAAATGCAATAAATCGCAGTTAAACACTATCTACATAACGCTAATCTCATCGCTATCGCATCGCAACCTGAATCGCATGTTCTGGATATTGTTTTACATGTGTGTGTTATTATGTGTTACTTGTGCATGTTATTTATATGTTTTGTGGTGAATACTCACAACTCTATCACAACGCAATCTCATCGCGAACTGGAAACGCAAGGTTAATTATGTTGTTGTATGTTAGTTATGTTATTTGTGTAACTATTATTTAAAACTATCGCATCGCCTAATCGACACTCGCTAAACGCATCGCAACGCTCAATGCACGAAGCAAAAGTCGAAAACCAACTCGCACAAACCATCCGATAGAAGGACCATTCGATTGAATGGCCATCCTTCCGGATGACCATCCGATCGGATGGCCATCCGATCGAATCACTACACCGCCTCTCCTCCTCTCTTTCCCCTATAAATACTCACCTGTCACATCATTGTTCATGTGATGTGACAGCTCTTCTCCGACCAGCACACTCTTGGCCTATTTTCTCTCGATTCATCGCGAATCTTGTAAGTTTTCATCTCAAATCTTGTACTTCCTTGATCTACACACACTTTCTCATCGATTTCACCATCAAATCTTAACTTTTCACATGAAATCGGTGGATTTGGGCTATTCTAGGATGATGTCATCAAGGGTTCTCATGAACACCAAAGTGTGACCTCATTCCACCAAGAACAACTCAGATCCAAAGGATTTCCACAACCTTTAAACACTGATTTCACCTAAATCTAAACTTAACCGAAGTGTTTCAAACTTTTCTTCAACATTCTCAACTTTTCACATAAAACCGATAGAATCTGAGCTCGTTCAGGCCTTGTACTCACTCTCTAGTGAAGTGTCGGTCTGAAAACGGATTACTATCTAAGAGATGACCGAATTAACGGGTTGAACATGAAGTACCGTCAAGAACAGTTAACTGATCGGACGGGGTGATTCCCATCCGATCGGATGACTTGGACTTGATGGAGTTTCCGTTGTTTAAACACGTTGTCATATTGTCTTGGTTCAACCGCAACCTTTTATCTTGACAAATTTTTACAAGTTTTACAAACGAACATGTTGCCAAGCGGATTGCCTTCCGATCGGATCGCCATCCGATTGAACGACAATCCGAACGGATGACTCAAGGTTTTCAACACTTAAACTAATTTTACAAAAACTTCAAAAATATCACTTTCCAATGAATAGTCATCCGATCGGATGACCATCCAATCGAATGACTATTCTATGAAGAGACTTGTATCAGTGAAATATCTCACTTGGACGGATTGCCATCCGAGCGAATGACCATCCGTCCGGATGACCGTTCGACCGGACGACCTGAAAGGTAGAGATACTTCTCTCTTTTTAAAATGCTACAACGAAAACTTCAAAGTCACATCATACACAAACACATCTACCCCAAACGAATGACTATCCGACCGAATGGTCATCCGTCCAGATTGTCATCCGATCGGATCACTATCCGTCACTCAGTTCCCTCGCCACCGTTTAACCAACTGTTCATCGTTTATGCTATCGTTCTGTAATCAGGCTAACTCTCCAGCGCTCCCTTCAATCCAAGACTGTGTTATTCATTCAACATGATCTGTGAGTATACTCGAACCCTTTTAGCTTTACGCACTTTTGGGTGATATATACGTTACCTATTTCAAATCACAATCGACACACAACGCAAACACTTTTATACGCTAACTTTTACTGCATGTTATACGTGTTACTCGATGAATGCTTATATGTTATGTTTACATAGTGATTGTTGCCTGACACCTTAGCAACAATAGTACTATAGTTTGGACTCAGCACCTGTCGTGGACAGGGGTTGTTAAGGGTTTTACTTCACGTGTCACAGTGGTGATATGTGTTGCGCATTCTACAACTCGTAGTCATGTCTGTGCATATTTCGTTGTCGATAACTTGCTAGCTTCACTTTTCAACATGTTACATGCTTGTTGCGTAAACCGCTTTCGCTATATATTATACTATTAAACTTGTATGCTCACCTTCACACTATGTGTATTCACTTCTATTTTAACATATGTAACAGGTGTTTAGGATGCTTATGCTATGCTTGCTGTTCAAGAATCAAGTTAGGAGGTCTAGAAACCAATTGAACAATTTATCAGTTGTCGAAACTATGATCTGTCTTTGAGAACAAATTGTCTGTAATAACTGTGTTACTTTATATGTTACGGTATGGGACGTAATGATTAAATATTTGGTAATTATAGTTGTTATGGAATCTCTTGGACAATCTTTTTCGCTCAGTGCCATACCCCGATGTTTCCGCCATCGGTTGGGGTGTGACACTAAAGCTCGACTCGAGCTCCTTTTTGGCAGTTAATGAGTCAAGGCTCGGATCGAGCTCGACTCGATAGTTTGAGAACTCAATTAAAAAAGAACATCTAGATCATCCAAAAAGTCATACATAGTTCAAACCCTAAAGTATACTACGCTCGATACGGCTCGTCGAGCCTAAACGAGCTGCACATACAAGGCTCGAGCACGGGCTCGATATCTAATCAATCCTAGTTTCAAGCTCGGGCTCAAGCTCAAGCTCGATAAGGCTCGGCTCGTTCGAGGTTTTTATCGAGCCGATCTTGAGTAGCTCGCGAGCTATTCGGCTCGTTTGCACCCCTACGTAAACCTGAATATACCGATGGCCTCCTCACAAAAGGAGCTTACCCATATACTTAACATTCTCACCAAACATCATTAATGATAGAGCTGCAGCTGCCAAGAAAAGAGCTGATGACGCTAGAGCCCGGGCCATGATTGAGAAACAGAAGGGGATAAATGTTGGTGATGTTGACATTGCAGAAAGAATTAAAAATTTTAAATAAGATCAAAGAGGATTAAGTGTTGTACGGATCAAAGCTCAGATAGAAAGTGTTGCAAGGTAGGATCTCAAAGTCACAAAGAATGTTAAAGCTGACATGAGGCCCCCAACTGTGATTCCAAAGACCAAAACTCTTGAAAAGCTAGAAGACAAAATTTTTGATGTTTTGATTCGGCTCAAAACATCAAATAAATTTTATGGGCACATTTGTTGGAGAATTACTAACGGATATTGTCATGAAACATTTTAATAAGTTAAAAGAACCATGAGTGATCCGTCAGAAATTATGATGTTTTCATTCGGTTATCTGTCAGTGAAAAGAGACCAATAATTTTCTCCAAACAACCTTTTCCAGGTTTGATTCTTGATCAACTATCTAGAAGGTTTATACGCGAAAACCAGACAATTTCCAAAGCAAACACATACAGTCACCCACAAACACGTACTTCCAAAAATGATTCATTACTTGAGGTTCCATCCTGAGTCAAATTAGTAAGAATTCAAACACTACAATATGTATAAATTATATATTGATATCAAAGCCATTAAACTGGTTGAGATGTCATAGTGATTTGTTTGAGATCGGCTGCCAATGTTTTATATTCTCCAACATCATGGCTAATGATTCTTTGATTTATCTACCCAATGTCTTTACGTTGTTTGTAGCTCTCACTGAGTGTCTTTACATTACCAACTGATCAATCTTCACCAGCAACTATGTAGTGCCCTTACACTTGTTCTTTAAGTGACAAATCTCCTTGTCGTTTGATAGTTTTCAAATATGTAGCATATCGTTTGACTTGGTGTGTTGTTTGACCACCAAGGGGTGTTGTTTGTAAATCTGAGTGTTGTTTGAACCGAATAGGTATTGTTTGACTTCACCTTGTCTTTTGGAATTTTGTTGTCATTTAGAACACAACACCCTAAGAACAAAGAGTTGAGAGCTATTCATTGTAAACCTTGTGTCGAACCTCTATTGAAATCAAAATACGAAAACTTTTGAGTACATCTTATTGTGTATTGATCATATATAGCTTCAGTTAAAAACTATAAATAGGATCGTATGTTTTCATTTGTAACATTCATATACTCTCATTCGATTTGTACATACATTCAAGTTATTGTTGATGCAAGTTTATTTTATCACGCTCATTCTAGAGATCAAAGATCATTTCGGGCCAACAAATTGGTATCAAAGCATCAGGTTCTAGGCGTGGGAATCACAAGGCATCGCAGGGAATTCGCGATCAGGTTTCAATTTCGTTTTTTTATTCGCAAGTTCAATTCAGAATTTTGATTTCGGTTCTAGGGTGATCGGTTGAACCGAAGGGTTGGTTAGGAATCTAGGGTTTGTTTGATTCCGGGGTTTAGTGCGAATTAGACTGGTTGATTGGTTGATTGTTACACGACTCGGGTAATCGTGGGTTTGAGATCTATTGAAACCAAGAAAGTAAAAACATAGTAAAAGTGAAGATTGTTCGACAAGAAGACATGTCAGGAACATCCGGACAAAATCCGATAATAATACAGAAAGAAGGAAATTCTCTTTCCCAGTTTCAGTGTCCGATTCTGAAACCAACAAACTATACGGTTTGGGCTATTCGTATCAAGACGATTCTTGAAGCGAATGGTTTGTGGGAAACGATCGAACCGGTAGAAAATGCAACGGTAGACACTAAGAAAGACAAGTCTGCAATTGCATATCTGTTTCAAGCAATACCAGAAGATGTTGTATTGCAAGTTGCAAGTTGTAAGACTGCAAAGGAAATTTGGGATAATCTAAAGGTTAGACACGTTGGTGTTGATCGGGTACAAAAGGCGCGTATGCACACGCTATTATCAGAATTTGAATTATTGCAAATGAAGGATGACGACACTATTGATTCATTTACCGCAAAGATTAATAGTATCGTTACCCGGGCAACTGAAGTAGGAACGACATTGAGTCAACCGACTCTAGTACGCAAACTTCTAAATGGCATACCGGATAAGTTTACTCAAATCGTTGCCTCCATGGAACAATACTCCGATCTGGAAACTATGACGCTAGAAGAAGCGGTCGGAAGGTTAAAGACATATGAAGAACGACTCAGGTTAAAGAAAGGAAATCAAGGAGAAAGCCAAGATAGGCTTATGTTCACACATCATGATAACACCAGAGGAAAACAATCTGCACTACAACAAAAATGGCTTTTTAGGACCTTTTCTGTGGGACGCTTGTAAAAGAGGGTCCTAAAAAACTATTTAATAGGACTAATGAACTTTTGGGGTCCTTTTATAATATACTCTACTAAACTGGTGTCCTAAAAAACTATTTAATAGGATGGATGATTTTTTAGGGTCCTATTATCATATAATTTAATAGGACACTTAAAATGTAGATCCTAATAAAGTACTTTATAAGACATTTAATTGTTAGGGTCCCATTATGTTGTACTGTATTAGGACACTTGATCATCTGAGGTCCTATTATAACATAACTTAATAGGACACGTGGTAGTTAAGTCATAAATGTTCAGTGTTATAGGACCTTTTCTAGTCGAAGTCATATTAGAACTTAACTTAATAGGACACTTAACACTTCGGTCTTATAACTTTAAACTTTATAGGATGCTTAATCATTGTGGTGTTATTATAATACACCGTAATAGGACACTTGATATTTGAGTCATAAAACATTAGTTTTATAGGACGCTTATTTGCTAGAGTTCTATTATAACATAACATAATAGGACACTTGACACTAGGGTCTTATAACTTTAACCTTTATAGGACGCTTAATCATTATGGTGTTATTATAATACACCGTAATAGGACACTTGATATTTGACTCGTAAAACATAAGTTTTATAGGACGTTTATTCGCTAGAGTTTTATAATAACACTAGGTTACTGACCCGCTTAATCATGGCCGGTGAGTGGTGGTGGTGAGTGGTGGTGGTGGTGGTGGTGAGAGGTGGTGGTGAGTGCTGGTGGTGGCCGGTGAGTGGTGGTGGTGGTGGCCGGTGAGTGGTCGTGGTGAGTGGTGGTGGTGGTGAGTAGTGGTGGTGGCCGGTGAGTGGTAGTGGTGAGTGGTGAGTAGTGGTGGTGGCCGGTGAGTGGTGGTGGTGAGTAGTGGTGGTGGTCGGTGGTAGTGGTGGTGGTCGGTGAGTGGGGGTGGTAGTGGTGGTGGTGAGAGGTGGTGGTGCTGGTGGTGCTTGTGAGAGATGGCGGTGAGAGGTGGTGGTGGCCGATGAGTGGTGGTGGCCGATGAGTGGTGGTGGTGGTAGTGGCTGGTGAGTGGTGGTGAGTAGTGGTGGTGGCCGGTGGTGGTGGTGGTGAGTAGTGGTGGTGGTGGTGGTGGTGGTGAGAGGTGACGGTGAGTGGTGGTGGTGGTGGCCGACGGTGGTGGTGGCCGGTGTTGGTGGCCGGCAGTGGTGGTGACCGGTGAGTGGTGGTGGTGGTGGCCGGTGAGTGGTGGTGGTTGTGGTGAGTAGTGGTGGTGGCCGGTGAGTGGTGGTGGTGAGTAGTGGTGGTCGCCGGTGAGTGGTGGCCGGTGGTGGTGGTGGTGAGTAGTGGTGGTAGCGACTGGTGGTGGTTATGAGTAGTGGTGGTGGCCGGTGGTGGTGGTGAGTGGTGAGAGGTGATGGTGAGTGGTGGTGGTGGTGATGGCCGGCGGTGGTGGTGGCCGGTGGTGAGGGCAGTTTTTTTAGGTTTAGACGTTTTTGTGCCTAGGTGTGCATCTTTGGCTTCTTTGACCACAAAGGTTGTTAATGGATCAAAGTCCCAAAACGCATTAGTATTTTAGTTGCTTCTAGACTTTGTTGATTATGAGGATTGTCTTAGTGAATTTAGGTAATCTTTTTGGTGTTTGGATTGTTGTAAGATTAAATTTTCCAATGGTTTTTGGTTAGAAATCTTGTTAACATCTACTGAATTGATATCAAATGCCCTCCATGAACAAGTTTATAGAAAAATAATATGTGAAGCAGAGGTTGTGCACAAAGACAACAAGAACAAGCAATTAATATACACAAAACCAAACGAAAAATTAAGTTCTTATGTAGGTCTCTATGTGACAACTCGAACCCTTGACCCTGACCCCATCGAGAGAAGGGTATTTTAGTATCGTTATTATTACTATTTTTTATTATTTATTAAATAATAAACCGCAAGGAGCGAAATGTGCCATTTAACTGATAACCCGAGCTAAGCATAAGTAATTTAACACACAACGGTATATGTATTTACCGCTATATTTATTTAATAATTTAAACGGGCAAGTTCGTTAAACGATACATAATATTTTACGGATCCATACGCACATACCCAAACCCAACCCAACTCACCCCTCATTTTGATCAACATAAAACCCTAAATACTCTCATCTCTTCAGCCGCACACATGACTCCTTCCCCTTTCCCTCTTTCTTGATCAGAAATTCCGGCGACCGGAGCCGTGATTCCAACGCCCCCTCTTTTGTCCGCCAACACTGCACCCCAAACACCACCTTCCCCACCTTGTTCCACACCCACAACAGTGAAGCCATTCCATCCTACACACAAACATCCAGAACGTGCAGAGAACAAGAGAGAGAGGATTGCTAGAGAGAGAGAGAGAGAGAAACGACGGAGATGAGAGAAGCCGGAGCCAGTGACGACGGAGGCGGTGGTGCCAACGGCGACGATGGCCGTCGGGCCACGGCGGTGATGGACAGGCTTCGGATTAGGGCCCGACTCGCACAACGTGTTGTTCTGGTTAGAGTTGCAGCGGTAGAATTAACGGCGGTGTGCCGTTTTCCGGCAAGATAATGGCTGACAGGATTGATGGTGGTTCTATCGGGTGGCGGTTGCGACGATGTCGACGGGCTCTCGGATGACGGCAGAGCGGTGATGGTTCTCGAGTCTCAGTCCAAATGAAATCAGTGGAGGAGGAACCCCAGGACAGCCGCATACCCTTTCCTTGCTTCGTAACCCCATGGTCAGTGAATGTTCTAAAACTGTTTTGCATTCTTTTGTGCTTCTTGACTTTGTAAATGACTGTGAAAGTTGCAATGAACTAGTGTATGCATTGTGCAAACGATCTGATTTAGAATTGATTGATTGGAATAATGAATGTTGTTTAGAATACATAACAATAAAATTTTAGATAATGAACTGTTATTAAAAGTCTGATGATTGTTGACCGATTGGTTGTTCTAAATTCCTTATGGTTCTTGGTCGATTTTGGTTTTTGACTTGGTTACATGATAAGAATTGATACAACAGTGGGTTTATTTGGCTTAAAATCTACGGTTTGTTTAGAATGCTGATGATAGGGTTTATTAGTGGAGGATGCTTGATCGACTTTGTAGATTTTGTTATAGGTCATACTTAATCTGATAGTTTTGGGTCGAGTGTTACATAGTAATTAAGACATCATGTTTTGGAGATAATCAGATGATTATATGCTAAGACTCGGTATAATGTTAACGTGGTAAATGATTCGGTGTGGTAATTAATTCCATGACGGGTTAGTCGTAACATGCTCAGAATGTGCAACAATAATCGGTAAATATTATATAAGTTCAGGAATTTGAATTTGGAACTGTAGTTTATAATTGTAGATTAACTCTGATAATTTAATTATTAAATCCCAATCCGTTAATAATTTGTTACGTATTATGATCATTATAATAAACTACAACATGCCTTCAAGTGTTTATTATAATGATCCTACTAATAAAGAGGGAATAGTATTATTTAAATCATAATAGGATTAATACTATTATAAATTATTAAATGGTATCATTATCAAATAATAAAACTTAGGTGTTTATAATTTGCATGATGGTCTGTATTTGGGTTGTTACTTGAATTGTTCACCGTTAATAAAGCAAATTAGGAGTTGGTGTTAGAAATATTTGAATGGTGTTTTGATTGGACGGAATTTGACAAACATATTTTGAATAGATTGAGTTGTCGCACACTCAAAGTGTACAACCCCTAGTGCCCATCATACAAGGACCTGACCCGACCTGTTTGCCAGGTTTACTTATAAGCACTGATTCTGATATGATTTGGGCATTATTGTGTACAAGATTGTAAACGTGGGATTATTAAAAACCAATTTTCCTTAGTTTTTCTATAAAAATGTTAGCCTGCTAGTGAAAAACTTTATTAATTTTTTTGTAAAATGATTTTTTGCACTATTATGACTAGAGTTTAATAAATATTTGTTGAAAACTAAAATCTAGGTCAGAGATGAAGTTTTCCTCAAAAGCATTCTAAACTCTACCAAGACTGTAGCAAGAGGAAGGGTCCAACGCTTGGATCCAAATGATCTAGTTGGTGGTACAGAGATTGGACCACAATGGTGTGAGGTAAACGTTCAAGTACCAATAAAAAAAAGATGAAAACTTGGTAAAACCATATGGTTTATTTTCTACAATTCAAGATTGTATTGGTGCATATCGCATGGCCCTATCCATTCATCTCGGTATGTATTTGTTAAACTTGTGATACAAATAATTTTAATATCATGGAACTTAATACTTATACATGGATGGTTTATTTGTAGGTAGTACATGAGGATTGAGGACGCACGATGACTCAAGATTTTATGCTTCTTATTTCTTTAATTGTTTTAAATTCTTTGTTAAATGTTAAGATTTTATGTTAGATAATGTTAGAACTTATTTATGGTTAGTGTTTTTGTTATGAACATGCTTATTTGAAATATAATGAAGTTTTATTTCTTTCACTAGTTGATGTTATACAGTAACTATTAGGATGTTATATGTTGATGGTCTGTTTTTAAAATTGGTTTTATAATCTTATTTGGGATATTAGGACCATTTTCTTGATATTAAATTAGCTACAACGTTACATCATAAGGGACCTATAAATTAATTTTTAAGGACGCTTGTAAAAGTAGGTAATCCCATATTAGAACATTGTAAAAGTGTCCTAATATGTTCTTTTTAGGACGCAATTTAAGTTGTCTATAGACATATTATGCGACCATAAAATTGGTTTCATAATCTTATTTGCTATATTAGGACCCTTTTCTTGGTACTAAATTAGCTATAATGTAACATCATAAGGGTCCTATTAATTAATTTCTAAGGACGCTTGTAAGTGTATCAAAAAATTAAAAGTATGTAAGCACATGTTAGAACATCGTAAAAGTGTCCTAATATGTTTTTATTAGGACACTATTTTGGTTGTTCAAAGACATATTACGCGACCATAAAATGGGTTTCATTATCTTATTTGAGATGTTAGGACGCTTTTTTAGTTCCGAGACTTATTACGACCCCTTTACATGAAACGCTTTTACCGTTGGTCCTATTAAATGAAAGGTCCTATAAAATAGCATTTTAGGACGCTTTTGCGTGTACTAAAAACCCCAGTTTTCTTGTAGTGCTGGAAACCGCGGTCGTGGTAGGTTTAACGAAACGCGTGGAAATTGGCGAAACAACGGAAATAGGCAAAGTCCCAGAAACGAAGGATCTACATCTAGATCTAGAAATGGAAATTCTAGAAATTGGAGGAAGTTTGCAAGAACCGACTTAAGTAAGATCCAATGTTTTAAGTGTCAGAAGTTTGGACACTTCAAGAAGGACTGTTCTGAGAAAGACGAAATACAAGAACATTCAAATCTCGTCGAGGAAGACGAAGCACCCGTATTACTAATGGCAATACAAGAAGAAAACATTGTTCAAGAAAGGGTTCTACTAAACGAAGAACGTATAGAACCAACAAGTTACGCCTCAGTAGATGAAAGTCTATGGTACTTAGACAACGGGGCCAACAACCACATGACAGGAGTGCGAAGTCACTTCAAAGAGTTAGATGAAACAGTGACAGGGCAAGTACGGTTCGGTGACGGGTCGCACGTAGAAATTAAAGGCAAAGGTTCAATACTGCTGGAATGTCTGAACCAAGAACAAAAGATTGTTTCTCAAGTATACTACATTCCATGTCTGAAAAACAACATATTGAGCCTCGGACAACTTACAGAAAACGGTTGCAAAGTGGTTATGGACAAAGATCTACTTACTATCCGAGATCGAAATAGAAAGCTACTAATACGAGTCAAGAGAATGAAGAACAAGCTGTACAAAGTCAAACTGAAGACTGGAAAACCAATCTGCCTGCTCTCAAAAACCGAAGACATAGCATGGTTATGGCACGCAAGGTTAGGCCATTTGCACTTCGATGCTATCAAGGAAATGACTCGTAAGAACTTGGTATATGGAGTTCCTCAAATAAGTCATGCTAGTCAAATCTGTGACGCATGCTTATTAGGAAAGCATAGTAGGGCACCATTTCCAAATCAGGCGAAGTTCAGATCTTTAAAACCTCTGGACTTAGTCTATGGAGATTTGTGTGGTCCTATATCCCGACCAACACATGCTGGGAAGAAGTATATATTCTTACTTGTAGACGATTATACTCGCTACATGTGGGCATATTTACTAACTTCCAAGGATCAAGCATTCAAAACTTTTAAGGATTTCAAAGAAAAGGTGGAAAAGGAAGCGCAGGCCAAGTTAAAAATGCTAAAGACGGATAGAGGAGGTGAATTCACATCGGCTGAATTCAACAAGTATTGCAAAACCAACGGCATAGCAAGACAGCTCACAGCACCGTACTCCCCACAGCAAAATGGAGTAGTAGAAAGGCGAAACAGGACGATGTTATCCACTACTCGCAGTATGCTAAAGGCAATGAACATGCCACAGAACTTTTGGGGTGAAGCAATACGACACACGATATATGTACTAAACAGGGTTCCAACTAAAGCCCTGGTGAACAAGACACCATATGAAGCACTGAAAGGAAGGAAGCCAAATCTGGAACACTTGAAGGTCTTTGGCTGCACAGCTTATGCTAAGGTACTACCATTTCAACAAAAGAAGTTAGATGATAGAAGTGCACCTATGGTTTACCTTGGAATAGAAGAAGGATCAAAGGCATACAGATTATATGATCCGACGAAGAACAAGATATGTGTCAGTAGAGATGTAAAGTTCATGGAAGGTCGACCATGGAACTGGAATAGTTATATGGAAACAGTAGATTCAGGGAATCCCGAATGGACAAACTTTGTCATTCAAGAAGATAACAACCCACCAGAGTTAGAAGAAAATGAACCAAGTAGTCCTGGCAATAGCGGGCCACATCATGATGATTCAGGAGTAGATCAGACAGAAGAACAAGACTCCTATGTAACCCTGCCAGCACATTCGTACAATCAGAACTCAGCAGGAAGCTCAAGCAGTTTATCAAGTGGAGGTCCATCCACCTCCGAAAGTACAACAGAAAGTATTAGTGACACTCCAGTAAAAGTAAAACTGAGAAGTCTTGAAGAATTATACGAAGAGACAGAGGAAATTCAAGTACATCCACATGAATTATTACTTGCTGAAGAAGAACAAAGGAATTACAAGGAAGCATCTAGTGACAGAAAATGGATTGAAGCAATGAAGGCTGAGTTAGACTCAATGAACAAGAATAACACTTGGAGTTTGACGGAGTTGCCAAGAGATCACAAGGCAATAGGTTTAAAGTGGGTATTCAAGACTAAGAAAGATGCAAACGGAAACATTGTCAGACACAAGGCAAGACTGGTTGCAAAAGGATATGTTCAGCAACACGGAATAGTCTTTGACGAATTCTTTGCACCAGTAGCACGTATGGAAACAGTACGGCTAATGTTGGCTTTAGCAGCATATCAAAGTTGGGAGGTACATCACTTAGATGTGAAATCTGCATTCTTACAGGGAGACCTCAAGGAGGAAGTCTATGTATCACAACCAGAAGGATTTGTAAAGCCAGGAAATGAAGGAAAGGTTTATAGACTAGCTAAAGCTCTGTATGGATTGAGACAAGCACCAAGAGCTTGGAATACGAAGTTAGATCAAACCCTAAAGTCACTTAACTTCAAGAAGTGCACTTTAGAAAATGCAATCTATACAAGGACAAGTGAAACTTCTAAGCTAATAGTTGGAGTCTATGTTGATGACTTAATAGTCACTGGAACATCAAAAAAGGAGATAGACATCTTCAAATCTCAGATGAAGAACAAATTTGATATGAGCGATCTAGGATTGCTAGCATACTATCTGGGAATAGAAGTAATTCAAGCAGGGGGTGAGATAGGCATCAAGCAGACATGATATATTAACAAGATACTCAAAGACGCCGATATGTTATCCTGCAATGACACAAAGACTCCCATGACTCCAGGAACTCAATTAACAAAGACTGAAGAAGGAGATCTAGTAGATGCAACACACTACAGAAGCCTGATAGGTTCTCTCAGGTACTTATTGCATACAAGGCCAGATCTATGTTACCCAGTCAGGCTACTTAGTAGATTCATGCAAGAACCGAAGGAACAACACTTGAAAGCAGTAAAGCAAATACTACGTTACATCAAAGGAACTAAAGAGCATGGAATCATCTACAAAAGGCAAGGAGGATGTAAGATCACAGGTTATAGTGATAGTAGTTTTGGAGTTAATACAGACAAAGGAAAAGGAACAACTGGTCTGGTATTCTACTTCGGAGAATCACCTATAACCTGGTGTACACAGAAGCAACAGACAGTGGCACTATCATCATGCGAATCAGAATTCATGGCAGCCACTGCAGCAGCATGCCAAGCACTATGGCTTAAAAGATTGTTAAGTGAAATTACAGGCTGGAAGGAAGAAAAGATAACACTCAGAGTAGATAATGTTTCAGCAATAGCACTCATGAGAAATCCAGTCTTTCATGGAAGAAGCAAGCACATTGACACACGCTATCATTTCATAAGAGAATGTGTGGAAAACGAAGATATCACTGTGGAACACATAAGTGGAGAACTACAACGAGCAGATATACTAACAAAGGCACTAGCAAGGATCAAGTTTGCTACAACGAGGGAACTGCTCGGGATTCAAGATTTGAAGCAACTTATGGATGTTCGAGATTAGGGGGTGAATGAAACCCGGTTAATCTCTTAACATCAAGCACTTAGTTAGATAATTAGAATACATAGTTATATAGCGGTTATGAACTACAAGGACCAATATTGTCAAGAGTGAAAGGTGGTAACCACCACCCTTACCGAAAGGGTGTGTCCCTCCCTCACACTGTTTCCGAATCGGTACAAGGCAAAGACAAGAAGAAGGCACCGGTTGGATTGAATGGACAGGAAACAACGTGACTCTTCATGATTAATCACAGCCACACATTCAAGGGACGCGTCTATTCGCAAAGAGACACAACTCTTCACTCGTACCCGTTGAAAACTATAAATAGGATCGTATGTTTTCATTTGTAACATTCATATACTCTCATTCGATTTGTACATACATTCAAGTTATTGTTTATGCAAGTTTATTTTATCACGCTCATTCTAGAGATCAAAGATCATTTCGGGCCAACAATGAAAGCCACCACTCTCCTAATACAGACTCAATGCCAACCAAGTTCAAAGTTCTAATGCATCATGCAGGTTAATAAACCAGACACTCCGCATAACTCATGCTTATATATATATATATATGTAAACCTAAGACATATTTAATAACCAAACAGATCAAGTAACTACAAAGGTATACAACAAGAAGGGAAAAGCCAAGTGTCCCTAAGGGATCCTCCGAACACTTCATTGGGATATTTTATTAATTAAGACTTCCTACTGAAGTGTTTGGGGGAACTCCAAGTAACACTTGACAACCAGCAAAGTAGAAGTGTTGGACATCGCTTATCATATGTCGTAAGTGATCTTCTAAGTACATTAGTCAAGCTGGGTTTCAATGCATGTGATCAGAATAAAATTGTTTAAAACAAAACTCATTGTTTTTTTGTTATATCATAAAAAACCAGTAATCATCTAATTTTACCTGTATCTTTACATACGTGGCTGGTTAATTAGTGACATTATCTAAGAGCATTGTGATCTAGAGCAGAAACGATTTAAATTCGAAGAATATACGCAAATCCACCAACACGCAGGAGCAAAAGGAGTGGAGGAATGTTATTTTGGCAGAGTGAATGCGCAAAGATAGATTGCATTGGTTGATCAGTTTTTGCTATAAACTTAATAAAAAAAAGTACATGTATGGTGTGTTTTGATATATTAAGTAAGTCTTGTTATAAATTCTTTTTTTAACCAGGAAAATAGCCAGAAACACATAGCCTTTGATGGAATTTCTACTCATAAATGCACAAATACCTATTTGGAAAATCAACTTTGGTACCTGAAGATGGCTTGTATATACCTGAACTATGTCATATTTAATAATAATGAACCACGTCACATAAGTACAATGGAATTCATAGCAGTAACGACCCAGTTAAACACCACAACTTGAAACCGTTAGCCGTTGAAAATGGTGACCACCCGCAACCAGTCACTACGTTAATTGAGTCAACATATCCACAAGGGACAAATAGGTAAATTGCAGTACTTGCATGCAAAAAGCCACCGTGCAAGGTTACCTAGAAGACAGATGGATGCATTATCTCAATTGATAATTCATTTCTAATTCCATGTTTTATGTTTTGTTTTTGTTTTTACTTCCGTATTTCACTTCCAAGTATGATTCTTTATTTCCAAGTTAGTTATATCCATGTTTAGGGATGGTGGAAGTAGTGGGAATAAAGAGGGTAGTGCCTTTTATCACAGCCGGCCCAATGGGCTTCCAACACTAGGCACAAGCTTAGGGGCACCCAAATTGAAAGGCTTCCAAATTTGTTCTAGGTTTTGTCTATACTAGGCCCATTTTTTATTTTATACAAAACAGCCCAAAGGAATAAAGACCCAATTTCAATTTTATGATAATAAAGGCCCATTTATTGTTTTAAAGTAAAACTGCGTTGTCTCCCATACATGGTTCACGAACAGGCAGATAAGAGAAGAATGAAAGGCGGCTGGGTTCAGGTTGGAACTCACGCTGTCTCCTCACATAAAAAAGGCTTTTATGCAACAACGTTGTCAAAAATCACTAATTTGAAATCGTCCGCATGTGCCTTTTATGCAATAACGTTAAGCTCCTAAAGAAACTCTATTGACAATCTAAAGTGAGGAAAACAATAAAAGAAATTATGTTTTTACTGTGAAATATCTGTCCGTACCCCCCCCCCCCCCCCAACCTTCTACGTCTTTAGCTGATTCCTCATGTAGAATCAAAGAAATAATCTATTCTCTCATATGGAATCTTACGCCAATATTTCTAAAGTTGAAAGTGAACTAGTTTTGTCTTAAGGGATAAATGAATAACGAGTATATAAAACCTCTCTTCACCTGGTCCTGCTTTCATATCTTTTCCTGTTTATTTGAGCATGAAAACTACCACTCTCCTAATAGGGACTCATTGCCAACCATGTTCACGCTTTTGATGCATCGCATAGCTCTTGTCTATATATACGTAAACCTAAGCCGTATTTAATAACCAAACACATCAAGTCATCAAGTAACTACAAAGGAATACACAAGAAGGGAAAAGCCAAGTGTCACTAAGGAATCCTCCGAACACTTCATTAGGATGGTTTATTAATGAGGATTTCCTACCAAAGTGTTTGGGGGAACTCCAAGTGCCACTTGACAACCAGCAAACTAAAAGTGTTCGACATTGCTAGTAATAAGTATAGTACGTGATCTTCTAAGTACATTAGTCATGGTGGGTTTCAATGTATGTCGTCAGGATAATTGTTTAAAGCAAAGCTCATTGACTTTTACATCATAAGAAACAGTACCATTCTACCTATATCTTTAGTAACACGGCTAGCCTTAGGGGTTTTTTGACAACTAGTTGAATGGTTAAGTGCTAAATCAATAATAGGTCTGAACCATTAAGTGTTGAATCAGTAAGAGGTCACAAGCATTAAGAGCCAGTATAATGCTTAGCCGTTTGGAGGCAAATGTCTGACCAATTCAGATTAGAGGTCTTAACCATTCAGACTTAGTATAATGCTTACCCATTCAGAGGCAAATGTCTGAACCATTCAAACATCTGCTCGCGAAACGAACAGTCTGAACCATTAAGTGCTGAACCACTAAGAGTTCTGAACCATTAAGAGCCTCATTAAGAGGTAAACAAACAGCCCCTTACTTAGTGACGCCATCTAGAAGCTATGTGATCAGGGCAGAAACTATTTAAACTAGAAGAATATACATACATAAACCAACGTATGTGGGAGCAAAAGGAATGGAGGAAAGTTATTTTTGATAGAGTGAATGCGCATGGATAGATTGGGTTCGGATTTTGCTATAAACCGAAACCAAACTGAGACAGTTGGTTTGTTGATTACTTAATAAACAAGAATTTGTATGATGTGTTGATCGGTTTACTAATTAAGTATTGTTATTATATTTTTTAACCAGGAAAATAGGCACAAACACATAATCTTTGATGGAATATCAGCTCATAAATGCAGAATTTCCTATTTGGAAAAACCTTGGTACCTGAAGATGGCCTGTATATACCTGAAACAATGCCATGTTAAATAAGGAACCACATCGCATAACTACAATGGAATACATATGAAGGGAAAGGTAAGGCCGGACTTAGGTACATGCACGTGAACTTCATTAGCATTCCAATGCAAATCATTTAAGTCTTCCAGAATTGGCATGCAAATCCCTAGCTCAAGTATCTCAAGCTTATCTATAGAGATTGAATAATCTATTCCTTCAATAATAAGGTAGTGTTGGGTACGTAGGAATAAGAGACGGAATTGAATGGATCATTAAGAGAGAATGAAGGAAAAGGTATTTTGTTGGTCAATGGAATGGAATCGCATTACACAAGGCATTCCATTCCTTCAAAATCACTTCATCCACCCTTTTTTTTCATTTGATCCTCTCTTTCATCATTCGTTAACAACAACGCAAACCACTACCGTTCCCACCACCGCCAACCGTCATAGCCGCCACCCACCGCTACCGCCCACCACCGCCCCCCACCGCCACCGCCACCCACCACCGCCAGTCGACGCCCATTGTCTGCGCCTCCACCCACCACCGATTTTCACCACCACCCACTGCCACCCATTGATGTCGCTACCCACCACTGACGTTCACCACCGCCCACCATTCCCGCTGCCACCCACCACCAACGTTCACCCCTCAGCCACCGCCACCGCCACCACCTGCCGCCGCCACCCACCCCTGCCACTACCATTGCCATTTGCATGTGCTTACATTTGCATCAAAATGGATACAATGACGATTTCTAAAAACTGCTAATTGTTACTTCCTTCAATAAAAAACATGCCACCTTTTTACTTCTTCACTGGATCCAATTGTATCTTAATTACCTAGGGAACATAGTTCATTTGTTATGTCAACAAAAATGCTAACTTCCACATTTCTTTTTGGGCCGTTTATTCTTTATATTTTCATGTAAATCAAATGCTTAATTTCCGTCAAAAGTAGCAGAACTGTAATTATAAAGCAAGGTCACATTAATTCTCTTTTTATTTGAAATTAATAGCGTCAACAACATTCGTAACGCTGGATAAAATTTTGATCTCCTATACACAGGGAATCACACATTACAAAATAACAGGGGTTCACTATAACAACCCTCGGTAAAACCGACACCCTCATACTAGTTCTAGTTCTGACACCCTAATATATATCTTTAAATGTCTCAACATGTCTTTATATGCACCCGTATGTGAAAACCGAGCCCAAAATACAATATAACATAAATTAAAAACAATAATTATTAAGTTGAGGCGGGCCGCATAGACCTCACCTCAACTTAACGCGGGCCGCATTAGGATGTAACCGGACTCCGCTCAAAAACTAAGTTCATGCGGGCCGCGTATAAGATAGCCTAAGTTCATGCGGGCCGCGAGTGTCCTGAATTGTGGCACGACCCGGAGCTGACACGTGTCAACATCGTGTCAAGCCTAGTGGTGACCGGGCCAAGCTACGCCGTTGACCCACATTGACGCGGGCTGCGTAAGGCCTAGCCTTACTTAACGCGGGCCGCGTGAAGACGCGATTTCAACCCTATAAATAGAGGCCATCGGCCTGCAGTCCGTCTCGCTCAATTTCTTTCTTTCTTTCTAAATTTCTGTAGTGGCGTTACTATACCCGGGCATTATACCCCCCTAAAATAGCGAGGTTCTGCTAGGATGTAAGTATTATAACCCCTGGAGACGTATTAGATACACTGCCCGATTGATCTAGGGTTCCGTAACGGCTGTCGTGGTTCTGCCCGACGTAGTCGTTGGAATGCCGTCTCGGGGAGGGTATTACTAATGTTAAAATGGGTTATTATACTAACACACGTGCATTTGTGTAAATTATAGATATTCACCAGGAAACCCTAAAGAATAACCTAAGACAGCAATGTGAGTAATCTCCTTTTTGCAAACTGTTTTTACAAAACCTTAAATACCTTTCCATGCGAATGACAGTTATTGAGTATTTGTAAGAATACAATTATCGTGGGTATGTTGGGGTTTTGTATAAAAAATTTGTTACAACCTGGTTAAGGAGTAACATTTCCACAAGTCGGGTTCGACAGTACCAACGGGTGATAATTGATATAACTTGGAAACAAATGTAATTGCGGGATCGCCCTCAATACTGTTCACTGTGAATTTTATTTAAAACTGATTAAACTGGGATTCACTCACCAGTATTTCCCACTGACAAAACCTTTTTAAAAACGCGTTTCAGGTAACAAAATGTGAAAGCCAAATAGAAGTCAGCTGGACAGCACTGGAGGCTTAGAAAAGTGGCAATAAAGTTACCTAAGAATAAAATGGATGTTTTTATTAAATAAATAGGATTTATTCCTATGAAATGTGTGTATTGAAAACTTGGGTTTTACCCATACGTTTAATATTATTAAACGAGGTGGTTTACTCTGATAAAATATTTCCTAACTACGGTCCTGATGAAAATTTCCGCTACCAAATTGGATAAATAAATGTGATACCACCGAAACTGGCTCACGACCGCCTGTTCCTGGTAACTAGGGATCGGGGGCTGTGACAGAAGGTGGTATCAGAGCTATGCCACTGATTCAGCCACAGAAGTGTTCTGCTGACATCAAAATTCAAAGTGTTAGGAAATAAATTATAGAAATACGTGTATAATTGTATTTCTTGCTATGTGTTATCTGACTATTTGTTAGTTTACAGTATGAGCGACCAAGGACCTTCTGACGCCTATTGTCAACTGTCTGGTTCGCCTAGGAGCGAAGGCACCTCCTCTTCTCAGCCTTCCCTCTCGGGGTATTCTGCTGACACAGAAGAAGGAATCTTTGTGTTTAAGGCTCAATCTGAAGAGCCATTTCCTCAGAAAAAGAAGGGATGGTTCAGTAGGGGAGCGCACGAGCGTAGGAAAAGAATGAAAAAGTTGCAGGAACAGCGAGTGTTAGCCGCAGCAAAAAGAGAGACTGATTTATAATCAGGATATGCTCAATAGGGGTATCGCTAATATCCATATTTTAGCAACCACTACTGCTGACCCAAACCTGGAACAAATGCTAGCACCCCAACCACAAAATCCTGACCAACCCATGGAAGTAGAAAACCAGATAGAAATGCCTGATTACAACCCGGAGGAGATACCTAGGGTACCTGCACCAAATCCTGTAGACCCAAACAACTACGACCCCTGGTGGGACGATGTTAGGGACTACGTGCAACAAAACCCAATACAGGAAAATGTGCCAATGCCCAATTTAGGAGCTTATCCAGGGTTAGATCCTCAAGATCCCTACAACATTAGTGATGCATATGTTAGGGAAATTTTAGAGAATCCATACCCGTACCAGGCCCCTATGCCTCCGTACTAGGAACCCGCACCCTATATTCCAAACCCAGTCCTAGAACCTGCACCCCCAATGAGTGCAGAAAATGTCCAAGAACTTAGGACTTTTGGGGAGGAAATTTTAGAAAGCAGTGAGAGAATGCGACAGGTGGGAGAACGCCTCGTATGGAAATACGATGAGCGTAATATGGATTTTTGGATGAATCCATATCAGTGAATGTGATGGCGGGAACGGTAGAAATAATATAATAATATAATAATATAATAATATATGTGTGTATGTGTTAAAAAAAAAAAACTACGGATGCCTACTATTAGTATTGTAGCTTTACAGTTCAGCCGGTATTGTAATTTAAATTTCAGTACTAGTGTGTAATGATGCATACTATATAAATAGAGTAAAAGTCGCAATGCTCGACGCTTTTGGCTAAAAGTGCGTGTCATGTGATTGGTTATATTCAAATATTATTTGTGACATTAATATTTGGTAATTGTTAAAAATTCAGATGGCCGACGAGGGAAATCAAGATAATCTGAATAACGATAACCAGAGTAACAATAACGTGGTTAATGAGAATTCGAACAACAATAACAATGGAAACCTCATGGATAATAGTGCCGTTCAACACATAGTGGCACAAGGAATTATAGATGCAATGCCATTTATTATTCAAACGACCAAGTGAACCGGAACACAACGTGAACAATGGACTCGTACTTCAAGCGCCCATTCCCAAAAGAAGAAGAACCATGCCATATGGTTGTTCTTACAAAGAATTCTGGTCCTATAAACCAATAGAATTCTCGGGCAATGAAGGACCCATTGCAGCCTTACGCTGGATAGAGAAAACTGAGGCTGTTCTGAAAATAAGCAAGTGTGCTGAAGAAGATAAGATAATGTTTGCTTCAAATCTATTTAAAAATGCAGCCCTAGAATGGTGGAACACTATCCTCCAGTCAAGAGGAAGTGATAGGATTTATAACATGGAATGGGAGGAATTTAAAAATATGGTAGGAAGGAAATTCTGCCCTCCCAATGAAAAGGAACATATAGAAAATAAGTTTCTGAATCTTAGAATGACCGGGGTAGACAGTAAGGGTTACACTACCACATTCTTTGAATATGCTAGGATAGTACCAACCCTTGCATCACCTGAACCGGTATTAATCTCCTGTTACATCTGGGGATTAATTGGAGAGATTAGACATGTAGTCAAGGCAGCTAGACCCCAAACCATAGAGGAAGCTGTAGAACTAGCCAATACCTTGACTGATGAACTAGTGAGAACTAGAGAAGAAGATCAGAGGAGAAACCTAACCCAAAGGCTTACTCAAGAATTCCGTTCTGGGAATTCCAACCGTAGAAATATAGGTTCTACCTCTGCACCATACTGCAGGAACTGCAAGAAGAAGCATTATGGAAGATGCTCTACTTACTGCAATTACTGTAAGGCGCCAGGACACAAGGAAGAAAATTGCAGGAGAAAAGCCAGTAATGGAATGTGCTACAACTGTGGAGAAAAAGGTCATATTAAGACAAACTGCCCAAAATTGGCTCCAGCTGCAAACAACAAGAATCCTAAAAATGCTAGAGTATTCGTTCTAACTGCAGATGAAGCTAGGATGATTCCGGACGTTATTGCTGGTACGTTTTTAGTTAATGATATTTTTGCTAAAGTATTATTTGACTCTGGTGCAAACCAAAGTTTTATTAATACTTCATTTTGCAAACTCCTAA
This sequence comes from Helianthus annuus, assembly GCF_002127325.2. Taxonomy (NCBI): domain Eukaryota; kingdom Viridiplantae; phylum Streptophyta; class Magnoliopsida; order Asterales; family Asteraceae; genus Helianthus; species Helianthus annuus. Next base: position 186,664,827 of record NC_035448.2, read on the forward strand.
ATCAATCATTAACTAAACTACCACAAGAATGTCTAGTAGAGACAGCAAATGGAGAAACCGTTAAGATTTCTGAAATCTTGCAAGGAGCAAGAATAGAAATTTTTAATCAAAAGTTTATTGCAAACCTTTACGCAATGAATCTAGTAGGATTTGATGTCGTGTTAGGAATGGATTGGTTAATAGCCAATAAAGCCAACATCTTATGTGATCAAAAGTCAATTCAGGTAAAATCACCAAGAGGTGAAAAGATCACAATGAAAGGAGATAAACCATCTAGATCCACTAAATTCATCTCTGTGATGAAAACTGCAAGTTATATAACGAAAGGATCTATAGTGTATTTGATTTCTATAATCACTAACACTAAAGGAAAGGAATTAAAAGACATTCCAGTAGTGTCCCAGTTTTCAGATGTATTTCCAGAGGAATTGCCAGGACTACCGCCAGAAAGAGAAGTTGAATTCAGAATTCACCTGTTACCAGGGACAGCACCGATTGCCAAAGCACCTTATCGTTTAGCACCCGCTGAAATGCAAGAACTTAAGAAACAACTAGACGAATTGTTGGAGAAAGGATTTATACAGCCAAGCTCATCACCATGGGGAGCACCGATTTTATTTGTCAAGAAGAAGGACGGATCAATGCGTATGTGCATTGACTACCGTGAATTGAACAAAGTCACGATTAAGAATCGGTATCCATTACCGAGAATCGATGATTTGTTTGATCAACTTCAAGGAGCTCGATTTTTCTCTAAAATCGATTTAAGATCAGGATATCATCAATTAAAGGTACAGGAAGAGGACATTCCTAAAACCGCATTCAGAACAAGGTATGGTCATTATGAATTTACTGTCATGCCATTTGGTTTAACCAATGCCCCAGCCGCATTTATGGACATGATGAACCGAATATGTAAACCATATTTGGATAAATTCATAATTGTCTTCATAGATGATATTCTAATTTACTCTAAAAGTAAAGAGGAGCATGCAAAGCACTTGCACTTACTTTTAAGTTTATTGAGAAAGGAACAGCTTTATGCTAAGTTTTCAAAGTGTGAGTTTTGGTTAGAACAGGTACAATTTCTCGGACATTTAGTTAACCATGAAGGAATTCATGTGGATCCAACAAAGATCGAGGCAATTACTAAATGGAAAACCCCTGAATCACCAACCGAAGTTAGAAGTTTCCTAGGATTGGCCGGTTATTATAGAAGATTTATCCGAGATTTTTCTAGAATAGCCATTCCTTTAACTAAGTTAACCTGTAAATCTGTTATGTTTGAATGGGGACCAAAACAAGAAGAAGCTTTTAGAATCCTTAAGCAAAGATTAACCCATACACCCATACTAGCGTTACCAGAAGGAACTGAAGACTTTGTAGTCTTTTGTGACGCTTCAAAGTTAGGTTATGGATGTGTATTAATGCAACGTCAAAAGGTTATAGCTTATGCCTCTAGACAGCTTAAGAGTCATGAAGAAAATTATTCAACCCATGATTTGGAATTAGGAGCTATAATTTTTGCCCTTAAAATTTGGAGACATTATCTTTATGGTAGTAAGTTTACCATATTCACAGATCATAAGAGCTTAAGGTATGTTTTTGGGCAAAAAGAGTTGAATATGAGACAAAGACGCTGGATGGAGTTACTTAGTGATTATGATTGTGATATCCAGTATCATGCAGAAAAAGCAAATGTAGTGGCAGATGCTTTAAGTCGAAAGTATCATGAAAAGCCAAAAAGGGTACGTTCTCTTAAATTAAATCTTCAAGTAGATTTAAATGATCAGATTAGGAAAGTTCAAGAATCAGTAATCAAGGAAGATACTGAAAAATTAAAAGGAATGATTAAGGAATTAGAACAAGGAACAGATGGAATTTGGAGGTTCCATAAAAAGAGAATGTGGATACCTAAATTAGGAAATTTACGTCACCGTATATTAGAAGAAGCTCATAAATCTAAATATACGATGCATCCAGGAAGTGATAAAATGTACCAGGATTTAAGGAAAAATTTCTGGTGGATAGGAATGAAAAAAGATGTAGCAGCCTATGTTTCTAAATGTTTAACTTGCTCACAAGTTAAAGCCGAACATCAGAAACCCTCAGGTTTGTTACAACAATTAGAAATGCCAGTTTGGAAATGGGAATTGATAACAATGGATTTTGTTACCAAATTACCCAAAACAAGAAAAGGTAATGATACAATCTGGGTGATTGTAGATAGGTTAACCAAGTCAGCTCATTTCTTACCAATGAAGGAAACCTTTAGTATGGAACAATTAGCTAAATTATATGTAGATGAAATTGTTTCATTACATGGAATTCCTTTATCAATTGTTTCTGATAGAGATAGCCGTTTTACTTCTCATTTTTGGTCAAGTTTCCAAAAAGCAATGGGAACCAAGTTAAATTTAAGCACAGCTTATCATCCTCAAACAGACGGGCAAAGTGAAAGGACAATCCAGACGATGGAAGACATGCTTAGAGCTTGTGTAATTGATTTCGGAGGTAATTGGGACGAACACTTACCTTTGATAGAATTTTCTTATAATAATAGTTATCACACAAGTATCAATGCTGCACCATTCGAAGCACTTTATGGACGAAAGTGCAGAACCCCAGTATGTTGGGCAGAAATTGGGGAAAAGCAACTATGTGGACCTGAAATAGTACAAGAAACAACTGACAAAATCATTCAAGTCAAGGAACGACTAAAAGCAGCACGTGATCGACAAAAGAGCTACGCTGACAACAGACGCAAACCATTAGAATTTCAGATAGGAGATAAAGTATTATTAAAAGTCTCTACTTGGAAAGGAGTGGTAAGATTCATCAAAAGAGGAAAGCTAAGTCCCAGGTATATTGGACCTTTCAAGATTCTTAAAAGAGTAGGACCTGTAGCCTATCAGCTACAACTGCCAGAGGAAATGGCAGGAATACGTGATGTATTTCATGTATCTAATCTCAAAAAGTGCCTAGCTGGTAGTACCTCTCAAGGATATAGAGGTAAATGAACAACTCAAATTTGTAGAGAGACCTCTATAGATTGAAGATAGGAAAATTAAGAATCTCAAGCATAAGAGATTAGTTCTAGTCAAAGTGAAGTGGGACTCCAAAAGAGGACCTGAATACACATGGGAGCTTGAATCAGAAATGCAAAAGAAATATCCACACTTGTTCCAGTAGATCTCGAGGACGAGCTCTAAAACAAGGTGGGGAGAATATAACAACCCTCGGTAAAACCGACACCCTCATACTAGTTCTGACACCCTAATATATATCTTTAAATGTCTCAACATGTCTTTATATGCACCCCGTATATGAAAACCGAGCCCAAAATACAATATAACATAAATTAAAAACAATAATTATTAAGTTGAGGCGGGGCGCATAGACCTCACCTCAACTTAACGCGGGCCGCATTAGGATGTAACCGGACTCCGCTCAAAAACTAAGTTCATGCGGGCCGCGTATAAGATAGCCTAAGTTCATGCGGGCCGCGAGTGTCCTGAATTGTGGCACGACCCGGAGCTGACACGTGTCAACATCGTGTCAAGCCTAGTGGTGACCGGGCCAAGCTACGCCGTTCACCCACATTGACGCGGGCCGCGTGAAGACGCGATTTCAGCCCTATAAATAGAGGCCATCGGCCTGCAGTCCGTCTCGCTCAATTTCTTTCTTTCTTTCTAAATTTCTGTAGTGGCGTTACTATACCCGGGCATTATACCCCCCTAAAATATTGAGGTTCTGCTACGATGTAAGTATTATAACCCCTGGAGACGTATTAGATACGCTGCCCGATTGATCTAGGGTTCCGTAACGGCTGTCGTGGTTCTGCCCGACGTAGTCGTTGGAATGCCGTCTCGGGGAGGGTATACTAATGTTAAAATGGGTTATTATACTAACACACGTGCATTTGTGTAAATTATAGATATTCACCAGGAAACCCTAAAGAATAACCTAAGACAGCAATGTGAGTAATCTCCTTTTTGCAAACTGTTTTTACAAAACCTTAAATACCTTTCCATGCGAATGACAGTTATTGAGTATTTGTAAGAATACAATTATCGTGGGTATGTTGGGGTTTTGTATACAAAATTTGTTACAACCTGGTTAAGGAGTAACATTTCCACAAGTCGGGTTCGACAGTACCAACGAGTGATAATTGATATAACTTGGAAACAAATGTAATTGCGGGATCGCCCTCAATACTGTTCACTGTGAATTTTATTTATAACTGATTAAACTGGGATTCACTCACCAGTATTTCCCACTGACAAAACCTTTTTAAAAACGCGTTTCAGGTAACAAAATGTGAAAGCCAAATAGAAGGCAGCTGGACAGCACTGGAGGCTTGGAAAAGTGGCAATAAAGTTACCTAAGAATAAAATGGATGTTTTTATTAAATAAATAGGATTTATTCCTATGAAATGTGTGTATTGAAAACTTGGGTTTTACCCATATGTTTAATATTATTAAACGAGGTGGTTTACTCTGATAAAATATTTCCTAACTACGGTCCTGATGAAAATTTCCGCTGCCAAATTGGATAAATAAATGTGTTACCACCGAAACTGGCTCACGGCCGCCTGTTCCCAGGAACTAGGGATCGGGGGCTGTGACATTCACCAACCGAAAGTTCTAAAGTTGGAAACTGAACCTAGTCATGTTTAATGGTTGAGTGAAGAAATGAGTATATGTTACCTCTGTTCACTGGTCCTCACCATACAATACATGACTTCTTGATTTCAACTTTTTTCCTCTTTTTGCGAAAATGAAAACTACCACTCTCCTAATAGAGACACATTTCCAACCATGTTCACCCGTCTGATGCACCATGCGTGTTCATGGATCATACACTCCCCATAACTCTTGTGTATATATATGTAAACCTAAGCCATTTTTAATAAACAAACACATCAAGTAACTACAAAGGAATACAAGAAGTTAATAGCCAAGTGTCCCTAAGAGATCCTCCGAACACTTCATTGGGATGGTTTATTAATTAGGACTTCCTACTGAAGTGTTTGGGGGAACTCCAAGTGCCACTTGACAACCAGCAAAGTAGAAGTGTTGGACATTGCTAATAATATTATATGTTGTAAGCGATCTTCTAAGTACATTAGTCAAGTAATTATGGTTGGGTTTCAATGTATGTCAACGAGAAACCTTTTTTAAAAGACAAAACTCATTGTTTATCTGTTACATCATAAAAAACCAGTAACCTTCGAATTAATGATGTTATTTAGAAGCATTGTGACCGAGTGCAGGTACTATCAAATTTGAAGAATACACGCAATAAGTTTCTGTCATTAGACCCTTAAGCGGTAAAATTGTCAAGCCAAGACCAAGCTCGCGCATCCTATAGTTCGAGCTTGGCGTAATTTTTTTATATATTATTTATTTAATATATATTGAAGTAGCCCCAAAGACGAGCAGGGATCTTGGCAAAGAAAGAGGCACCGGTTAATTTTCTTACAGACCCGGCGGAAGGGAGGTCCACCCTACGCCCGGCTGACGTGCTAGTTTTTGGTTGAGAGGGTGGGAAACATGCTTGTGTCGATCTCACAGGTGTATCCCCCGTAGCCGGGTTCCGGAAAAAGGGGTTTGTGGCGGGGCAAGCGGTACTGAAAGCAGAGTCAAAGAAGGTGGAAAACCACGCGAAAACTTGTGAGGATAATCAGCATGCCTTTGTCCCCTTGGCGTTTGACACGTTCGGCTCCTTGGCACCGGAGGCTGTTTGGTTCTTGGCTAGACTTCAGCGTGTGGTTCACAACAACTTTTCGACTCCTCAGGGGCAAGGCTTTGTTTTTATTAGATTAGGGTTTTCTATTCAGAAGGGGATGGCGGCTCAGTTTGTTGCTCGTCTACTTGCTATCCTTATGTAATTTGCCCTGGTAAAATACGCTAAAATATGCTTAAAAGACGTAAAAATTCCCTAAAATAGGTTAAAATAAGCTAAAATACGTTAGAATACGCTCAAATACATCAAAAATACTATTAAATACGCAACAATATGTTAGAATACGTCAAAATACGCAAAGTACGCGACTAACGATATTTCCACACACGTATACATATAACACGGCACTATGGAGTACAAGTGGATTTCAAACAAAACTGTACGTAATCATGATATTCGCAGGCAACCGAACGGCACCGAAACGACTTATGTTGTACGTCATAAAACGACAAAATATGCGAAAGTTCGGTAAAAAACGAGACGTATACACGTCGAACCGAGGGAAACACGATAAAACTAAATTTGAAATAATGCTATATACGATCGTATAGGCCTATGTCGTATCGTATATCAACTTAATACACATCGTATAGGCCTATATGATGTGTGTCAAACTTTCAATTTTCTCAAAAATACCCCTGAATTTATCAAAAAAACAGGGGTATTTCAGTAAATTCATCGAAGAATACGCATCGTATAGGCTTATACGATGCGTATTGCACTAAAAATTCCTAAAAAATGTTTTTCAAATCAAGGGTTCCATCATTTCAACCACTTGTTTTCAATGGGGACGTAACGCAATGTTTCCTCTCAATTGAATAGACAGACACTTGATTCATAGGACTCACTTGAATCGTCTCAGAAGTACTGAACAACAGAAATAACAGCTTCGGTTTCATCAGCTGCATCATTTACCGTGGAATGCATCCTTATTTTTGTAAATCGCACAAACAAGCATGCCTTGAACGTGTCTAGAACACTCGTAATCCTCAACCGGCTTTGAAACCGGACAGAATCTATGAAGAAACTGTTCGATTTCACGGTGAAGGCAAAAATTAGCGACGGAGAAAACTTCTTCATTAATTAGAAGGCTCACAAATTTCAATATCATTTTGTCATCAACCAATTGTTCGAAATCCCTTTCGTTTTATTTTTTTTAAATCAGTTTAATTCAAAACCGCACCTACAACTCTTGTTCAGTACTTTCGTGATAAATGCAATGTTCATCTTCGTTATCCTTTGTCGATGACAAGCTAGCTAGTGATTCTCTGTTTCTCTAAATTGTCATAACGGAATCTATTAAGAAATTGTTCGATTTCATGGTGAGTGGAGAAATTAGTGACGGCGAAGCTGTTCGACACAGACATGCATCAGGAAAGAAGCATATAATGATTCCTCTCAATTGAATAGACAGACACTTGCTTCATAGGACTTACCTTGAATCGACTCGGTGTTGATACATATTATGTGGTCGCGACTCGACTCGATTCGACTTGGCTCGGTTCGACTCGGTTAGGTTCGGCTCAAGCCCGACGTCACGACATTCCTCCGTCGTGCGCCCCAGAGTTCGACACGCGAAGCACGAAAAGCCGAGAACGCTTCCCGCTTGACACATCATCATGACATCATCATGATGATGTCATGTTGATGTCAAGACTTTGACTAAACTTCACATATTTGAAACAAGTTGGAATTCATGTACGTGCATGAGTATGTGAAACTTCACTTGGGCCAATCAGAATGCAGCATGGACTTCAACAATTTGGGCCAAAGCCCAAAGCTCGGCGAAACACAATGGAAGTCGACGAAACTGGGTTGTTTCGTCGACCTTGTTTATGATTCGTCGTCTAGTTCTTCCATTTCGCCAAGTTTGTGATTCGGCAAGCCTGATTCGTCGAGTTAGTTCTGTTTCGTTGTGTGTAGTGCTATAAATAGTCTGTTGTTAGACAGAAAATGTGGAGAACACAAAGAGAGCACACAGAGAGCAAACACACACACACGAGAGTTTGAGAGAGTTTGCAAAACATATTTGTAAACATTGCTTTGTAACTGAACCTTTCATACGTATTAATACAGAGGTGTTAATCGGTGAATATTGCGTGTCGTGTATTTGCGTGTTCTATCTCGGTTTGCCTTTCCGGTTGGATTCCGCACAACCGGGTGGCTTCGTACACAAGGATTAGGCGACTAGATCCTCCTAGCCGGACCTACAAGTGGTATCAGAGCCTTGGCTCTTCTCCTTGTTAAAACCGAGTGTTTTCGGGTGTTTTCCGGGTGTTTGAAGTTCTTATTTTTCTTGAAAAATCTGGTCATATCTTCAAATATCTTGTGTTTTTGCTTTATGTTTTGTTAAAAACCTTGTTATTGTTCATGCTCACATGTTAGTTTTTGGTTTTTCTTAAACATTTTAGCAAAATCGCGTGTTCGGAAAGTTTCGGGTTACCGGAAAACTCATAGTTTTTACCGGAAAATTCAGTGTGTTCTTGTGACATTCAAAGTGTTCTTCAAAAAGTTACACTTTTTGATCTTGATAATTGAAACTTGGAAACTTGTTTGTGCTTTGAAAAGAGTAAACTGATTATAATATTGTTCACCATACTTGTTTGGTGAAACAAGCATGTTGTGAGCCGAAAGCAGGTCTGTTGTGTGTCAGAAAAGGATAAGGCTCAAAAAGTTTACCAACCCACTGCAGCTTTTTCGACAAAACACAAATTGGACGTAACAGATTTGTTTCGCCAAAAGGGAGTCATTGAAACAGAAACTTTCTCCTTCGTCAAAACATAGTTGACGAAACACTTGAGGCCTTGAACCTGTGTTTCGTTGACTTTCAAAAGCCCAACAAGCATACTTCATTTTCGTCAATAGGCCCAAATTCCAAATCTGTTTCGTCAAAGCCTTAAAAAAAGCCTCTTTGACTTGCAAATTGCCAATTAAAAAAAAAAAAAATTCCTTTTCAGTAACAATAGAAAAATCCTTGTTTCAAACTTTCAAATTCCTTTTCGTCAAGTGGGCCTTCTTTTCAAAAGAACCCAAAGCAAAAGCCTATTTCGTTGACATTAGAGCCCAAAAATTCAAAACTTTGTTTCGTCGAATTTGATAGCTCTAAAGATATTTTCCTGTTTCGTCAAGTTTACAATTACAAAGTCCGTTTCATGAAACTTGTTTCGTCGAAACACTTTGTAAATTTAAACAGAAGGGTTGAAATTGTTATTTAACTGTGTGATTTGAGCGTGTTTTTCAGGTGATCATTTTTCCATATCAACAATGAATCCAAGTTGGTGGGGTACTCCGGCTCCGGATGGGGGAAAGTATACAAATACAAGTTTATCTCCCTCATGGGCCGAATCTCCCGTATCGACATCTTCACAAGCCAATGCCATATCAATCGGTCAATGGGCTTTCGTATCAAATCAGACGCCCAGTATTCAAAGCATCTTATTGAGTGAGAGTGAAACCGGAAGTTTGAATCGACCTCCAAAGTTGATGCACTTGAATGAATATCCAGGATGGGTTGACAGATTTCGTACATACGTTCTTGGTCAAAATACAGAATTGTGGATACGTTTCACCACAGATTTCGATCAAGCTATAGAGGTTGCTGCTTCATCTACCGCTACGTTTGCCGATCTTCCTGAAGATCAAAAGAAGACGTATGATCTCGAAAAGAAAGCATACGCCATTCTTACTCAGGCGTTAAGCAAAGATATTTACCATCAGTTTGTCAGTTTCAAGACAACGAAGAAATTGTGGGACGCGTTGAAGACCAGAGGGGTAGGGAATGAAGCAACACGTCAACTGCGACACGATCTACTCAAGAAAGAATTCGATGGCTTCACATGTATGGATAAGGAATCGTTGGGAGATATGACAAGCTGGTTTTATCACTTGCTTACAGAGTTGGGCAATTTTGGGGTAGTAAGAACTCCAGCAGAGGTAGTGAAAAAGTTTGCAGATGCGTTGCCACCTCAGTGGAATAGTTTCTTGGAAATTCTGAAGTATAATGGAGTTTTGGCTACGACACACATCAATGACTTTGTTCAGCTCTTGGAAAACAAAGATCAGGTAGAAACCTTAAAGGCGAAAAGAGTTCCTGTACCACAAAATCCTGAAATGTATTATGGAACTTCCAGTACTTCTTCTGCAAGATCCATTGTGCCATGCAATCCTGATATGTACTATGGAACTTCTAGTTCTTCGTCTGCAAGACTCGGTTCACATGCTCCACTCCAAACGGCGTTTGTAACAAGCACCGATTTGTATGGCAATCAGATACAAGTCCCTGTTAAGCCAGCTCCCACCACAGACTTGTATGGAAATCCACTACAACCACCTCCTCCTGCTCAACAACAAGCGTGTTATGGAAGTACATCATCTGCTGGTCAGCAATCAAAGCCAAATACAGTACGGCTTGACACTTCAAGCTTTTCAAAGGTCAGTGTAGAAGTAGCAAAGGAACACATGGAGCTGCTTAACACTTTAGTGAGCGCGTACTATGGGTTAGTGGAAGGTCAGATTGGCAACATTAATCTGACACAAGAAGACTATCAGCAGATCGATAAGGAGGAGATGGAGATGGTGGACATCAAGTGGTCCTTCGCCAGTGCTGTTAGGCGAGCAAAGGATTTCATGGAGAGGACGGGAAGAACCAGCTTGGAAAGCAAGAAAGACACCAAGTATGGGTTCGATAAGCAGGCTGTTAAGTGCTTTAATTGTGGTGAACGTGGTCATTTCAAACGTGAATGTACGAGGCCACCTCAACATGGGAACCAGAATCCTTTCAGAGGTCAAGGCAACAGGGCAAATCAGAATCAAGTAAGGAACAACGAGCGCACATTGGTGCCTGTTAACAACTTAAGTCAAGCAGGACCATCAAATGCCAACCAGGCACTTGTGGTTCAAGTAGATGAAGGTTGTGACTGGTCAATCCAGCTGAGTGGTGATGCTCCAGATGGAACAGCATGTTTTGCTGAAGTTGTGAAGGATTTAGTTCACACCACTGGTGGAGAATCTTCCGCCAATGGTGGTGAATCTTCTGAGGATGAAGACTCTTCAGGTTACAGCAGAAGTTCAGATGAAGAATCCTCGAGTTCAGGTGATGATCATGTGGGTGAGATATCAAGTGCGTCAGTTGATGCAGACATTGATGAGCTTTTGGAGGAAGCCGCAGCAGGAACTCAAAGAAGATCTATCTTGGTGGATCAAGCTGCTTATTCTTCGTCTTCTCTCCATTCAGCCTTTATGGCTAATGTCGACAGTTCATCAAGTCAGGTATGTGTCGATGAACCCACTGCTGCTATTTGTGATAATTGTGATAGTCTGCATGTTAAATGTGCTGATTTAGAAGCAAACATGTCTGAGTTGCAAGGCAAACATGATGCTTTACAAGCTAGTTTGTTTGACTTGCAAGACAAACATGTTTCATTGAATGCTAAGTGGTGTGACTTGCAAAGCAAACACGAGGCTTTGCAAGAGAAATATGATGTGACATTCATCCACAATCAAAAGTTGACCGTGGATCTTTCCAAATGCACTGAAGCCAACATGTTTTATGAAAATCATGAAAAAGAATTTAAGTCGGTAATTGAGAAATTAAAGAAAGATAAAACCGAGTTAACAAAAATGGTTTCCAGAAAACAAACTGACATTAATTTGTATATAACTCGCCTTGAGATAATGCAAAAAGAGATGGCTTGTGTGAAAACTGAAAGTGAGGCGATCCAGCTCAAGCTAGACAGTTATTTGAGCTCTAGCTATGTGTTGGATCACATCATTGACGTTCAGAAAGAAAAACGGGATGTCACATGCATAGGATACAAGAAATGTCCACCACCAGTGAGACACAATTATGATGCAATGCCTGACGAGGAAGACAGAACTTTCTTTGAACCATCTGTTCCCTTGGATGTAAAGGAGTTTGCAACAGGACTCGGATACAAGAAAGCAGTATCATCAGATTCAGATGTATCAGCAGATACATGTGTGTCTTCTGCTGAACTGAATCAGAATCCTCCAGTTATTATTGAGGATGCTGATTCTTCTGATGATGAATCCGATGATACTATCCCAGCAAAGTCTGATGCGGTAATCAAAGATGAGGACATACCTCTTGAGAATTACATTCTATGTGATCCTCCTGCAAAACCCGCTAAGACTGTTGCAATCGAGTCCTCGTCTGCAAAAGAGTCGGAGAGTGTGAATTTGCTGTACACTCTTGTTGGTGATGATAAAATTTACTTTGACAAAGATTTTCCTATTAAGAATGTTAATTCATCTTTAATCAGTAATGTCTTTGAAAATTCGACAAGTAAGTTTTTGGGAAAGACAGGTTCACATGTTACGGTAACACAGTGCCCTCCTATTCCAAAGGCCGAAGTTCGAAAACAATATGGCAATAAGAAATTACCAACAGTGCAAAAACAGCAAAATCATACCAAGCCAAAAGGAAAATCACCGTCTCAAGGTCAAAGGAAGCCGAATCAAAAGAAGAACAAGCAGGTGGACTTTGTGAAATCAAAGGGAATGGACAAAATAGAAACGTTTGAAAACAAATCTAATTTGGATTTTGTTAAGAAAGCAACTGTGTTGAAAAGAAATGAACCAAGCAGTTCAAAACCTAGTACCTCCGGATCACAAAGTTCATCATCATCGGCAAGATGATCACATGATACTTCGGGGTTTGTTGAACGAAGATCATGTTTTGAATGTGGTACAATTGGACATGTAATTCGAAATTGTCCATATCTTCATAAACAAAAAGGCAAAGTTGATGATCCCCGTGACCAAACTGACCGTAAGCGATCTGTTTCTGTAAAACAAGATCCCCGTATTGTAAAAGAAAGGGAAAAGAAACAGAAACGCCAACAGGTCAAGAAAATTGAAAAGGCAATTAAAACCGATGTGGTTAACAAAACAGCTGTTTCTGTCAAACCAGACAATTCAAAAACTTCCGACAACCATGAAGTTAAAATTTTAAAGAATAACACTGGTAAAACAAAACAGACCTGGAAGCCAAAAACGGTTACTGAATCAAGGGGACCATTACAATTTACAAATCATCAAAGAATAGAAGTTATTGTTGTTGATGAAAATGGAAGACCCAAGACCACAATGGCTTGGGTCCCCATCTCCAACTAATCAATTGAGTTCATGTGCAGGGTGTTCCAGGAGGAACTATCAGTAGTCATTGGATTGTTGATAGTGGGGCATCCAGGCACATGACGGGCGACACGAAGCTTCTCTACGACGTCAAATCTATTAGAGGAGGTTATGTTGCTTTTGCTGGAGATAAAGGCGGATATATTACGGGTGAAGGAATGATATCCAACGGGATTGTCAGCTTCGATAAGATCAACTTTGTGCAACAACTTGATCACAATCTTCTCAGCGTTTCTCAAATCTATGATAAGCAGTTCTCAGTACACTTTGATGCTAATGGATGTTATGTGCTGAAGCCCGGCTTCAAAATTCCAAAAGAATGGATTCTCTTGTCTGCTCCAAGGATAAATTATTTGTACATCCTTGATATGAGCCAAGCTATTACTACGTTGGCACAGACGAATGGGTCACATTCACTTACGCAAAATGAATCATTTGGTTTCAAATGAATTGGTGAACGGTGTTCCTCTTAAAAATTTCCATCTTCAAGACGTCTGTGTTTCGTGCCAGAAAGGAAAACAAACGAAGAAGAAGCACCCTACTAAGAAAATCAACACGGTGGCAGTTCCTCTTGAATGTTTGCACATGGATTTGTTCGGTCCTGTTAAGCACAAAAGTATTCGGAATGATCAATATTGCCTCGTGATCACTGATGATTATTCAAGATTTTCTTGGGTGGCGTTCATGGCACACAAGAGTGAAACCTTTGGTATTATCAAAAACTTGATCATTCAGATTGAGAACTTGTATAAGCTGAAGGTTAGGCGGATACGTAGCGACAATGGTACTGAATTTAAAAATCATGCCATGGCGGAGTTTTGCACTTCAAAAGGTATTCTTCATGAGTTTAGTGCAGCTTATACTCCTCAACAGAATGGCGTCGCTGAACGTAAGAACCGCACATTGATCGAGACTGCTAGGACAATGTTGGTAGAGTCGCAGTTGCCCATTCCTTTCTGGAGTGAAGCTGTGGCCTCTACATGTTATACGTTGAATCAAGTCCTTACAGTCAAAAGGCACAACAAGACCTGTTATGAGCTTCTTCACACACGGAAACCAGATTTGTCTTATCTTGAACCGTTTGGAGCTCCATGCACAATTATCGATCCTAATGGAAAGTTTGGGGCAAAAGCAATTGAGGGATACTTTCTTGGGTATGCCACCCCGAACTTAAGAGTCTGGAATCTAGAGACAAAAAGGGTCGAGGAATGGTCTGAGGTCAGAGTACAAAGGCACACATTGCCAGTCAAATGTCCTGGTCAGCCTTGGATGTTTGAGTACAATGACTTTTTCAATTCGATCAATGTTGAAGCCGTTGAAGAAAATGCTGCGGCAAGGATGTTTTTCGAGAGTGACAATGCAACAGTTTCACCGGTGGTTCGTCCAATTCTTGTCAATCAAGAACCATCTTCAGTGAACAACAATGCTCTCGACAATGAGGTTTTTCACGATGCTGCCGAATTGAACGAATCTTCAGAGGATGATGAATTTCTAGATGCAGATCAAGAAGCTCCAACAACAGCAGTTCATGGTACTTCAGAGGGTACTCCTCCAGTGGATGCTCCTAGAACAGCTGAAGCTACTGCATCATCCTCTTCGTCAATTCCGGGCATTGATTTAGTTGTTGATCTCAATCTCAACAACCTGGGTATAAACATTCCAGTTCGAGATAATCCTGAAACAATGATTCATAATACCCATCATCAACAAAACATCATCAGAAATGTGAAAAGTGGCATTCAAACGAGAAACATGTTGCGGAACAACAACAATGCAGGCTTGTATGCAGCAATTCGAGAATCCGGGCAACAAAATGATTGGTCTTTCGCGTGTTATGTTTCACAGGAAGAGCCAAGAACTTGGAAAGAAGCAATGAAAGATAACTCTTGGGTGGAAGCAATGCAGGAAGAATTGCAACAATTCCAGAAGCTAGGTGTCTGGAAACTCGTAGAGAAACCTGCTGGATACAAGAAGATTGGTACCCGTTGGGTGTTCAAATGCGAAAAGGATGACCGCGGAGTTGTTATCCGGAACAAAGCACGTTTAGTCGTTCAAGGTTTTCGTCAGATAGAAGGGATCGACTACAACGAAGTGTATGCACCTGTTGCACGTCTTGAAGCAATTCGGATCTTTCTAGCCTATGCATCCTTCAAAGGATTCAAGATTTATCAGATGGACGTGAAAAGTGCATTCTTACATGGTGTGGTTGAAGAAGAGGTGTACGTCGAACAGCCTCCAGGTTTTGAAGATCCTATCCATCCCGATCGGGTTTGGTTGCTCAACAAAGCTCTCTATGGTCTTCATCAAGCACCGCGAGCTTGGTATGCAACCTTATCTAACTATCTGCTGGAGAACGGTTTTCGAAGGGGTCTTATCGACTGTACTCTTTTCATCAAAGAACAAGATGGAGATCTTCTACTGGTACAGGTATACGTTGATGATATTATTTTTGGTTCTACTAATGATGTTTTGTGTAGGAATTTCGAGTGCATTATGCATGATAAATTCGAGATGAGTGCAATTGGGGAAATGACTTTCTTTTTGGGCCTACAAGTACAACAAACGGAGTCTGGGATATTCATCCATCAGACTAAATATGTTGGTGACATCTTGAGCCGGTTCCAGATGTCTGATGCAACGCCCATCGGTACCCCATTGCCACTAAATCACGGAATTACTCTAGACTTGAAGGGTGAAGCTGTTAGTCCCTCATATTACCGCGCAATGATTGGATCTCTTATGTACCTCACAGCATCAAGACCAGACATAATGTACCCAACGTGCCTGCTTGCCAGATATCAAGTCAACCCGAAGGCCTCACATCTTGCAGCTGTAAAAAGGATTTTTCGTTATTTGAAGGGTTGCCCTGACACCGGTCTATGGTACCCTAGGGATAATAACTTTGACTTGATCGCTTTCAGTGATTCTGATTTTGGCGGATGCAAAATCGACGGCAAATCCACAACGGCTGGATGTCAGTTTTTAGGAAATCGCCTAGTCACATGGCAGTGCAAGAAGCAGACTTGTGTCGCTACATCAACATGCGAAGCTGAATACATTGCTGCCTCAAGTTGTTGCTCCCAAGTCCTGTGGATCCAACAACAATTACGCGACTACGGTTTTGAATTCCTAACTACTCCTATTTACGTTGATAATTCTGCTGCATTACAGATCACTAGAAATCCTGTGCAGCACTCAAAGACCAAACACATCGAAATCAAACATCACTTCATACGTGATTGCTTTGAGAAAAGGCTAATCGATGTTGTTAAGGTCCACACGATGACCAACATGCCGACCTTTTTACCAAAGCATTTGACAAATCAAGATTTGACTTTTTATTATTGGTGAACGGCATTAAGGTCAAGCAAGAGTAAAACCAACATCGGATAATCATTTTTGTGAATACCTTTGTGTTTTAAATTTTATCTTAGTTTATTGATTTTAGGGGGAGTAAATCCAAAATTTGAAAAATCCAAAAACATCGAAAAATTTCAAAAACACAAAAACAATAGAAAAACAAAAATGAGTTTCCTGGCGAGAAAAAGAGAAAATGATAGTACATCGGTGGTCTATCCAAACCTCTTTAAACCTTAAACTCAAAAACGATAAGCAGCTCTATATAAGATGTATCGGTAGGCTCACAATCATTTTAAGTGTGCAGGGTGATATAAATCTTAAATCGACTGAAGACCAGGTGGGAACCATTCATTGGCATATGGTCTTAGTACCGAAATTTCGTTTGATAGATTGCCGAGGTTCTGAGATATTCGGTCTTTATGCTGCTTATCATCTGGGTATCATGGTTGTATCTTTTACCAAAAAATAACGGGGACGCAAGTCTAGATCTTCCATGATACTATACATACGTGTACATATTGCATTCGACCTCAATAAGTGATCAACAATCACATGTCCAAACAAATAAGTGATAAAATATCACATTTATCCGGGAGTCAAGTTCGTCTCTCTGCTGTACGAAAGTACTGACCTGTTCACGGACTTGCTCCTGTGCCCTCATGCATATGAATATCAAGTTCCTCATCAATAAGTGATTCTATCACATAGGGCTTGTTTTTCAATCAAAATAAGTGAGAATCTCACATCATATACGGTCAAACAGATGATAATAGGTATACTCACCGGTAAGATGAACCCTCGTGCATACCTTGATACGGGAATGTGTCGTGATGTGGATGAACACCAGTCGGTAAGTATAAATCATTCCTTAACGTATCTCCTTTCCATGATTACATCTGATAGGTTGAGCTTAAGTGGACAACAATACCCATAATTGTTATAGGATGCTTATCTTAATGTTAACTAATTGAACAACAAGAGCGTTTTGGCATGACCGTACACTGAGATGATTCTCTTACCCTCGAAACTCACAAAAAGAATGTCTGTAAATATTTATTTACTGCTTTCAATCTTTACATTTCAAAATATTCAAAAATACCAAAAAGATTTTAGGTGTGTTTTAATATAAACTTTATAAAAGCCAAAAAGATTTTATTTCTATTTTATTTTCGATCGTACGATGTTGGAGCTCGAGTCTTCGTTGCCTGAAACCTGAACGAAAAACGAATTGACTAAATCTTCATAAACAGTCGAAATTTGCAAGTTTTGAAAGTTGAAAACTAAAATTGACAAATTTGTTAAACTTTCAAACTGTCGGACGGTGTTTGATTGAAACATGGTCATACGTGTGTCATTTGTTTATACTAACTATATTCCAAGCAGTTGTTCTCATTACGCGTTTAGATTTCTTGCATGTGCAGATTCTAAAGGCAAGGAGAACATGGTCGATGACAAAGCTTCGGAATGAAGACACGACGTGAAGGCACTCCAATGATGAAGATGATCGAGTTGCCGCTGACCATCATCAATACCACAAGGATCACAAGTTATAAAGATCAAGTCTTTCACGAGCATAACTCAAGGGGGAGCTTATGTTAAGGGGGAGTTTGTCAACACACTTCCTATATGAAACAGGGAGTTTGTTGACACACTTTCTACTTTCAAGACGTGAAGACATTGAAGATCCTCCGACATGGAAGACATGGAAGATGAACCTCACGAGTAGCGTCCAAGGGGGAGTTTGTTGATACATATTATGTGGTCGCGACTCGACTCGATTCGACTTGGCTCGGTTCGACTCGGTTAGGTTTGGATCAAGCCCGACGTCACGACATTCCTCCGTCGTGCGCCCCAGAGTTCGACTCGCGAAGCACGGAGAGCCGAGAATGCTTCCCGCTTGACACATCATCATGACATCATCATGATGATGTCATGATGATGTCAAGACTTTGACTAAACTTCACATATTTGAAACAAGTTGGAATTCATGTACGTGCATGAGTATGTGAAACTTCACTTGGGCCAATCAGAATGCAGCATGGACTTCAACAATTTGGGCCAAAGCCTAAAGCTCGGCGAAACACAATGGAAGTCGACGAAACTGGGTTGTTTCGTCGACCTTGTTTATGATTCTTCGTCTAGTTCTTCCATTTCGCCAAGTTTATGATTCGGCAAGCCTGATTCGTCGAGTTAGTTCTGTTTCGTTGTGTGTAGTGCTATAAATAGTCTGTTGTTAGACAGAAAATGTGGAGAACACAAAGAGAGCACACAGAGAGCAAACACACACACACGAGAGTTTGAGAGAGTTTGCAAAACATATTTGTAAACATTGCTTTGTAACTGAACCTTTCATACGTATTAATACAGAGGTGTTAATCGCTGAATATTGCATGTCGTGTATTTGCGTGTTCTATCTCGGTTTGCCTTTCCGGTTGGATTCCGCACAACCGGGTGGGTTCGTACACAAGGATTAGGCGACTAGATCCTCCTAGCCGGACCTACACTCGGAAGTACTGAACAACCGAAATAACAGCTTCTGTCTCATCAGCTGCATCTATTAAGAAACTGTTCGACAAAGACATGCATCGGGAAAGAAGAGTATAAAGAACCTTCAAAAGTTAGACATATTTTATTAGCTATTATACCTCGTTTAATAGCAAGATAAGAAGGATGAGATATCGGAGTTAAGCTCGAAGAAGTTTCTCTCGATCAGGTGTTCCAATAGATTCCCCCTGTTGACATGCTTAGTAACAAAGACAAACTGTCAATGTTAGGTGTTCGAATAGATTCTCCCTTTTAACAATGTCCTGTTAATTGTTTCAGATGACATGCTTGGTAACAAAGAGGAACACTTTCTTCTGTTTTATTTTTTTCTACTTTTAGAAAGGTTTGATGTTGGAAGGAATATATGGATGGAAAGCCCGCATAGTTTGTTTTTTTTTTATAATTTTACAGACGATTTAGAGAACCAGAATACGTTACGAGATTCTTCTAGAATTAGAAAAGGAGAAAATACGGAACGACAAGGGTGCTGGTCTTTTCTCCCACGTGTGATCCAGAGGTCGGTCTCGGGTGGGAATAAGATCTGTGGCCCCTATTGTTGGATCTGTGACTCCATGGAAGATGTGATTAAGGTAAGCGTGCCGTATCATGTGTCATAAAACGGAACATAATCCCAGATTGTCTAAAAAAGCACTTTGATCATGTGTCATATTAGAGTAGTATGAGTCTGAGTCCATTGTGGTTCGTGAATGTTTCGAATCATCAAAGAAGACGTGTCGAGTTTCTATTTCGCATAGCCACCGTTTCCGTAGTAAAAAACGGTTGCAGTTTGCACATTCAATCTTCATTGCTTCATTATAATTAATAATGGGGTCTCGATTGAAGATGTAATTGCAAGACTGTTTGTCGGGCTTCGAATGCTCACACAGGGTGATAAACCACTAGTTTGTTTTTTTTATATAATTTTACAGACGATTTAGAGAAACATAGAATACGTTACGAGATTCTTCGAGAATTTGAAAAGGAGAAGATCCGCGTGCCCTGTTGTCGGATCTATGACTCCATGGAAAGATGACAGAATAGGGATCTGTATACACCCTTCGTATTTGTTTACCACATGACACATGATAAAAGCGCTTCTTTAGACAATCTGGGATTATGTTCTGCAAATTTGGAACCACATATTCATGTGTAAAAGCTTGGAAAGATGACCGAATAGAGATCTGTATACACCCTTGGTATTTGTTTACCACCTGACACATGATAAAAGCGCTTCTTTAAAAGCTTGGAAAGATGACCGAATAGAGATCTGTATACACCCTTAGTATTTGTTTACCACCTGACACATGATAAAAGCGCTTCTTTAGACAATCTGGGATTATGTTCCGCAAATTGGGAACCACATATTCGTGTGTAAAAGCTTGGAAAGATGACCGAATAGATATCTGTATACACACTTGGTATTTGTTTATCACATGACACATGATAAAAGCGTTTCTTTAGACAATCTGGGATTATGTTCCGCAAATTGGGAACCACATATTCGTGTGTAAAAGCTTGGAAAGATGACCGAATAGAGATCTGTACACCCTTGGTATTTGTTTACCACATGACACATAATAAAAGCGCTTCTTTAGACAATCTGGGATTATGTTCTGCAAATTGGGAACCACATTGTAGACTGGTGGGCTTGAATGGTTTTAATAATACTTGAAAATGGATATGATCGTGTCAAGATCTTTATCAATCATGCCATCGACCAACTGCTCGAAATCCATTTCGTTTCTCGGGTTCGCATTTGACACAACACAACAGAAAATAAACTTCAAAAAAACAGTGTTTGATACACATCGTATAGGCCTATACGATGCGTATCAAGCCCGCTGCCAGACATAACCTACACCTGTCAGTCTGCCATATCTTTTACTTTATTTCAATACGCATCCTATTGGCCTATACGATGCGTATTGAATTGAAAAAGTGTGCGGATAAACAGGGGGGTGTGCCATTAGAAAATCCCTATGTAGCATATCGTTTGACTTGGTGTGTCGTTTGACCACCAAGGGGTGTTGATTGACTTTAGGTGTTGTTTATAAATCTGGGTGTTTTTTTTTTTTTTTTTTTTTTTTGACCAGAATAGGTCTTGTTGACTAGAATAGGTGCTGTTTGACGTCGCCGTGTCTTTTGGAATTTTGTTGTCATTTGGAACACAACACCCTAAGAACTAAGAGTTGAGAGCCATTCATTGTAAACCTTGTGTCGAACGTCTGTTGAAATCAAAATACGAAAACTTTTGAGTACCATCTTATTGTGTATTGATCATATATAGCTTCAGTTTGGTGTGTTTACTGGGATTCCGCACTTGTTTACACATTTACAACACGAAATACATTGTTCAAGATCAAATATGGACCTACAATCACCCTTCTACATATTTAGCCGATTCTGCATTTAGAATTAGTTAGGTATATTCCATTCCAGTGTGGCATCGAGTTATATTTAGTTTACATCAGTACCCACAAATGGAATCGTATGCCAAAATTTCTATAGTTGGAGACTGAACCTAGTCATTTTTAATGGATTAATGAAGAAATGAGTATATAATTCATCTCTTCACCTGGTCCTCACCAGACAAGACTTTTTGATTTCATATCTTTTCATACTTTTGCGAAAATGAAAACTACCGCTCTCCTAATACAGACTCATTGCCAACCAAGTTCAAAGTTCTAATGCATCATGCAGGTTAATAAACCAGACACTCCGCATAACTCATGCTTATATATATGTAAACCCAAGACATATTTAATAACCAAACAGATCAAGTAACTACAAAGGTATACAACAAGAAGGGAAAAGCCAAGTGTCCCTAAGGGATCCTCCGAACACTTCATTGGGATAGTTTATTAATTAAGACTTCCTACTGAAGTGTTTGGGGGAACTCCAAGTGCCACTTGACAACCAGCAAAGTAGAAGTGTTGGACATCCCTTATCATATGTCGTAAGTGATCTTCTAAGTACATTTGTCAAGCTGGGATTCAATGCATGTGATCAGAATAAAATTGTTTAAAACAAAACTCATTGTTTTTTTGTTATATCATAAAAAACTAGTTATCATCTAATTCTACCTGTATCTTTACTTACGTAGCTGGTTAATTAGTGGCATTATCTAAAAGCATTGTGATCTAGGGCAGAAACGATTTAAACTCGAAGCATATACGCAAATCAACCAACACGCAGGAGCAAAAGGAGTGGAGGAATGTTATGTTGGCAGAGTGAATGCGCAAAGATAGATTGCATGGGTTGATCAGTTTTTGCTATAAACTGAACCCAGACTTAGGACACTTTGTTGATTACTTAATAAAAAAAAAGTACATGTATGGTGTGTTTTGATATATTAAATAAGTCTTGTTATAAATTCTTTTTTTAACCAGGAAAATAGCCAGAAACACATAGCCTTTGATGGAATTTCTACTCATAAATGCACAAATAACTATTTGGTAAATCAACTTTGGTACCTGAAGATGGCTTGTATATACTTGAACTATGTCATATTTAATAATAATGAACCACGTCACATAAGTACAATGGAATTCATTGCAGTAACGACCCAGTTAAACACCACAACTTGAAACCGTTAGCCGTTGAAAATGGTGACCACCCGCAACCAGTCACTACGTTAATTGAGTCAACATATCCACAAGGGGCAAATAGGTAGATTGCAGTACTTGTATGCAAAAAGCCACCATGCAAAGTTACCTAGAAGACCGACGGATGCATTATCTCAATTGATAATTCATTTCTTTAATCCATGTTTTATGTTTTGATTTTGTTTCTACTTCGGTATTTCACTTCCAAGTATGATTCTTTATTAATATATACCAATAGACATTCGACTCCAAAATTTCCAATCTATGAAAAAGTTCCTTATACCACTGGGAAAAGATAAATTGTTCTTAAGAGATCCTCCTCACAACACGTCATAATGATGTTTCCTCTATAACTTCATGCAGAAGTGTTTTGGGGAACCCGAATGCAAAGTAAAAGTCTTGGGCATTGCTTTACGACATGTCTACTCATCAGGCTATAATGCCTTCCTATAACCAGGGAATCACACATTACAAGTAAACACGGGTATTAACGACAGAAAATCGTCAAAAGCCATTTTAATTCAAAAAACACATTCTCAAAACAGCCATTTTCAAGCTTGATCCGATGACCGTCGGAAACCAGACACTTTCCAAAAAGACACAATCCCCACAAAATAGGCTTGTTCTGAATAATTCCTAATAGTTCGGTCTTGCGCCAAGTTATATTCATTTGAAATTCACTTACACCAAAAATACAAATCTCTTTGATTATAAGATCTACCTTTGTCAAGGAAAAAACCCCAAAATAGTGATGTTGACTATAAAATTATCAAAATAGCCATGAAAATTGTTAAATTGCCACTTAAATAGAGATAGACGCAAAATGTGCAGGGGAAATGGTGGCATGGGATAGAATGGTGCCGGAGAAGAGGGCGTGATGCAGGAGCGAAGGGTTTGACGTAGGAGATGAAGGGTTAGCGCAGGAGCAAAATTGAGTATTAAAGATGGCGCGTGAGAGTAATGTGCTACGCCATGTGGCACAGGAGACAATATCAATGCTATATTGACAACTCAGAAAAAGTCCAGGCTAATTTCATAACTCTATTGGTCAATCGGGCTTTTTTGTGATTTTCCCATTTATCAATCATTAAATATGTTCTAAAACCACATTTACACCTAACAATCATTTTTTCCATCTCATATAGATATCTTAGGCAGGAATAAAAAGGTTAATTTGAAGCGGTTAGATTGGATTTGTAACCCCAATCATATAAGTTCACATTCCTAGCAAATTACACATTGTCACTTTGTAACACGCAAGTTGTTGTTGTGGCATTTTTAATATATTTTCCAGAGTAAAAAACTCTTAATAGTACCTGTTTTATAGAAGAGTAGGGTTGTCTAAAATGACTAAACCTTTTGATTAAGGGAAAATTACGAAAATGTTGGTTGACCAAGAGGGTTTTCAATTTTGTCACTCTCCTGCGTCCTTGGAAGGACCACTGAGCATGGGATGAGTCGGCGTATCATGTTGAAGAGTCCATGTATCACGCTCCTTCGGAAGAGTCCACCGACGCTTCGAAAGATCCACCGACGCTTCGGAAGAGTCACCGACTCTTCCCATAAACATGAGGGACACATGTCGAGTGTCAACTTCTAGGGACATGGACGCATCAACATAACATGCGGACTCTTCCCAAGCTTAGTGGTCCTTCCAAGGACGCAGGAGAGTGACAAAATTGAAAACCCTCTTGGTCAATCAACAATTTCGTAATTTTCCCTTTGATTAATTTGAAATTGTCCGCATGTGCCTTTTATGCCATAGCGTTAAGCTCCTAAAGAAACTCTATTGACAATCTAATGTGAGGAAAACAATAAAAAATTATGTTTTTACTGTGAAATATCTGTCCATACCCCCCCCCCAAACCTTCTAACTCTATACTGGAGTCACCCTTCTACATCTTTAGTTGATTCCTCATGTAGAATCAAAGGAATAATCAATTCTCTCATATGGAATTTTATGCCAATATTTCTAAAGTTGAAAAGTGAACCTAGTCATGTTTAAGGGATAAATGAAAAAACGACTCCTCACCTGGTCCTGCTTTCATATCTTTTCCTATTTATTTGAGCATGAAAACTACCAGTCTCCTAATAGAGACTCATTGCCAACCATGTTCATGCTTTTGATGCATCCACTCTTGTCTATATATAAGTAAACCTAAGCTGTATTTAATAACCAAACACATCAAGCCATCAAGTAACTACAAAGGAATACACAGAAAGGGAAAAGCCAAGTGTCACTAAGGGATCCTCCGAACACTTCACTAGGATGGTTAAATAATTAGGATTTCCTACTGAAGTGTTTGGGGGAACTCCAAGTGCCACTTGACAACCAGCAAATTAGAAGTGTTGGACATTGCTAATAGTAAGTCGTAAGTGATCTTCTAGGTACATTAGTCATGGTGGGTTTCAATGTATGTCGTCAGGATAATTGTTTAAAGCAAAGCTCATTGATTTTTACATCATAAGAAACCAGTACATGGTATGTACTGATTCTATATCTATATCTTTAGTAACACGGCTAGCCTTACTTAGTGACGCCATCTAGAAGCTATGTAATCAGCGCAGAAACTATTTAAACTAGAAGAATATACATACATAAACCAACGTATGTGGGAGCAAAAGGAATGGAGGAATGTTATTTTTGACAGATTGAATGCGCATGGATAGATTGGGTTCGGATTTTGCTATAAACCGAAACCAAACTAAGACAGTTGGTTTGTTGATTACTTTATTAACAAGAAAATGTACGATGTGTTGATCGGTTTACTAATTAAGTATTGTTATTATGTTTTTTAACCAGGAAAATAGGCACAAACACATAATCTTTGATGGAATATCAGCTCATAAAAGCAGAACTTCCTATTTGGAAAAACCTTGGTACCTGAAGATGGCCTGTATATACCTGAAACAATGCCATGTTAAATAAGGATGTTGATACACGATTTGTGGAAGCGACTCGACGCGAAGCGACTCGGCTAAAGACATGACATTCCTCCGTCATGTGCGCTAAACTTACAAGAAACGCCAAGTCACAAAAGCATGAGAACATAATTCTTTGGGCTAAACAGTTTGGAGAATGATTCTGTGGGCTAAAGAAAAGTTGACGATACACTGCTTGGGCCTCAACTTCTTGGGCAAAAGCCCATCTTGGGCGAAACAATATGAGAGTTGACGAAACAAAGCTGTTTCGTCAACAATCATTCACTTTCGTCAAACAATGTCCATTTCGTCAAACATTGATGTGATTCGCCAAGGTCTGATTCGTCAAGATCTGATTCGTAGTGTCTGTGCTATATATAGTCTGTTGTTAGAAGGAGAAAAAAAAATAAAACACATTGTAGAGCACACACACACACGAGAGTTAGAGAGAGTTTGCAAAATCCATTTGTAAACATTGAGCTTGTAACCGAACCTTTCATACGTATTAATACAGTGGTGTTAATCGGTGAATATTGCGTGTCGTGTATTTGCGTGTTCTATCTCGGTTTGCCTTTCCGGTTGGATTCCGCACAACCGGGTTGGTTAGTATACAAGGATTAGGCGACTAGATCCTCCTAGCCGGACCTTCAAGTGGTATCAGAGCCTTGGCTCTTCTCCTTGTTAAAACCGAGTGTGTTCTTGGATTGTTTTTCGGGTGCTAAAAATTCATATTTTCTGGAAAAACATTCTAAAAATCGGGTTTAATCTTGTTGTTTTGCTTTGTGTTTTGTTAAAAACCTTGTTAAACTCATGTCCACATGCTAAATATTGGTTTTTATTAAACATTACAAGCAAAATCGTGAGTTCCGAAAGTTTTCGGTTCACCGGAAACTTCAAAAGTTCATCGTGTTCTTGCAATCTTCAAAGTGTTCTTCAAAATATTTCACTTTTTGATCTTTGATAATTGTATGTGAAAGGTGTTTGTGTATTGGGAAGTGATAAAGGATTAAAATAATCAAAACCTTACTTGTTTGGTGAAAGCATCATGTCTTAGCCGAAAGGGTCTCTGTTGTGTCAGGATAAGATAAAGTCAAACAGTTCACCAACCCCTGACATCTTTTTGACGAATCAGATATTTGACGAAAGTAGTCTGATTCGCCAAAAAGGGAATCGACGAAACAGAAAAATCCTTTTTCATCAATTTAAGTTGACGAAACACATTTGGGCCTCCTGTCCTATTTCGCCAA
The DNA here is from genome assembly GCF_002127325.2 of Helianthus annuus. NCBI lineage: Eukaryota > Viridiplantae > Streptophyta > Magnoliopsida > Asterales > Asteraceae > Helianthus > Helianthus annuus. The sequence continues at coordinate 186,691,409 of NC_035448.2, forward strand.
AGCCCATAAAGCTTTACAATTCAATTTCGTCAAATTAAAGAAACCACAAGACATTCTGTTTCGTTAAAGTTAAAAGTCGAACTTGTATTTTAGTTTTTTGGCCATTTTATTGAAGTGGAAGCCCACGTGAGTTTAAGATGGCCTGTTTCATCAACAAGTCAAGGGCCATTTACTAAAACTCATTTCGTCAACTAAGGATTGACCAATCAGTTTCGTCAATTAAAAAAAAATAAAATAAATATATAATATATATATCCTTTTCGCCAAACAGTTTAAACATATAGTTGTTTCGCCGATCTCTTGGGCCTTTGATAATCTTGGGCCTGTTTCGTCACTTATAAGAGTTGAAACTAGTTTCGTCGAGATTTACTTTTAACAGAAGGTCTGTGATTGTTATTTAACTGTTTGATTTGAGTGTGATTTTCAGGTATTCGTTTTTCCATATCAAACATGAATCCAAGTTGGTGGGGTACTCCAGCTCCGGATGGGGGAAAGTATACAAATACAAGTTTATCTCCCTCATGGGCCGAATCTCCCATGTCGACATCTTCGCAAGCAAATGCTGTATCAACCGGTCAATGGGCATTCGTATCGAATCAAACTCCGAGTATTCAAAGTATTCCATTAAGCGAAAGCGAAACCGGAAGTTTGAATCGACCTCCAAAGTTGATGCACTTGAACGAATATGGGTTGATAGATTCCGTACATACGTTCTTGGTCAAAATACAGAATTGTGGATACGTTTCACCACAGATTTTGATCAAGCTATAGAGGTTGCTGCTTCATCTACTGCTACGTTTGCCGATCTTCCTGAAGATCAAAAGAAGACGTATGATCTGGAAAAGAAAGCATACGCCATTCTCACTCAGGCGTTAAGCAAAGATATCTACCACCAGTTTGTCAGTTTCAAGACAACGAAAAAGCTGTGGGACGCGTTGAAGACCAGAGGGGTAGGGAATGAAGCAACACGTCAACTACGACACGATCTCCTCAAGAAAGAATTCAATGGCTTCACATGTATGGATAAGGAATCGTTGGGGGATATGACAAGCCGGTTTTATCACTTGCTTACAGAGTTGGGCAATTTTGGAGTAGTAACAACTACAGTAGAGGTGGTGAAGAAGTTTGCTGATGCGTTGCCTCCCCAATGGAATAGTTTCTTGGAGATTTTGAAGTATAACGGGGTTTTGGCTACTACAAACATCAACGACTTCGTGCAGCTTTTAGAGAACAAGGATCAGGAGGAAACCTTAAAGGCAAAAAGAGTTCCAGTGCCACAAAATCCTGAAATGTATTATGGAACTCCGAGTACTTCTTCTACAAAATCCATTGTGCCATGCAATCCTGAGATGTATTATGGAACTTCCAGTTCTTCGTCTGCAAGACCTGGTTCACATGCTCCACTTCAAACGGCGTTTGTCACAAGCACGGATATGTATGGCAATCCAATACAAGTTCCTGTTAAGCCAGCTCCCACCACAGACTTGTATGGAAATCCACTACAACCACCTCCTCCTGCTCAACAACAAGCTTGTTATGGAAATACATCATCTGCTGGTCAGCAATCAAAGCCAAATACAGTACGGCTCGACACTTCAAGCTTTTCAAAGGTCAGTGTGGAAGTAGCAAGGGAACACATGGAGTTGCTTAACACTTTAGTGAGCGCGTACTGTGGGTTAGTGGAAGGTCAGATTGGCAAGATTAATCTGACACAAGAAGACTATCAGCAGATTGACAAGGAAGAGATGGACTTGATGGACATCAAGTGGGCCTTTGCTAGTGCTGTAAGAAGGGCAAAGGATTTCATGGAAAGAACTGGCAGAACCAGCTTGGAGAGCAAGAAAGACACCAAGTATGGGTTTGATAAACAGGCAGTGAAGTGCTTTAACTGTGGTGAACGGGGTTACTTCAAAAGGGAATGCACAAAGCCAGCACAGCATGGGAACTAGAATCCCTTCAGAAATCAAGGCAGCCAGCAGAACCAGAACAGGAACAATGAGCGTACATTGATACCTGTCAACAACCAGAGTCAAGCAGGACCATCAAATGCCAACCAGGCACTTGTGGTTCAAGTAGATGAAGGTTGTGACTGGTCAATCCAGTTGAGTGGTGATGCTCCAGATGGAACAGCATGTTTTGCTGAAGTTGTGAAGGATTTAGTTCACACCAGTGGTGGAGAATCTTCCGCCAATGGTGGTGAATCTTCTGAGGATGAAGACTCTTCTGGTTACAGTAGAAGTTCTGATGAAGAATCCTCGAGTTCAGGCGATGATCATGTGGGTGAGACATCAAGTGTGTCAGTTGATGTAGATATTGATGAGCTTTTGGAGGAAGCTGCAGCAGGAACTGATAGAAGATCTATTTTGGTGGATCAAGCTGCTTATTCTTCGTCTTCTCTCCATTCAGCCTTTATGGCTAATGTCGACAGTTCATCAAGTCAGGTATGTGTCGATGAACCCACTGCTATTAATTGTGATAATTGTGATAGTTTGAGTATTAAATGTGCTGAGTTAGAAGCAAACATGTCTGAGTTGCAAGGCAAACATGATGCTTTACAAGCTAGTTTGTTTGACTTGCAAGACAAACATGTTTCATTGAAGGATAAGTGGTGTGAATTGCAAAGCAAACACGAAGCTTTGCAAGATAAATATGATGTGACATTCATCCACAATCAGAAATTAACTGTGGATCTTTCAAAATGCACTGAAGCCAACATGTTTTATGAAAACCATGAAAAAGAGTTTAAATCGGTAATTGAAAAGTTAAAGAAAGATAAAACCGAGCTAACTAAAATGGTTTCCAGAAAACAAACTGACATTAATTTGTATATATCTCGCCTTGAGATAATGCAGAAGGAGATGGCTTGTGTCAAAACAGAAAGTGAGGCGATCCAACTTAAGCTAGACAGTTATTTGAGCTCTAGCTATGTGTTGGATCACATCATTGACGTTCAGAAAGAAAAACGGGATGTCACATGCATAGGTTACAAGAAGTGTCCACCACCAGTGAGACACAATTATGATGCAATGCCTGACGAGGAGGATAGAACTTTCTTTGAACCATCTGTGCCTCTAGACGTTAAAGAATTTGCAACAGGACTCGGATACAAGAAAGAAGTATCATCAGATTCAGATGTGTCAGCAGATACATGTGTGTCTTCTGCTGAACTGAATCAGGATCCTCTAGTGATATTCGCTAATTTACACATATTTTAGTCCCCCGTTTTACCCCCATTTTATGCGTTTTCGGCCGTAAAACCGTCATTCGGATACTTAATTACCTACATTTTGGTTTACAGGCCTAAAACAGCATACCAGACGAGATGATACCAAAAACGAGGACTTTTCGGACAAAACGATGAAGCTGCGAAGATTCTGTGGAAAAAGACTGACCTGGGCGTTTGGCACGGTCATGCGGCCATATGCACGACCGTGCATATCCGACAAACAAGAAAGTCCCGGCGATGAACCAGGCGTGCAACTCACCGTGCAAGGCAATGAAGGCAAACCCGAAAATGCACGGTCGTTCCTCATGGAGAACGGTCGTGCGGATCCGAGATCAAACAACATCTCGGAGTGGAACGACCACAAGTTAAGGCGTGCAAGCCAAATGCCGGAAAAGAACGGTCGTGCCAAGCCAAGAACGACCGTGCGTGACCGAAGACCAGTCAACGATCTGTGACGTCACGCAGTATGGTGGCCCACCACCAATAATGCTTAAAGTGCACGGTCGTGCGATCGGAAGAACGGCCGTGCGACTTCGAAAAAGCATTTAAACAGAACAGCACCATTTTAGACGTAACTCTGGACATTTTGGGAGCTCTGCAGGCGATTTTGAGGCTCCGAAGGCTGCTGCTTTCACTCGGATTCAAGCCACATTGCCCGGTTTTGCTCATTTACTATCCAGATTCTCATTCTTATGCTTGTTTATGGTTTGGTTTCTCAAATCTTTCCATACTTTTGTTATATTTCAAGCATTTAGATTGATTATTATGTATTAATGTAAGCTTTTGGGCAAAAACACAACAATCCCTTGCTTGATTAGTATGTTAATCTATGTTTGTAATGACATTTTGAAGTATTTTCTATGATTATCTTTGATGATTAGTTTGCAACCTTGTTATTGATATTGATTTCTTGATTATAAGTAATTGTGTTGGATGATTGGTGCTTGGTTAGGTAAGATAGTTGCAAAATGAAGCTTATTTAATCATGTATTAGTAAACTTTTAATTTGGTTAACTAGTTTAACTTGGTTAAAATGTAGGCACCATGATACTCTAACGGGTTAGTGGTTTAATAAAATGCAATTATTATTAATCAAGAGAGCTTGCCCTCACGGAAGGACTCTAACGGGTTAGATGGTGTTGTTACGAATTCTTGCCATGATTTGTTAGCTTAGTTAGTAGTTTCGGCCAAAATTGCTATCTTGGTGAATTTATGTGCAAGATTTGTAAAATGAACTCGGTTGTGATTTAATCTAGTTTATGCTTGTCTCGGTGGCTGCATTGTGTTTATCGGTGTTGCTTTCCTTGATTAAGTGAGGTTAGAAAACTCCTAACGGATGACTAACTTATTTTTAGGAGATTTTTGTAGACATTTATCAATCGCACGTTAAAGAACAATTTTAGGTGGTTAAAGTGTGTTTATCGTTTTAACTTTCCGAATGATTGTCATGTTAGGATTCCCGAAAGGGATACTAATTGTCTCGAAATGGAAAATTGACCGAATGCTTCTAAATGCCAAAAGTGACTTAGTTGACATGCTGTGGTTGTGTATTAAGCAAGGCTATTAATATATAATTTACTATGTTTTATAAGTTTTTATTTATGCTTACTTTAGTTTAATTAAAACCAAGACAATTTATGTTTTTACCGGTAATTTAGTGGCAAAGATCTAGTACTATTTCTCCGCCCATTTCCGTGGATCGATACTTGGTTCTTACCGATACTTTACTACATATATGACGGGGTACACTTGCCCTTTCGTGTGTGTTTTGATGTAAAAGTAATAATCACTTTTATAAATTTAAAACCAATTCGTGTGTAATTTCATTGTAAAAATATGTGTAGTCACGCACGTACCAAGTTTTTGGCGCCGCTGCCGGGGAAGTGGCGAGTTTTAGGAACGACCCGAGTCATTGTGTTATCGGTGTATATACTTGTTAATATTTGTGTATACTTTCGTGATTATTTATTCGTTGATTTATCTGTTAATATTTCTTGTTTTTAATTGAATTTATTCATTTTTTGTGATTGTTTTGTACATTTGTAAATTTTTATTCTATTTATTTGTTCAAATCCGGATTTATTGATTCATTTATTCTTTGAGTTTTCGGCTCTTAAAAATCGTTTTTAAACTAGCCGATTCGATTATTTCCATTGCTTTAATTTTTATAAAAATTTCGGCCCATTTTCGGATTTTTATAAATTTTACAGCCTATATTTATACATATTCTGCTTTTATTCAGCAAAAAAAAAAAAAAAGCATTATTTTATTAATAAAATATTCATTGTGTCAGTCTTTCGTTTGCAGGTTGATGTCCTCAACTCCCGCACCCGCTATTGCTGAGCCGACTGACGAACCAGCGCATAATCTTAGAAGAAGTAGGAGGCTGCGCGAAAGGTCACTCGTCGTTGCACAACGCATTGCAAATGCAATTGACGAGCCGGTGATTATCTCTGAAGACGAAAGCTTAGAGGACGAGGAGAGAGTCGTCATGGCGGACGACGACCGACCATTGAACGAAACAAATCAGCCCGGAAGGGCAGGCCTGGAGCCGAGTATCCTTCAGCCCACTATAGATGCACCTAATTTTGAAATTAAATCTAGTGTTATTAACATGTTGCAGAATTCGGTGCAGTTCGACGGACGTGAGCATGAGGATCCCGGGAGGCATATCGCTGCTTTTCTTGCTATCTGTTCGACATTTAGGATGACTGGTGTTTCAGAGGACGCAATTCGGTTGAGGTTGTTTCCGTTTTCGTTACGTGACAAAGCTAGAGCTTGGCTTATGTCACTTCCTGCCGGGTCCATCAGGACCTGGAATCAGTTGGCGGAGCAGTTTATGCAGAAATATTTTCCACCTGAGAAAACGAACAAACTACGGAACCGGATTGTTTCCTTTCGCCAAGACGAGGGCGAGTCGTTGCATGCAGCTTGGGAGAGATTCAAGGATTTATTGATTGATGTGCCACATCACGGCTTCTCCAAGCGACAGCTGGTTTTGACGTTCTATCAGGGGCTCAACTATAACACGCAAGAGCGATTAGACGTGAACGCGGGCGGCGATCTTGGAACTAAGACGCCGACTGAAGCGTATGATATTATCGAGAAAGCTGCGTTGAAATCCAGCTCTCGTCGGGATGGAGATAGAGGTCGGGCAACATCATCATCATCTCGCTCAGGAGTTCATGCTGTAGACGATTACACGGCCATTACTGCACAACTCTCGGCTCTTACATCGAGATTCGACAAGTCCCAGATGATTGCGCATGCTGGCTCGGGATGTGACCAGTGCGGAGTGTCACACGAGCCTGGGGCATGTTTTCAGGGAGTCGTATATGAGGGCCAGGAAGAGGTAGATTTTGTGAGTAATCAAGTAAGGCCGCAGAACAACCCGTACAGCAACACCTATAATCCCGGATGGAGAAATCACCCAAATTTTGGGTGGCGAGCGAATGCAGGAAATCAGAACCCATTGGGGTTCACTCAGCGTGCTCCAGCGCCTCAGCAGGGTCAGCAGTACCAGCAGTACAATCAACCCTACCAGCAGCGTCCATATTCGTACCAGAATCAGGGCACTGGGAGTAGCTCCCAGCAACAGGCCCCTCAGTCCAATTCCAAGCTGGAGGATATGATGGCTCAGCTTCTCTCTAGCTCTGAAAAACGATACAAACAAAGCAAGGATCGTTTTCTGGCTAACGAGGGAGAAATGAGGAGTCAGAAGGCCTCGATTCAGAATATCGAGAATCAGGTTGGTCAGCTGGCACAGATGATGTCCAAAAGGCCCCCAGGCGGTCTTCCGGGTAATACAGAACCAAACCCAGGCGGACAGAGGGATGTAAATGCTGTGATGACCAGGAGTGGAAAAACTACCGGACCCGTCATATCGGACTCAGTACCGATCACTGAAGCGGTCCCGACTGACACACCGGACGAGGTGCAAGCCAGGCTACGCCCAGCAAGTACAGCACAAGTCCAGGAGCCGGTCAAAGATTACACTCCTCAGGTACCTTATCCAGGCAGGCTGAAGAAGCAGAAGAATGAAGAACAATACGGTAAGTTCCTTGAGTTGTTTAAGCAACTACACATCAATATACCGTTTGTTGAAGCCTTGGCCCAGATGCCAAAGTATGCGAAATTCCTTAAGGATATCCTCTCAAATAAACAGAAGCTCGAGGATATATCGTGTGTGGTGATGAATGAGACTTGTTCCGCCGTTCTGCAAAACCGTCTGCCCACGAAAATGGGAGATCCTGGTAGTTTCACGCTCCCGTGTTTGATCGGAAACATGTCTGTTAGCCATGCGTTGGCTGACTTGGGAGCGAGTATTAACCTTATGCCGTATAAGGTTTTTACTAAACTGGATCTGGGTGAGCCGTCACCCACTAGGATGAGCATTCGGTTGGCAGATCGCTCAATAAAGTATCCGCGCGGATTTGTGGAAAACATGCTTGTAAAAATCGATAAATTTGTTTTCCCCGTGGACTTTGTTATCCTTGACATGGATGAAGATTCAAGGGTACCTTTGATACTTGGACGTCCTTTCCTCAATACAGCGAGGACGATTGTTGATGTGGCAGCTGGCCAAATCACGCTCCGAGTGAATGATGAGCACGTGACATTCGATATCAAAAGATCGATGCAGCATCCGCAATGTCACGATGACAAGCTTTATTACGTCGACATTGTCGATGCATGTGTTTGCTCTCATTTTCAAGGTACTATTGATGAGATTGATTCGGACACACGTCTGTCGTGTGGGGACCTGATTGGCATTACGAAGGAGGGCCACGATTTCGAGCAGCCAGTCTATCAGATTGGTGACGATGGTTCCCAGAGTCCGGAGAGATTTCTTGAAATTGACCATGTGAAAAAGGGGGAAACAGAGCCTTCGGTTGATGATCCGACGCCTTTGGAGTTAAAGGAACTCCCGCCACATCTCGAGTACGCATTTCTAGATGAGGAGTGTTGCCTACCGGTCATAATTTCGGCATCGTTGGAAAAGGATGAGAAAATTCGGCTTCTCGAGGTTCTGAGACTTCATAAGAGAGCCATTGCATGGAAAATCATGGATATCAAGGGCATCAATCCTTCTTTTTGTATTCACAAGATTCTGATGGAAGACGAGTACAAACCATGTGCACAGCATCAGAGGCGTTTAAATCCAAATATGCAGGACGTGGTGAAGAAGGAGGTGATTAAATTGTTGGATGCCGGCATGATTTATCCTATTTCTGACTCTGTATGGGTGAGTCCGGTGCAGGTTGTACCTAAGAAAGGTGGTATGACTGTAGTCTCGAATGATAGGAATGAGCTAATTCCTACCCGTACCGTCACTGGGTGGCGAGTTTGCATTGACTACCGCAAGCTCAATGATGCTACTCGCAAGGATCACTTCCCGCTTCCATTCATCGACCAGATGTTGGAACGTCTGTCGGGGAAGTTGTATTACTGTTTCCTTGACGGATTCTCTGGGTACTTTCAGATTCCTATCGCTCCTGAGGATCAGGAGAAGACTACCTTTACATGCCCCTTCGGCACATTCGCCTACCGGCGGATGCCTTTTGGGTTATGTAATGCACCAGCGACCTTCCAGAGATGCATGGTTGCAATTTTCCATGACATGATCGAGGATTCCATGGAGGTTTTCATGGATGAGTTTTCGGTATTTGGGGATTCCTTCGATCACTGTTTGGAAAATTTGAGGAAAATGTTGAAGAGGTGCGAGGAGACGAATCTGGTCCTGAACTGGGAGAAATGCCACTTCATGGTGAAGGAGGGCATAGTTCTGGGGCACAAGATTTCGCATGCTGGTATGGAGGTCGATCCAGCCAAAGTGGATATCATTTCCCGACTTCCGCCTCCCACCTCTGTTAGAGCGATACGGAGCTTTCTCGGTCATGCCGGGTTCTATCGGCGATTCATTAAAGATTTTTCAAAAATCGCCAGACCCATGACCCGTCTGTTGGAGAAAGACGCTCCGTTCATATTCGGAGATGATTGCTTGAGAGCCTTTGACCTTCTCAAGCAAAAGTTGATTGAGGCCCCTATTTTAGTTGCACCGGACTGGAGTTTGCCGTTTGAGATTATGTGCGACGCGAGTGATTACGCCATAGGGGCCGTTCTCGGTCAAAAGAGAGAAAAGCACTTTCACCCGATCTATTATGCGAGCAAAACTCTTCACGACGCTCAAGAGCATTATACCACGACTGAAAAAGAGCTCTTGGCGGTCGTCTTCGCATTTGACAAATTTAGATCGTACTTGGTGCTTTCGAAAACCGTTGTGTATACTGATCACGCTGCCATCCGATATCTCTTCAGCAAGCAGGACGCTAAGCCACGTCTGATCAGGTGGATCTTGTTGCTGCAGGAGTTTGATATTGAGATTCAAGATAAAAAGGGTGCGTTGAATGTAGCGGCTGACCATCTATCTCGGTTAGAGCATGGAGACATCGTGGACGCGCGTTGGGATTCCATAAATGACAACTTCCCACACGAGTCTTTGATGAGTGTTGAGATATGCGATGAGTCGCCATGGTTCGCTGACATTGCGAACTATCTTGCTTGCGGGATCCTGATTAAAGGGTTGACTCACCAGCAAAAGAGGAAATTCTTTTCGGATGTCAAGCACTACATTTGGGATGACCCTTACTTGTTTCGGGTTGGTGCTGATCAGGTGATTAGGAGATGTGTTTCAGGGAAGGAGGCGACCGATATTCTGCGCCACTGTCACGAGGGACCTACCGGAGGCCACCATGGAGCCAACTTTACCGCCAAGAAAGTGTTGGACTCCGGGTTTTATTGGCCGACTATATTTCGTGATGCGCAGAGTTGGGTTAGAGCGTGCGATGCTTGCCAGAGAGCGACAAATATATCGGCATGTGATGAAATGCCTCAGACCTGGATTCAGGTTTGTGAAGTCTTTGATATCTGGGGGATAGACTTCATGGGACCTTTTCCCCCCTCACGAGGTAATAAGTACATCCTGGTCGCGGTTGACTATGTATCGAAGTGGGCGGAGGCACAGGCCTTACCCACCAATGATGCCAGGGTGGTCGTGAGATTTTTGAAAAGCTTATTTGCCCGGTTCGGCGCTCCGAAAGCGCTTATCAGTGACAGAGGGACGCATTTTTGCAATACTCAGCTCGAGAGAGCTTTGTCCCGTTACGGTGTGCATCACCGTCTATCCACGCCCTATCATCCACAGACAAGTGGGCAGGTGGAAGTCACGAACCGGGGGCTAAAAAGAATCCTTGAGCGGTCAGTAGGTGCAAATCGCAAGGATTGGTCAGATAAGCTTGATGAAGCGTTGTGGGCCTTCCGTACGGCTTACAAGACGCCTATTGGGACTACTCCCTTTAGGCTTGTTTACGGAAAGGCATGCCATCTACCGGTTGAGCTGGAACACAAAGCGATGTGGGCGCTAAAGACCGCAAATCTGGACCTAAAAGCCGGAGGTGAAGCCCGGTTCCTCCAGATTCACGAGTTGGAAGAGTTGCGACAATGCGCTTATGAGAACTCCGTGTTATACAAGGAGCGCACGAAGAGATTGCATGATAAACGCTTGAAGGACCACAAAGAATTCCAAGCGGGCGATCTTGTCCTTCTTTACAACTCGCGGTTGCGCTTATTTCCCGGAAAGCTCCATTCACGTTGGACAGGCCCATACACGGTTAAAGAGATATTTCCGTATGGGACTGTTGCAATAGAGAACGCGGACGGCGTTATTTTCAAAGTAAATGGGCATCGCTTGAAGTCATACGTTGCCGGGCCGACAGAGTCGGTGATGGAGGTTATTGAACTCCAAACCCCGCACACATCATAAGTGTGGGGAGGAGAGAGTCTACGCTGCTGACTCATGGATCAAAAATGCAGCAAGAGCGTATTTTACGCTTTAGGGGTAGTTTAGTCATTTAGGATTTATTTTTCTAGTTTTAGCTTGGAGTCTTGCTATCGACTCGTCGACAAAAATTTAGCATGAGTCTACGCTACTGACTCGCCGACAAAAATGTAGCAGGAGCGTCTTTGGCGTTATAGGGGCAAAATTGTCCATTTTTATGTTTTTATAGTTTTAGCCTAATTTAGGTTAGTTAGGTAGTTTCCTATAGTTTGTACAGTTTCTATTCGTGCCGGGCGAAGGTTCTATGTTGCAATATTGTTAGAACAGTTGGCGTGTCGAAAAAATGGCGAAAAACGGCCAAAACAGTTGCTGAAAATGCATTCTGCAGAAAATTCTGATCTGCAGCTGATGCACGCCCGTGCCACGATCCGCACGACCGTGCGTTTTCGAGGATCTGGCACGGCGAGTCGCACCCTCGATGCATCACCGAGGAAAATGAGAGTCGCCGGTTCCGCACGACCGTGCCAATCGGCGAACGACCGTGCGGCAGGCTGGGGGCAGTTTTGTCATTTTGCACAATATATAAACCCTCATCTGCAGCCAAGTCTCTCATTCGCGAACCCTAGCAGCTGCAGCCGTTCCAGAGCGGTTTTTACGCCAAATCGCACGATTCTTCGCACGATCTCGCACCCAACTTCGCACGGTACGTCTCTAGTGTTAGATTTCATGTTTTCTTGCTTTCTAGGTAGATTTCTTCCGATTCAACAAGGGATTTATTAGGGTTCTCTTCATAAACAAATCGAAACCCTAACCTTTGTTAAATCGAAGTATCGTGAACACCCGATTGTGATTCCGACCCCTGTTAGCCCAAATACTTGTTGAAATTTGCTAAAAATCAGGCTGTTACTAGATCAGGGGTCCGAAAAACTGCAGGTCTGTTGTGGCACGGTCGTTCCTTGTATGGAACGGTCGTGCGACTCCGGGTGGTTCAACGATATCAGCTTGTGTCCGATGTTGCACGGTCGTTCCGCTTAAGGAACGGTCGTGCGTGTCCGACATTCACTGGGCTTGACTGTTAATTCGCGGATATGCACGACCATGCATATCGAAGCACGCTCGTGCCATTTGCCCAGATCAGTTGGACAGAAACTTCATAAATTGCTGCTCGGCTGTTTTCAATTCCATTTTCTCCTATTTCTGTCTTTCTAACAATGTTCCCCATTACAGATGAATCATCCCTTCCTACAGTTCGATCCTAACAACGAGCGTGAAGCTTTGTGCATTCCAAAAAGAGACGAATTATGGGCCCGGAGGGGGCAATTCGGAGTCCCAAGATGGCTTGATTGGGAAGTGATGCAAGAACTGAATCAATATGATCGTTTGGAAAATATGATGAGTCGTCCATTAATAAATTTGGTCGGTTGCAACCGACCCGTTTACTTGGAGCTTACCATCGAGTTCTTTGCATCGTATGCTTACGAGAAGCTAGTTGCTGCTCGACGACCCAAATTCCGCCACAAGGAGCGGATAGCTTTCCGATTGTGTGGTAAATGGCACCGGTGGTCGGTTGGTCGTCTGGGAAGGAGACTCGGTATTTACACTAGGGAAGACATGGATGATGCCAGTGTCTTCACAGAGCAGTTCACTTTCCCGTCTGATGCAGCAAGGGATGAGTTTTGGGCTGTAAATGCTGTTGGGGATCCATACAACCCCAGAATGTCAAAAGCTTCGCGACTTAAAGACCCTCTGGTGCGAGTGATGCACCATGTATTCAGCCACACTATATGCGGGCGCATGGACAGTCTTGGTAACTGTCCAACACCAGATCTGATTTTTCTTTACGCATTGGTGGAGAAGGCGCCAATTAACTTAGCGGCGCGTATGGCTGAATACTTTATGAAGTGTTCAGGGAGGACTCCTAGCAGTCAAATACATGGCGGTCAGTATGTGACCGAAATTGCTTACAATGAGCATCTTATGACTGATGAGGTACTTCAGAGTCTCACCCTGATTACTGAGGGGGTGCATGTCGACATCAGATCGCTGAAAGCGATGGGGGTTATTATTGAGACTGATCACGGGGATAGGTTGAGGGGGCTGAATAACGAGGTATGGGACCCGTTACCTCCGCTCCCATCAGAGGAAGAGGAAGAAGATGTAGAGATGCACGAGCAGCATCAGCCACACACACCGCCACACCAGCCGCAGCACCACGAGTTCTACCAGCATCAGGATTGGCCGGACTTTTATCAGCAGTTCCAGCAAATGCGGGTCACGCAGGAACAACATGGTACGTATATCGATCAGATCAGGACCAGCCAGGACCATATCCGGGCCAGTCAGGATCAGCTGCGGACCAGTCAGGATCAGCTGAGGCAGAGCCAGGAGAGCTTGTATCAGGGAGTGAGTGCCGGGTTTTCATACCTATTTGGGGAGATGCGCCATGCATATCCCAACTACTTCCAGAACCCTCCAGAGTTCCCACCGTGGAACCCTCCTGGTTACGGTGGTGCAGGCCCGTCCTTCACGAGACACGATGACGATGTTGACGAGTAGGCGTTGGTGGTGATTTTCGTTGGTAGTTTTTATGGTTATTATTAGTAGTTGTTATTTCGGGTGTTCTTTTTGCATACTATTTCGAACACCCTCGGACTGTATTGTACTTTTTAAACATTTTGCTTTATGTTATGTCTTTGTTTGAACTAGTAGTATTTATGTAAATTATGGTTTATTTGGGTTTATTCTGTTACTATTCTGTTGCGCTGTACCATATGACATATTTGCAGACTGTGGCTATCAGGTCTTTCACAGGAGCATATGACAGACGCAGCTTTGGAAGCCTCGATTCATCAGATATCATCTTGAGGGGAGTACCATTATCCTTTTTCTCTATATTTCGGGTTTCGCATTAGGGACAATGCGAAGTTCAAGTGTGGGGAGGGGGTTAACTTTGTTAACTTTGTTTGTCCTCATTTATATATATGAAAAAAAAAATCAGAAAATTCAGAAAAATCATTCAAAAATACCTGTATTTTTGTATATATATTAGTAAATAAACCGGTTGGTTGTGTTTTAGAAAACCTCGGACTTGATAAAAACTCGACAAGCAAAATATTTTTGAAAAAAGAAAACCGGAAAGCGTGACAAACAAAGAAAGACTTACATGATAGTTTTCACACTTTTACCCATTCCATCCGTTACGTGAGCATATTTGAGCCTATTGTTATATATTTGTTCATTTCGGATATAGGAGTGAGCCGGATGTTATGTGTAATTTAGAATTTGTCACTAGTATGCTTGTTAAGACCATGAACTTGTGAATTCGTGTAAAAGTGATAGAGGCACTTAGATTACCCCTTTGTTGTAAGCCTTGTTCTTTGTGTTGTGCTTCCCGTTCACCTTATATTACCCTTTAGGATTAACCATGTCGAGCCTTCCCGTTTACCTTTGTTTACCCACATTATCGCCCACTTAGCCAAATTTAGCCTTTTTATGTTTTTAAACCCTTTTTAGTGTTGAAACTCGGACAAAATAATCGTTTAACTAGCATTTGTTTCGGTTTATTGTATAGTTATTTATAAAAAAAAAAAAAAAAAAAAAAAAAAAAAAAAAAAAAAACAACACAACCCAGAAAATAAAACACCCTAAAATAGGGTGAAGTTGATAGAAATTGAGCAATTTTGAATGCTTAAATGTTAAAATTTCGTTGATAAGCTCGATTGCGCTTTAGTCGCCTTTTTAAGGCGTTTGTATGTATAATTGTATTATGTTCTTGCTAGTTAAACGCTAAAACCGAGTTTTAACCATTTTCGCCACTTTAAATGTCTACATCCATACCCTTCGCCCAAGCCTAACGTTACAACCCGTAAAGACCTCTTGATTTACACTTATTTGCGAGATCTTATGACAAGCTTATGATATTACATGTTTCATTGACTAGGCGTTGAGTGTTTGTGCATACACATTTTATGTATGTTTCATAAATAAAACTGAGTGTGTGTGAATATTGTGAGTCGTTTGAAGATTAACATGTCGAGTCAATTAAATGTGAAGTCACAGCTTTTTGGTTGTCGCTATTATAATTGCATATGCTTGTTGGGTTTTAGTCTTTTGATGATGTCTTTCGACAAACCGGCCAACCGTTTAAAGTAGTTTTCAATAAAATAGTGTGTAAATTATCGTACTTGTTTCTTTCCGTCTTTTATTGCTTTTTAGTTCTGCTTGCTTGAGGACAAGCAAGGTTCAAGTGTGGGGAGATTTGATATTCGCTAATTTACACATATTTTAGTCCCCCGTTTTACCCCCATTTTATGCGTTTTCGGCCGTAAAACCGTCATTCGGATACTTAATTATCTACATTTTGGTTTACAGGCCTAAAACAGCATACCAGACGAGATGATACCAAAAACGAGGACTTTCCGGACAAAACGATGAAGCTGCGAAGATTCTGTGGAAAAAGACTGACCTGGGCGTTTGGCACGGTCATGCGGCCATATGCACGACCGTGCATATCCGACAAACAAGAAAGTCCCGGCGATGAACCAGGCGTGCAACTCACCGTGCAAGGCAATGAAGGCAAACCCGAAAATGCACGGTCGTTCCTCATGGAGAACGGTCGTGCGGATCCGAGATCAAACAACATCTCGGAGTGGAACGACCACAAGTTAAGGCGTGCAAGCCAAATGCCAGAAAAGAACGGTCGTGCCAAGCCAAGAACGACCGTGCGTGACCGAAGACCAGTCAACGATCTGTGACGTCACGCAGTATGGTGGCCCACCACCAATAATGCTTAAAGTGCACGGTCGTGCGATCGGAAGAACGGCCGTGCGACTTCGAAAAAGCATTTAAACAGAACAGCACCATTTTAGACGTAACTCTGGACATTTTGGGAGCTCTGCAGGCGATTTTGAGGCTCCGAAGGCTGCTGCTTTCACTCGGATTCAAGCCACATTGCCCGGTTTTGCTCATTTACTATCCAGATTCTCATTCTTATGCTTGTTTATGGTTTGGTTTCTCAAATCTTTCCATACTTTTGTTATATTTCAAGCATTTAGATTGATTATTATGTATTAATGTAAGCTTTTGGGCAAAAACACAACAATCCCTTGCTTGATTAGTATGTTAATCTATGTTTGTAATGACATTTTGAAGTATTTTCTATGATTATCTTTGATGATTAGTTTGCAACCTTGTTATTGATATTGATTTCTTGATTATAAGTAATTGTGTTGGATGATTGGTGCTTGGTTAGGTAAGATAGTTGCAAAATGAAGCTTATTTAATCATGTATTAGTAAACTTTTAATTTGGTTAACTAGTTTAACTTGGTTAAAATGTAGGCACCATGATACTCTAACGGGTTAGTGGTTTAATAAAATGCAATTATTATTAATCAAGAGAGCTTGCCCTCACGGAAGGACTCTAACGGGTTAGATGGTGTTGTTACGAATTCTTGCCATGATTTGTTAGCTTAGTTAGTAGTTTCGGCCAAAATTGCTATCTTGGTGAATTTATGTGCAAGATTTGTAAAATGAACTCGGTTGTGATTTAATCTAGTTTATGCTTGTCTCGGTGGCTGCATTGTGTTTATCGGTGTTGCTTTCCTTGATTAAGTGAGGTTAGAAAACTCCTAACGGATGACTAACTTATTTTTAGGAGATTTTTGTAGACATTTATCAATCGCACGTTAAAGAACAATTTTAGGTGGTTAAAGTGTGTTTATCGTTTTAACTTTCCGAATGATTGTCATGTTAGGATTCCCGAAAGGGATACTAATTGTCTCGAAATGGAAAATTGACCGAATGCTTCTAAATGCCAAAAGTGACTTAGTTGACATGCTGTGGTTGTGTATTAAGCAAGGCTATTAATATATAATTTACTATGTTTTATAAGTTTTTATTTATGCTTACTTTAGTTTAATTAAAACCAAGACAATTTATGTTTTTACCGGTAATTTAGTGGCAAAGATCTAGTACTATTTCTCCGCCCATTTCCGTGGATCGATACTTGGTTCTTACCGATACTTTACTACATATATGACGGGGTACACTTGCCCTTTCGTGTGTGTTTTGATGTAAAAGTAATAATCACTTTTATAAATTTAAAACCAATTCGTGTGTAATTTCATTGTAAAAATATGTGTAGTCACGCACGTACCATCTAGTTATCATTGAGGATGCTGATTCTTCTGATGATGAATCCGATGATACTAACCCAGCAAAGTCTAATGCAGAAATCAAAGAAGAGGACATACCTCTTGAGAATCATATTCAAAATGTGATCCTCCTGCAAAACCCGCTAAGACTGTTGCAATCAAGTCCTCTTCTGCAAAAGAGTCGGAGAGTGTGAATTTGCTGTACACTCTTGTTGATGATGACAAAATCTACTCAGACAAAGATTTTCCTATTAAGAATGTTAATCAATCTTTAATCAGTAAAGTCTTTGAAAATTCGACAAGTAAGTTTTTGGGAAAGACAGGATCACGTGTTATAGTAACACAATGTCCTCATATTCCAAAGGTCGAAGTTCGAAAACAATTTGGCAATAAGAAATTACCAACAGTGCAAAAACAGCAAAATCACACCAAGTCAAAAGGAAAATCACCGGCTCAAGCTCAAAAGAAGCCGAATCAAAAGAAGAACAAAAATGTAAACTTTGTGAAATCGACGGGAACGGACAAAATCGAAACGTTTGAAAACAAATCTAACTTAGATTTTGTTAAGAAAGCAACTGTTCAGAAAAGAAATGAATCAAACAGTTCAAAACCTAGTACTTCGGGTTCACAAAGTTCATCATCATCGGCAAGACGATCACATGATACTTCGGGGTTTGTTGAACGAAGATCATGTTTTGGGTGTGGAACAATTGGACATATAATTCGAAATTGTCCATATCTTCATAAACAAAAAGGCAAAGTTGATGTTCCCGGTGACCAAACTGACCGTAAGCGATCTGTTTCTGTAAAACAAGATCCCCGCCTTGTAAAAGAAAGGGAAAAGAAACAGAGACGCCAACAGGTCAAGAAAATTGAAAAGGCAATTAAAACCAATGTGGTTAACAAACCATCTGTTTCTGTAAAACCAGACATTTCAAAAATTTCAGACGACCATGAAGTTAAAATTTTAAAGAATAACACTGGTAAAACAAAACAGACCTGGAAACCAAAAACGGTTACTGAATTAGGGGGGGCATCACAATTTACAAATCATCAAAGAAAAGAAGTAATTGTTGTTGATGAAAATGGAAGACCCAAGACCACAATGGCTTGGGTCCCCATCTCCAACTAATCAATTGAGTTCATGTGCAGGGTGTTCCAGGAGAAACTATCAGTAGTCATTGGATTGTTGATAGTGGGGCATCCAGGCACATGACAGGCGACATGAAGCTTCTCTACGACGTCAAATCTATTAGAGGAGGTTATGTTGCTTTTGCTGGAGATAAGGGCGGATATATTACAGGTGAAGGATTGATATCCAACGGGATTGTCAGCTTTGACAAGATCAACTTTGTGCAACAACTTGATCACAATCTTCTTAGTGTTTCTCAAATCTGTGATAAGCAGTTCTCAGTACACTTTGATGCTAATGGATGTTATCTGTTGAAACCAGGCTTCAAAATTCCAAAAGAATGGATTCTCTTATCTGCTCCGAGGATAAATGATTTGTATGTCCTTGATATGAGCCAAGCTATTACAACGTCTGCACAAGCAACATGTTTCGTTTCCAAAGCCACAGAAAAAGACTCTATCTCTTGGCACAGACGAATGGGTCACATTCACTTGCGCAAAATGAATCATTTGGTATCAAATGAATTGGTGAATGGTGTTCCTCTCAAAAATTTCCATCTTCAAGACGTCCGTGTTTCGTGCCAGAAAGGAAAACAAACGAAGAAGCGACACCCTACAAAGAAGATCAACACGGTGGCAGTTCCTCTTGAACGTTTGCACATGGATTTGTTCGGTCCAGTCAAGCACAAAAGTATTCGGAATGATCAATACTGCCTCGTGATAACTGATGACTATTCAAGATTTTCTTGGGTGGTGTTCATGGCACACAAGAGTGAAACCTTTGGTATTATCAAAAACTTAATCATTCAGATTGAGAATTTGTATAAGCTGAAGGTTAGGCGGATACGTAGCGACAATGATACTGAATTTAAAAATCATGCCATGGAGGAGTTTTGCACTTCAAAAGGTATTCTTCACGAATTCGGTGCAGCTTATACTCCTCAACAGAATGGCGTCGCTGAACGTAAGAACCGCACATTGATCGAGACTGCTAGGACTATGTTGGTAGAGTCGCAGTTGCCCATTCCGTTCTGGACTGAAGCTGTGGCCTCTGCATGTTACACATTGAATCGAGTCCTTACAGTCAAAAGGCACAACAAGACCTGCTTTGAGCTTCTTCACAAACGGAAACCAGATTTGTCTTATCTTGAACCGTTTGGAGCTCCATGCACAATCATCGATCCTAATGGAAAGTTTGGGGCAAAAGCAATTGAGGGATACTTTCTTGGGTATGCCACCCCGAACTTAAGAGTCTGGAATCTAGAGACAAAAAGGGTCGAGGAATGGTCTGAGGTCAGAGTACAAAGGCACACATTGCCAGTCAAATGTCCTGGTCAGCCTTGGATGTTTGAGTACGATGACTTTTTCAATTCGATCAATGTTGAAGCCGTTGAAGAAAGTGCTGCGGCAAGGATGTTTTTCGAGAGTGACAATGCAACAGTTTCACCGGTGGTTCGTCCAATTCTTGTCAATCAAGAACCTTCTTCGGTGAACAACAATGCTCTCGACAATGAGGATTTTCACAATGCTACCGAGTTGAACGAATCTTCAGAGGATGATGAACTTCTAGATGCAGATCAAGAAGCTCCTACAACAGCAGTTCATGGTACTTCAGAGGGAACTCCTCCAGTGGATGCCCCTAGAACAGCTGAAGCTACTGCATCATCCTCTTCGTCAATTCTGGGCATTGATTTAGTTGTTGATCTCAATTTCAACAATCTGGGTATAAATATTCCAGTTCGAGATAATCCTGAAACAAGGATTCATAATACCCATCCTCAACAAAACATCATCGAAAATGTGCAAAGTGTCATTCAAACAAGAAACATGTTGCGGAACAACAACAATGCAGGCATGTATGCAGCAATTCGAGAATCCGGGCAACAAAAGGATTGGTCTTTCGCATGTTATGTTTCACAGGAAGAGCCAAGAACTTGGAAAGAAGCTATGAAAGATAACTCTTGGGTTGAAGCAATGCAGGAAGAACTGCAACAATTCCAGAAGCTAGGTGTCTGGAAACTCGTAGAGAAACCTGCTGGATACAAGAAGATTGGTACCCGTTGGGTGTTTAAATGCAAAAAGGATGATCGCGGAGTTGTTATCCGGAACAAAGCACGTTTAGTCGTTCAAGGTTTTCGTCAGATTGAAGGGATCGACTACAATGAAGTGTATGCACCTGTTGCACGTCTGGAAGCAATTCGGATCTTTCTGGCTTATGCCTCATTCAAAGGATTCAAGGTTTACCAGATGGACGTCAAAAGTGCATTCTTACATGGTGTGATAGAAGAAGAGGTGTACGTCGAACAGCCTCCAGGTTTTGAAGATCCTATTCATCCCGATCGGGTTTGGTTGCTTAACAAAGCTCTCTATGGTCTACATCAAGCACCGCGAGCTTGGTACACAACCTTATCTAATTATCTGCTGGAGAATGGTTTTCGCAGAGGTCTTATCGACTGTACTCTTTTCATCAAAGAACAAGATGGAGATCTTCTTCTGGTACAGGTATACGTTGATGATATTATTTTTGGTTCTACTAATGATGTGTTGTGTAGGAATTTCGAGCGCATTATGCAGGATAAATTCGAGATGAGTGCTATGGGAGAAATGACCTTCTTTTTGGGCCTACAAGTGCAACAAACGGAGTCTGGGATATTCAACCATCAGACTAAATATGTTGGTGACATCTTGAGCCGGTTCCAGATGTCTGATGCAACGCCCATCGGTACCCCATTGCCACAAAATCACGGAATTACTCCAGATCTGAAGGGTGAAGCTGTTAACCCCTCATACTACCGCGCAATGATCGGATCTCTTATGTACCTCACAGCATCAAGACCAGACATAATGTACCCAACGTGCCTGCTTGCCAGATATCAAGTCAACCCGAAGGCCTCACATCTTGCTGCTGTCAAAAGGATTTTTCGTTATTTGAAGGGTTGCCCTGACACCGGTCTGTGGTACCCTAAGGATAATAACTTTGACTTGATTGCTTTCAGTGATTCTGATTTTGGCGAATGCAAAATTGACGGAAAATCCACAACGGCTGGATGTCAGTTTTTGGGAAATCGCCTAGTCACATGGCAGTGCAAGAAGCAGACATGCGTCGCTACATCAACATGCGAAACTGAATACATTGCTGCCTCAAGTTGTTGCTCCCAAGTCCTATGGATCCAACAACAATTACGCGACTACGGTTTTGAATTCCTAACTACTCCTATTTACGTTGATAATTCTGCTGCCTTACAGATCACTAGAAATCCTGTGCAGCATTCAAAGACCAAACACATCAAAATCAAATATCACTTCATACGTGATTGCTTTGATAAAAGGCTAATCGATGTTGTTAAGGTCCACACCGATGACCAACGTGCCGACCTTTTTACTAAAGCATTTGACAAATCAAGATTTGACTTTTTATTATTGGTAAACGGCATTAAGGTCAAGCAAGAGTAAAACCAACATCGGAATCATCTTTTTGTAAATATCTTTGTGTCTTTTAAATTTGTCTTAGTTTGTTGATTTTAGGGGGAGTAAATCAAAATTTGAAAATCCAAAACATCGAAAAATTTAAAAACACAAAAACAATAGAAAAACAAAAATGAGTTTCTTGGCGAGCAAAAGAGAAAATGATAGTACATCGGTGGTCTATCCAAACCTCTTTAAACCTTAAATGAAAAACCATAAGCAGCTCTATATAAGATGTATCGGTAGGCTCACAATCATTTTAAAGTGTGCAGGGTGATATAAACCTTAAATCGACTGAAGACCAGGTGGGAACCATTCATTGGCATATGGTCTTAGTACCGAAATTTCGTTTGAGAGATTGCCGAGGTTCTGAGATATTCGGTCTTTATGCTGCTTATCATCTGGGTATCATGGTTGTATCTTTTACCGAAAAATAACGGGGACGCAAGTCTAGATCTTCCATGATACTATACATACGTGTACATACTGCATTCGACCTCAATAAGTGATAAACAATCACATGTCCCTCCAAATAAGTGATAAAATATCACATTTATCCGGGAGTCAAGTTCGTCTCTCTGCTGTACGAAAGTACTGACCTGTTCACAGACTTGCTCATGTGCCCTCATGCATATGAAAATCAAGTTCCTCATAAATAAGTGATTCTATCACATAGGGCTTGTTTTAAAAATCAAAATAAGTGAGAATCTCACATCATATACGGTCAAACAGATGATAATCGGTATACTCACCGGTAAGATGAACCCTCGTGCATACCTTGATACGGGAATGTGTCGTGATGTGGATGAACACCGGTCGGTAAGTATAAATCATACCTTAACGTATCCCCTCGCCATGATTACATCTGATAAGTTGAGCTTAAGTGGACAACAATACCGATAATTGTTATAAGATGCTTATCTTAATGTTAACTAATTGAACAACAAGAGCGTTTTGGCATGACCGTACACTGATATGATTCTCTTACCCTCGAAACTCGCAAAGAGAATGTCTGTATATATTTACTACTTTCAGTCTTTACATTTCAAATATTCAAAAATACCAAAAAGATTTTAGGTGTGTTTTAATATAAACTTTATAAAAGCCAAAAAGATTTTATTTCTAATTTATTTTCGATCGTACGATGTTGGAGCTCGATTCTTCGTTACCTGGAACCTGAACGAAAACCGAATTGACTAAATCTTCATAAACGGTCGAAATTTGCAAGTTTTGGAAGTTAAAAACTAAAATTGACAAATTTATTGAACTTTCAAACTGTCGGACGGTGTTTGATTTAAACATGGTCATGCGTGTGTCGTTTGTTCATGCTAACTATATTCCAAGCAGTTGTTCTCATTACGCGTTTAGATTTCTTGCATGTGCAGATTCTAAAGGCAAGGGGAACATGGTCGATGACAAGCTTCGGAATGAAGACACGACGCGAAGGCACTCAAATGATGAAGATGATCGAGTTGCCGCTGACCTTCATCAATACCACAAGGATCTCAAGCACTGAAGATCAAGTCATTCACGAGCATAACTCAAGGGGGAGCTTATGTTAAGGGGGGGTTTGTCAACACACTTCCTACATGATATGAGGAGTTTGTTGATACACTTTCTACTTTCAAGACGTGAAGACATTGAAGATCCTCCGACATTGAAGACATCAAAGGCGAATCTCGCGAGTAGCGTCCAAGGGGGAGTTTGTTGATACACGATTTGTGGACGCGACTCGACGCGAAGCGACTCGGCTAAAGACATGACATTCCTCCGTCATGTGCGCTAAACTTGCAAGAAAGGCCAAGTCACAAAAGCATGAGAACATAATTCTTTGGGCTAAACAGTTTGGAGAATGATTCTGTGGGCTAAAGAAAAGTTGACGATACACTGCTTGGGCCTCAACTTCTTGGGCAAAAGCCCATCTTCGGCGAAACAATATGAGAGTTGACGAATGTTTCGTCAACAATCATTCACTTTCGTCAAACAATGTCCATTTCGTCAAACATTGATGTGATTCGCCAAGGTCTGATTTGTCAAGATCTGATTCGTAGTGTCTGTGCTATATATAGTCTGTTGTTAGAAGGAGAAAAAAAATAAAACACATTGTAGAGCACACACACACACGAGAGTTAGAGAGAGTTTGCAAAATCCATTTGTAAACATTGAGCTTGTAACCGAACCTTTCATACGTATTAATACAGTGGTGTTAATCCGTGAATATTGCGTGTCGTGTATTTGCGTGTTCTAGCTCGGTTTGCCTTTCCGGTTGGATTCCGCACAACCGGGTTGGTTAGTATACAAGGATTAGGCGACTAGATCCTCCTAGCCGGACCTTCAAAGGAACCACATCACATAACTACAATGGAATACATATGAAGGGAAGGTAGGACCGGACTTAGGTACATGGGACTGCTGGCTCGCACCATATGGAATTGTACTTTATTTTAGTATATGCGTACAACAAAATTCAAATGACTCAACATTTTTTCACAAATAAAAACTTATTATAAACTAAATTCCTATGAACGTGGGATTTGTTGGAAATTTTTTCTTAAAGTTTGACCCTCTTGTTAGTCACTCTAGAATGATTAAAGTTAAGAGGAAAAGAAAAGTAGAGATTTCCACTAGAAGGAGGCAGTTCGCAATCAAAAGATCCTAATGCAGTTACGAAAACAATCAAATGGCTCAAAAGCTTAATGATTATTCAAAGTCTATAAACGAACCGAGAGGTACAAGAACAAAGTTCTTTGTAATCAATAATAAACAAAATTGACAATTAAACAACACTTAACACTAATTTTTAGTAAACATAACAGGGATAAACAAGGAAACAAGATAAACATAAAAAAATAATAAAACATAAAACAAATGTAAACTTTTGAAATTTTAATTAATATTCATCATAGTTCCTGTTTCATTAGATAAAACTCATCCTTGAGTTTTGCCTTCAAACCAAAGCCATCAAGATCGAACCGAAAACCTACCCAATTAATATTAAGTTGGATTAACGCAAATTCAACTTGTTTTTTGTCGAATAGAGTTGTTGGATATTTGAGTACAATTACTTTTTTATATTTTGTTGGACCTTTCTACACTTAATTGGACAACTTTCCACCATTATGGGTTGTCACAATTGTTAGGCCAGATGAGCTAGTCACACCCATAGAAGTGTTTTGCCATCCATGTGATTTCGAGCTGCCCAATTTATAATCAACAACATGTACGTGAACTTCATTAGCATTCCAAAGCAAATCATTTAAGTCTTCCAAAATTGGCATGCAAATCCCTAGCTCAATTATCTCAAGCTTATCTATAGAAACTGAATAATCTATTCCTTCAATAATAAGGTAGTGTTTGGTTATCTAGAGAAACGAAATTGAATGGACCATTCAAAGGGAATGAACGAAATAGTGTTTTGTTGGTCAATGTAATGGATTCGCCCATTACGCAAGACATTCTATTACTTCAAAATCATTCGATCCACCCCCATTCTTTTTCATTTGATCCTCTCTTTCATCATTTGTTAACAACAGCAGAACCCACTACCGTTCCCACCACCGCTACCCACCACCATTGACACCACCGCCAACCGTCATCGACGCCACCCACTCCTGCCGCCCACCACCATCCGCCACCCACCACCACCCGTCGCCGCCCATCGTCGGCGCCTCCACCCACCACCGATTTTCACCCCCACCCACTGCCACCCATTTCTATCGCTACCCACCACTGACGTCAACCACCGCCCACCGTTGCTTCTGCCACCCACTACCGACATTCACCACCAGCCACCGCCACCACTTGTCGCCGCTACCCACCCCTGCCACTACCATCGACACGACTATTTCCTCCACCACGTACCACCACCCCTGCTGCAACCACCCGCCCCGCCACTCACGAACGATTTTATTCCTTCGTTTTTTCTTGTCTGCCAAACAACACAAAATAGTGATTCCTTCTATTCCTACATGGTAACCAAACAAGACATGGAATGGTAATGATTTATTCTATTACCTTGTCCATTCCATTATCTAGTCCATTCCATTACCTCATCCATTCCATTACCCCATACCAAACATGCCCTAGTTGTTCTCAGTGATCATTAGCCAAGCCTATTACAAACTTGCTATCTTTTTGTGTGTACCATTCCACGGTTGCCTCTGTTAGAGGTTCTACTAGTAGAATATCTTTCTCTACCATGGGCACGTGAATCGAATATAATTCTATGAGATTCTATAATTGAGTAAGCATCTCCAACCACGCAGAGCCATTTGACTAACAAAGAGTTTTGATACCAAATGATGCAGTTACGGAAGCTATTAAATGGCTTGAGAACAAATCGTTAATCAAAGAAGATAAAAGGAACCAAAAGGATCAAGAACAAAGTGTAGGTCCTGAAATCGATCTCGAATAAGAGGATTTCTTGTTACGAATGGTGTAGCGAGTACGGAATCCAAGTTACACTACAACCGAACGAGGGTATGTAATCAATAAACAAAGGTTTGAACGTTTAACCAATTCTATATTGATTCGAGCAGAGTTTCGGTATAGATTTACACAAATATGAGCTCTCCTATTGGTTTTTGCATTATTCCACATGCTGGATCAACAACTGCTGGACCTCCTCAGCATGTTGAGAGATACTCGGAAATACTATTAGAACCTTGTTTTGAAAAGTGCATTAAAGTATTTTGGGGGTGGGGGGGAGCATATTAGTCCATTAATTTGGATGATGCACAAGAACAGCAGTTTTAGGAACTGACCAAACATATGGGTACTGTGGTCTCTAAACTCAAGGTGTTGGTCAGCAAAATGCCCCAAGCTAAAGCCTAGCTTAAACCTAGGGGTGCAAACGAGCCGAGCCGAGCCTTACCTTAATTGAGCTACGCTTGTTACAACTTTCTGAAGCCCAAGCTCGGCTCGATTCGAGCCTTGGATTTTGGGCTCTAGCTTGGCTCGTTAGTAAAACTTAAAGCTCGAGCTTGGCTCAAAAGCTCGATCTAAGCATCTATGGCGCGAGTTAAAACAAGCTAAAGCTCGACTCGAGCTCCTTTTTGGCAGTTAATGAGCCAAGGCTCGGCTCGAGCTCGACTCGATAGTTTGAGAACTCAATTAAAAGAACATCTAGATCATCCAAAAAGTCATACATAGTTTAAACCCTAAAGTATACTAAGCTCGATACGTGTAGGTCCCTCTCGGAGGATGACGAACCTAAACCTTGTTATACTAACCCACTAGCGAGTGCGGAATCCAAGCTAGCAAGCAAACCGGGATGAAACAAGCACAAACACAAACACACAAAGATTCACCGATTAACACCACTTGTATTAATGCGAATGAAAGGTTCCGGTTACAAGCACAATGTTCACAAATGTGTTTTGCAAACTCTCTAGTGTGTGTGTGTTTCGGACAGAATGCTCTCAAGTATCTCTCTATCTTTCTGTGTGCATCTGTCTTTCCAAGTCTATCTACTAACACACACTGCATGGGTATATATACCCATACACAGCAGGTCTGGTCGAAGGATCATTCAGAATGACCGAAAGATCATCTGTCGTTCACAAAGCCCTCGAATGATCCATATTTACCTCGAAGGATGGTATATCCTTCGAGGTTCAACAGTATCCTTCGTTGGACATATTTCGAGCCCATCGAAGGATAGACATAATCCTTCGATGACCCATCTTTCGACTCAGACACTTTACAAACATATTCCTAACTGTTGGTCTAAGTCAAACCAGGAGGACGGTTGACTTGGTCAACTTACAGGACTGACAAGGACATCGTTTACATCGTGACCGAATACAGACAAAGTACAGACATAAATGCACCAACAAACTCCCCCTTGGCTGTAGCTTTGTCTCGATCTTCGATGGTTGCAGATTTGTCTCGATCTTGATCATCTCTGATCTTCATGTCTTCAAGACTCTGATGTCCTTTCAAGTCTTCAATGTCGGAGGATCTTTAAAGTCTTCACGTCTTGAAAGTAGAGAGTGTATCAACAAACTACCCGTATCATGTAGGAAGTGTGTTGACAAACTCCCCCTTAACATAAGCTCCCCCTTGAGTTATGCTCGTGAATGACTTGATCTTTATGAAGTGAGATCCTTGTGGTGTTGATGATGGCCAGCGGCAACTCGATCAACTTCATCTTTTGAGTGCCTTCACGCCGTGTCTTCATTCCGAAGCTTGTCATCGACTATGTTCTCCTTGCCTTTAGAATCTGCACATGCAAGAAATCTAAACGCGTAATGAGAACAACTGCTTGGAGTATAGTTAACATAAACAAGTGACACACGTATGACCATGTTTCAATCAAACACCGTCCGACAGTTTGAAAGTTTTTCAAATTTATCAATTTTAGTTTAACTTTCAAAACTTGCAAATTTCGATCGTTTATGAAGATTTAGTCAATTCGGTTTTCATTCAGGTTTCAGGTAACGAAGACTCGAGTTCCAACATCGTACGATCGAAAATAAAATAGAAATAAAATCTTTTTGGCTTTTATAAAGTTTATATTAAAACACACCTAAAATCTTTTTGGAATTTTTGAATATTTGTAATGTAAAGACTGAAAGCAGTAAATAAATATATATAGGCATTCTTTTTGCAAGTTTCGAGGGTAAGAAAATCATATCAGTGTACGGTCATGCCAAAACGCTCTTGTTGTTCAGTTAGTTAACATTAAGATAAGCATCCTATAACAATTATCGGTATTGTTGTCCACTTAAGCTCAACTTATCAGATGTAATCATGGCGAGGGGATACGTTAAGGTATGATTTATACTTACCGACCGGTGTTCATCCACATCACGACACATTCCCGTATCAAGGTATGCACGAGAATTCATCTTACCGGTGAGTATACCGATTATCATCTGTTTGACCGTATATGATGTGAGATTCTCACTTATTTTGAATTGAAAACAAGCCCTATGTGATATAATCACTTATTGATGAGGAACTTGATTTTCATATGCATGAGGGCACAGGAGCAAGTCCGTGAACAGGTCAGTACTTTCGTACAGCAGAGAGACGAACTTGACTCCCGGATAAATGTGATATTTTATCACTTATTTGATATGGACATGTGATTGTTTATCACTTATTGAGGTCGAATGCAGTATGTAATATGTACACGTATGTATAGTATCATGGAAGATCTAGACTTGCGTCCCGTTATTTTTCGGTAAAAGATACAACCATGATACCCAGATGATAAGCAGCATAAAGACCGAATATCTCAGAACCTCGGCAATCTATCAAACGAAATTTCGGTACTAAGACCATATGCCAATGAATGGTTCCCACCTGATCTTCAGTCGATTAAGATTTATATCACCCTGCACACTTTAAAATGATTGTGAGCCTACCGATACATCTTATATAGAGCTGCTTATCGTTTTTCATTTAAGGTTTAAAGAGGTTTGGATAGACCACTGATGTACTATCATTTTCTCTTTTGCTCGCCAGGAAACTCATTTTTGCTTTTCTATTGTTTTTGTGTTTTTGAAATTTTTCGATGTTTTTGGATTTTCAGATTCTTGGATTTACTCCCCCTAAAATCAATAAACTAAGAGAAATTTAAAACACAAAGGTATTTACAAAAATGATTTTCCGATGTTGGTTTACTCTTGCTTGACCTTAATGCCGTTTACCAATAATAGAAAGTCAAATCTTGATTTATCAAATGCTTTGGTAAATAAGTCGGCACGTTGGTCATCGGTGTGGACCTTAACAACA
The DNA here is from genome assembly GCF_002127325.2 of Helianthus annuus. Classification (NCBI taxonomy): domain Eukaryota; kingdom Viridiplantae; phylum Streptophyta; class Magnoliopsida; order Asterales; family Asteraceae; genus Helianthus; species Helianthus annuus. The sequence goes on from NC_035448.2 coordinate 186,720,964, forward strand.
TCGATCAGCCTTTTCTCAAAGCAATCACGTATGAAGTGATATTTGATTTCGATGTGTTTGGTGTTTGAATGCTGTACAGGATTTCTAGTGATATCTAAAGCAGCAGAGTTATCAACGTAAATAGGAGTAGTTAGGAATTCAAAACCGTAGTCCCGCAATTGTTGTTGGATCCAAAGAACTTGGGAGCAACAACTTGAGGCAGCAATGTATTCAGCTTCGCATGTTGATGTAGCGACGCATGTCTGCTTCTTGCACTGCCATGTGACTAGGCGATTTCCTAAAAACTGACATCCAGCCGTTGTGGATTTGCCGTCGATTTTGCATCCGCCAAAATCAGAATCACTGAATGCAACCAATTCAAAGTTATTATCCCTAGGGTACCACAGACCGGTGTCAGGGTAAGCCTTCAAATAACGAAAAATCCTTTTAACAGCTGCAAGATGTGAGGCCTTCGGATTGACTTGATATCTGGCAAGCAGGCACATTGGGTACATTATGTCTGGCCTTGATGCTGTGAGGTACATAAGAGATCCGATCATCGCGCGATAGTTTGAGGGGCTAACAGCTTCACCCTTCAAGTCTGGAGTAATTCCGTGATTAGTTGGCAATGGGGTACCAATGGGCGTTGCATCAGACATCTGAAACCGGCTCAAGATGTCGCCAACATATTTAGTCTGATGGATGAATATCCCAGACTCAGTTTGTTGCACTTGTAGGCCCAAGAAGAAGGTCATTTCCCCCATAGCACTCATCTCGAATTTATCCTGCATAATGCGCTCGAAATTCCTACACAAGACATCATTAGTAGAACCAAAAATAATATCATCAACGTATACCTGTACCAGAAGAAGATCTCCATCTTGTTCTTTGATGAAAAGAGTACAGTCAATAAGGCCTCTTCGAAAACCGTTTTCCAGCAGATAGTGAGATAAGGTTGCATACCAAGCTCGCGGTGCTTGATGAAGACCATAGAGAGCTTTGTTGAGCAACCAAACCCGATCGGGATGGATAGGATCTTCAAAACCTGGAGGTTGTTCGACATATACCTCTTCTTCAACCACACCATGTAAAAATGCACTTTTCACGTCCATCTGATAAACCTTGAATCCTTTGAAGGAAGCATAGGCTAGAAAGATTCGAATTGCTTCGAGACGTGCAACAAGTGCATAGACTTCGTTGTAGTCGATCCCTTCAATCTGACGAAAACCTTGAACGACTAAACGTGCTTTGTTTCGGATAACAACTCCGCGGTCATCCTTTTTGCATTTAAACACCCAACGGGTACCAATCTTCTTGTATCCAGCAGGTTTCTGTACAAGTTTCCAGACACCCAGCTTCTGGAATTGTTGCAGTTCTTCCTGCATTGCTTCAACCCAAGAGTTATCTTTCAAGGCTTCTTTCCAAGTTCTTGGCTCTTCCTGTGAAACATAACACGCGAAGGACCAATCGTTTTGTTGCCCGGATTCTCGAATAGCCGCATACAAGCCTGCATTGTTGTTGTTCCGCAACATGTTTCTTGTTTGAATGCCACTTTGCACATTTCCAATGATGTTTTGTTGAGGATGGGTATTATGAATCCTTGTTTCAAGATTTTCTCGAACTGGAATATTTATACCCAGGTTGTTAAGATTAAGATCAACAACCAAATCAAGGCCCGGAATTGACGAAGAGGATGATGCAGTAGCCTCAGCTGTTCTATGGGCATCCACTGGAGGAGTACCCTCTGAAGTACCATGAACTGCTGTTGTTGGGGCTTCTTGATCTGCATCTAGAAATTCATCATCCTCTGAAGATTCGTTCAATTCGTTTGCATCATGAAAATCCTCATTGTCGAGAGTATAGTTGTTCACCGAAGATGGTTCTTGATTGACAAGAATTGGACGAACCACTGTGTAACTGTAACACGTGGTCCTGACTTTCCCAAAAACTTACTAGTCGAATTCTCAAAGACTTTACTGATTAAGGATTGATTAACATTCTTAATAGGAAAATCTTTGTCTGAATAAATCTTATCATCACCAACAAGAGTGTACAGCAAGTTCACACTCTCCGACTCGTTTTCAGACGAGGACTCGATTGCAACAGTCTTAGCGGGTTTTGCAGGAGGATCACATAGAATATGATTCTGGAGAGGTATGTCCTCATTTTTGGCTACCGCATCAGACTTTGCTGGGACAGCATCATCAGATTCATCATCAGAAGAATCAGCATCCTCAATCACAACTGGAGGATCCTGATTCTGTTCAGCAGTTACAAATGTATCTGCTGACACATCTGAATCTGAGGATACTTCTTTCTTGTATCCGAGTCCTGCTGCAAACTCTTTCACATCAAGAGGCACAGATGGTTCAAAGAACACCCTGTCCTCCTCATCCGGCATGGCATCATAATTATGTCTCACTGGTGGTGGACAATTCTTATAGCCTATGCACGTGACATCCCTTTTCTCCTTTTGCACCTCAATGATGTGATCCAACACATAGCTAGAACTCAAATAACTATCTAACTTGAGTTGGATTGCCTCACTTTCCGTTTTTACACATGCCATTTCTTTTTGCATTGTCTCAAGATGAGAGATATACAAATTAATGTCAGTTTGTTTTCTGGAAACCATTTTAGTTAACTCGGTTTTATCTTTCTTTAACTTTTCAATTACCGATTTAAACTCCTTTTCATGGTTTTCATAAAACATATTGGCTTCTGTGCATTTGGAAAGGTCCACAGTCAATTTCTGATTGTGGATAAAAGTCACATCATACTTTTCTTGCAAAGCTTCATGCTTACTTTGCAAGTTACACAGATTCTCATTCACTGTAGTATGTTTGTCTTGCAAGTCAAACAAACTAGCTTGTAAAGCATCATGTTTGTCTTGCAACTCAGACATACTTTTCTCCACATCAGCACATCTAGCACGCAATCTATCACATTCATCACAATTATCAACAGTGGGTTCATTGACACATACCTGACTTGATGAACCGTCGACATTAGCCATAAAGGCTGAATGGAGAGAAGACGAAGTAAAAGCAGCTTGATCCATCAGAATAGATCTTCTTTGAGTTTCTGCTGCAGCTTCCCCCAAAAGTTCATCAATATCTGCATCGATTGCTGCATTTGATGTCTCACCCACATGATCATCACCAGAACTGGATGATTCTTCATCAACACTCCTGCTGTACCCAGAAGAGTCTTCATCTTCAGAAGATTCACCACCACTGGCGGAAGATTCTCCACCACTGGTGTGAACTAACTCCTTCACAACTTGAGCAAAACATGCTGTTCCATCAGGAGCATCACCACCCAACTGAATTGACCAGTCACAACCTTCATCCACCTGAACCGCAAGTGCCCGGTTGGTTTGGTTGTTGACAGGCACCAATGTACGCTCATTGTTTCTGTTCTGCTGGTTGCCTTGATTTCTGAAGGGGTTTTGGTTCCCGTGCTGTGCTGGCTTTGTACATTCCCTTTTAAAATGACCCCGTTCACCAGAGTTGAAGCACTTCACTGCCTGTTTATCGAACCCATACTTGGTGTCTCGCTTACTCTCCAAGCTGGTTCTGCCAGTACTTTCCATCCAATCCTTTGCCCTTCTCACAGCACTCGCAAAGGCCCACTTGATATCCATCAAGTCCATCTCTTCTTTATCAATCTACCGATAATCTTCTTGTGTCAGATTAATGTTGCCAATCTGACCTTCTATTAACCCACAGTACGCGCTCACTACAGTGTTAAGCAGCTCCATGTGTTCCTTAGCTACTTCTACACTGACTTTAGAGAAGCTTGAAGTGTCGAGCTGTATTGTACTTGGCTTTGATTGCTGACCAGCAGATGATGTTCCTCCATAACACGCACGTTGTTGTTGAGCAGGAGGAGGAGGAGGTGGTTGTATTGGATTTCCATACATGTCTGTGGTGGGAGGCGGCTTAACAGGAACTTGCACCGGATTTCCATACATATCCGTGCTTGTGACAAACGCCGTTTGTAGTGGAGCATGTGGACCGGTTCTTGCAGACGAAGTACTGGAAGTTCCATAATACATTTCTGGATTTTGTGGCAGTGGAACTCTCTTCGCCTTTAATGTTTCCTCCTGATCCTTGTTTTCCAAAAGCTGCACGAAGTCGTTGATATTTGTAGTTCTCAACACTCCGTTATACTTCAGGATTTCCAAGAAACTGCTCCATTGGGGAGGCAAAGCATCAGCAAACTTCTTCACCACTTCTGCTTGAGTTGTTGCTACACCAAAATTATTCAACTCAGTAAGCAAATGATAAAACCGGCTTGTCATGTCTCCCAAAGACTCCTTATCCATGCACGTGAAACAGTCAAATTCTTTCTTGAGCAGATCATGACGCAATTGACGTGTTGCTTCATTCCCTACTCCTCTGGTTTTCAACCCGTCCCACAACTTCTTAGTTGTCTTGAAACTGACAAACTGGTGGTAAATATCCTTGCTCAACGCCTGAGTGAGAATGGCGTATGCTTTCTTTTCCAGATCATATGTTTTCTTTTGATCTTCAGGAAGATCGGCAAACGTAGCAGTGTCTGAAGCAGCAACCTCTATAGCTTGATCGAAATCTGTGGTGAAACGTATCCACAGTTCGGTATTTTGCCCAAGAACGTATGTACGGAATCTATCAACCCAGCCCGGATATTCATTTAAATGCATCAACTTCGGAGGTCGATTCAAACTTCCTGTTTCGCTTTCGCTCAATAAGATACTTTGGATACTCGGAGTTTGATTCGATACTAATGCCCATTGACTTGAAGATATGGCATTTGCTTGTGAAGATGTTGATACCGGAGACTCGGCCCATGAAGGTGATAGACTTGTGCACGTGTACATTCCACTATCGGGAGCCGGTGTACCCCACCATGAGGGAGTGGAACCTGAATTTGTATATTTTCCACTGTCTGGAGCCGGATTCCACCAATTCGGATTCATGATTGATAAGAAAAATAAATTCTAAATGAATATTCCGAAAGATCACACACAGCCGAAAGATCCTGGTACGAAAGATCTGAAACACAGAAACTTGTTAACTATAAACAAACCACAAACGAAAGATCAACACTTGTTCGAATGATCAACAGTGTTCGAAAGATCACTGTTGACTTTCGAGCAATGGTTTCGAAAGATTCAAAATTTCGAAAGATTCACACCTGAAAGATCCTTATCTTTCGAGATAATCCTTATCTTTCGAAATAAATCCTTATCTTTCGAACAACTATCTTTCGACTAGATTCCAGAAACGAAAGATAATGCTTAGACTTCGAAAGACTACTCGAAAGATGCTTATCTATCGAGCTGTCTTTGATCGAAAGATGGTCTTTCGAGGTCGAAGGATATCTTTCGAATGCTCACTGACACACTGACACTGATGTGAAAGGTTGGTGAAAAGGTGATAGGTTGGTGAGGTCAACTTTCGGCAAAAGGGATGGTCAGATTGTACTTTCTACCAACTTTGAAAATATTGCCCAAAATGGACCACCTTATCCAGAAACCAGTCACCGGAATAATGACCGGAATTTGGCCGGAAATCACCAAAACACTTAAAAACAAGTTTTTAAGTTACCCAACCCGCTTATGAACACTCCCGGTTAGTTTAGAACACGTTTTTCAGTTTAAAAATGCAGGAAAACCACCAAAAACGGGTGCTAAACCAAGTGTCCAAACACACCAAGAACTTGAACAAACCCGGTTTTAAACAAGGTAAAGAGCCTTAGCTCTGATACCACTTGTAGGTCCCTCTCGGAGGATGACGAACCTAAACCTTGTTATACTAACCCACTAGCGAGTGCGGAATCCAAGCTAGCAAGCAAACCGGGATGAAACAAGCACAAACACAAACACACAAAGATTCACCGATTAACACCACTTGTATTAATGCGAATGAAAGGTTCCGGTTACAAGCACAATGTTCACAAATGTGTTTTGCAAACTCTCTAGTGTGTGTGTGTGTTTCGGACAGAATGCTCTCAAGTATCTCTCTATCTTTCTGTGTGCATCTGTCTTTCCAAGTCTATCTACTAACACACACTGCATGGGTATATATACCCATACACAGCAGGTCTGGTCGAAGGATCATTCAGAATGACCGAAAGATCATCTGTCGATCACAAAGCCCTCGAATGATCCATATTTACCTCGAAGGATGGTATATCCTTCGAGGTTCAACAGTATCCTTCGTTGGACATCTTTCGAGCCCATCGAAGGATAGACATAATCCTTCGATGGCCCATCTTTCGACTCAGACACTTTACAAACATATTCCTAACTGTTGGTCCAAGTCAAACCAGGAGGACGGTTGACTTGGTCAACTTACAGGACTGACAAGGACATAGTTTACATCGTGACCGAATACCGACAAAGTGCAGACATAAATGCACCAACAATACGGCTCGTCGAGCCTAAACGAGCGGCACATACAAGGCTCGAGCTCGCGCTCGATATCTAATCGATCCTAGTTTCATGCTCGGGCTCGAGCTCAAGCTCGATAAGGCTCGGCTCGTTCGAGCTTTTTATCGAGCCGATCTCGAGGATCTCGCGAGTTGCTCGGCTCGTTTGCACCCCTACTTAAACCTGAATATAACGATGGCGCTTACCCATATACTTAACATTCTCACCAAACATCATTAATGATAGAGCTGCAGCTGCCAAGAAAGGAGCTGATGATGCTAGAGCCCGGGCCATGATTGAGAAACAGAAGGGGATAAATGTTGGTGATGTGGACATTGCAGAAAGAATAAAAAATTTTAAATAAGATCAAAGAGGATTAAGTGCTGCATGGATCAAAGCTCAGATAGAAAGTGTTGCAAGGTAGGATCTCAAAGTAACAAAGAATGTTAGGCTGGACGGTATGGTTCCGTCGCCAGCTTCGTCCTCCCCGGCGACGCCCGGCACACCAGCCCGCCCCCATCCGTCCCCGTCCTCTCCGGCACCAACTCGACGATTGCGACGCTCACTTAAAGACAAAAAATGTGTGGTAGGTTTGTGGGATGGACCAATAAAAGGGAAAGATTAAAAAAATAAAAAAATATAAAAATGGTGGGGTAGGATCATTCTCCCATACCCTCTCGTTTTGTGGGATGGACCATCCTTGGGAGGACTATGACATGGTGCCTACGTGGCGGATCATCCTCCCTTGGAGGACCATCACCATACCCTCTAGCCTTAAAGCTGACATGAGGCCCTCAACTGTGATTCAAAAGACCAAAACTCTTGAAAAGCTAGAAGCCCAAATTTTTGATGTTTTGATTCGGCTCAAAACATCAAAAAAATTATATGGGCACAGTTGTTGGAGAATTACTAACGGATATTGTCATGAAACATTTTAATAAGTTAAAAGAACCATGAGTGATCCGTCAGAAATTATGATGTTTTGATTCGGTTATCTGTCAGTGAAAAGAGACCAATAATTTTCTCCAAACAACCTTTTCCAGGTTTGATTCTTGATCAACTATCTAGAAGGTTTATACGCGAAAACCAGACAATTTCCAAAGCAAACACATACAGTCACCCACAAACACGTACTTCCAAAAATGATTCATTACTTGAAGTTCCATCCTGAGTCAAATTAGTAAGAATTCAAACACTATAATATGTATAAATTATATATTGATATCAAAGCCATTAAACTGGTTGAGATGTCATAGTGATTTGTTTGAGATCGGCTGCCAATGCTTTATATTCTCCAACATCATGGCTAATGATTCTTTGATTTATCTACCCAACGTCTTTACGTTGTTTGTAGCTCTCACTGAGTGTCTTTACATTACCAACTGATCAATGTTCACCAGCAACTACATAGTGCCCTTACACTTGTTCTTTAAGTGACAAATCTCCTTGTCGTTTGATAGTTTTCAAATATGTAGCATATCGTTTGACTTGGTGTGTTGTTTGACCACCAAGGGGTGTTGTGTGCATAGTTGTTAAAAACTTAAAGCCATCACCTCTTGCGCATAGACCCAATTTCCTAGGAAGCCGAGGCAATTGCGCCTTAAGTCAAGGCAATTGCGCTTTAACTCTCCAAGTGATGGTTCATGCGCAGGTTCTGGCAAGATTTCTAGATTCTTGAGAGTTTTCGGCCAAATTCTCTAAATTCTTGCCAGATTCTAGCTAGATTTCTACTTTTATCTAATGAAACTACTTTTCTACACTAATAAACTAGCAATTTATAACTTTTGGTACTAAATAGATGATATTAAATGTTATATAATAACTTTATTTTATTTGAAGAATAGTATAATTTTCTATTATATAAAAATATTTTAAGTTTTTTTGTTGTACGCTTTTTTTTCCTCGGGCCCACGTTTTTTTTGCGCATTGCGCCTAGGCCCCAGGCGAGGCCTATGCGCCTTGAGTGCGCTTAACGCCTTTAATAACTATGGTTGTTTGTAAATTTGAGTGTTGTTTGACCCGAATAGGTGTTGTTTGACCAGAATAGGTGTTGTTTGACTTCGCCTTGTCTTTTGGAATTTTGTTGTCATTTCGAACACAACACCCTAAGAACAAAGAGTTGAGAGCTATTCATTGTAAACCTTGTGTTGAACCTCTGTTGAAATCATAATACCAAAACTTTTGAGTACATCTTATTGTGTATTGATCATATATAGCTTTAGTTTGGTGTGTTTACTTGGATTTCGCACTTGTTTACACATTTACAACACCAAATACATTGTTCAAGATGAAATCTGGACCTATAATCACCCTTCTACATATTTAGCCGATTCTGCATTTAGAATTAGTTAGGTATATTCCATTCTAGGGTAGGGATGAGCTCGTTACCGAAAATCCCCAAAAGTATGTACCAGCACCGAATATATCCGGCACGGTACGGTTCGGTACCGGTACGGTACCGGTATTTAGGGTAAAAACCCGTAAATATCGGTACCGGAAATGTCAAAAATCGGTACCGAAATGTACCCGGTTTGGTAAATTCGATATCGGTACTGGTTCGGTACCGGTACCATTTGCTCATCCTTATTCTAGGGTGGCATCGAGATATTTTTAGTTTACATCAGTACCCACATATGGAATCATATGCCAAAGTTTCTAAAGTTGGAGACTGAACCTAGTCATATTTAATGGATGAAAGAAGAAATGAGTATATAATTCATCTCTTTACCTGGTCCTCACCAGACAAGACTTTTTGATTTAATATCTTTTCATCCTTTTGCGAAAATGAAAACTACCACTCTCCTAATACAGACTCATTGCCAACCAAGTTCAAAGCTCTAATGCATCATGCAGGTTAATAAACCAGACACTCCGCATAAGTACTCATGCTTATATATATGTAAACCTAAGACATATTTAATAACCAAACCGATCGAGTAACTACAAAGGTATACAACAAGAAGGGAAAAGCCAAGTGTCCCTAAGGGATCCTCCGAACACTTCATTGGGATATTTTATTAATTAAGACTTCCTACTGAAGTGTTTGGGGGAACTCCAAGTGCCACTTGACAACCAGCAAAGTAGAAGTGTTGGACATCGCTTATCATATGTGTAAGTGATCTTCTAAGTACATTAGTCAAGCTGGGTTTCAATGCATGTGATCAGAATAAAATTGTCCAAAACAAAATTCATTGTTTTTTTGTTACATCATAAAACACCAGTAATAATCTAATTCTACCTGTATCTTTACTTACGCGGCTGGTTAATTAGTGACGTACATAATCTAAAAGCATTGTGATTGATGTGCGTTAGGTGTAATATAAATTAGATGAGTATTTAAGCCCCTTTTTACACTTTTAGCCAAGTTTTAAATTTATAAAACACGATATTTACTAACACTAAACACACATATGGGCAAGTGCACCCATCGTGGACGTAGTATAGTGTTGGTAAGATACCGAGGTCGTCCAAGGACACAAGAGCTTTTAATACCGGTTTATCCTCAACGTCTAATCAAATCAAAAAGTGAGAAAAATGTTATAAACTAAGAAAAATAAAAAAACTAACTAAATGCTGAAAAATAAAATAAAAATAAAAACAGATAGACAAGATGAATCACTTGGATCCGACACGTGTATTAGTATAACCTTTAATTATTTTCGCACTTTTGCACTTGTTTAAGAGATTATCTTAGTTATTGTAGTAGGCCCCTCTTTTGAAGGCGACGTTACCCTCAACCCAGTAGTTTGAGTCAGCAAGGATACAATCCTAAAGGGTCGGATTATTGAAAGATAATGAATTAAGTTATTAATGCAAATTATGGTAGGCCCCGCTTTTGGCGGTGACGTTACCCTCGGCTAAGTAGTCTGAGTCAGCAGGGATACAGTCCTAAATAGCCGGGTTATAGTATTAATAGTAGTTAACTTATGAGGGGGTCAAAGAGTTTGGATCCCCGCCATCCAATACCTATGGGCATTGAAGGAGATCCTACTAAATTTGACCCAGGTCCCAAGCAGGACCTCTAAACGCTGAACAAGGGCAAGACCCTTACCAAACCGTTCCCTTAACCCCCGACCAGGTAGCCAACATACCTCCATATAGACCGTGGAGATATGAATGGTGAAAAATCTTTTATTTTATATAGACAGTAAAATAATGCCAATACACCACGGACAAACGATAAGGAAAGATCACCTTCAACATAAGTAACTAGTTATTAAAGTCATTAATACAAAACCAAATAAAAAGTGCAAAAGATTAAAAATAAAAAGTATTATACTAAACACTTGTCTTCACCAAGTGATGTAAGAGACTTAGGCAAACATGGCCTTGATTGTCAAGAACTCTTACGATCAATCTTGGATCCCGAGACGACTCACACACTCTACAATGGACAATGGATGATGGTGGTGGATGATGGTGTTATGGTGGTGGTGGGTGGTGGATGAAGTGTGAGAGAGGTGGTGTGCCAAGGGATGAGAGAGAATGAAGCCAAGCTCCTCTATTTATAGGCTGAACAGAAGGCTAGACACGGCCCCGTGTCCGCTGGACACGGCCCCGTGCCCGTCTGACATTCTCTCACTTCATTAATTGTAATTGCGAATTACAATTAATGCGCCTGCTGTACTTTCACCACGCCCCCGTGCTCGCTGGACACGGCCCCGTGGTGGGCAATGGAAGCTTCTACCGGTTTGTCTTTTCTGCTGCTTCCTGGGCACGCCCCCGTGTTCGCTGGACACGGGGCGTGTTCAGACTCTGTTTCTTCTCCTTTGCCTTGGGAGGTGCCGTTGAGGGTCCGGGCAGTCCACTTTTGTTCCTTTTCTTGTATTTATGGTAGAATTAGTAGTCTTTTTGCTTCTTTTGTGATTTTGAGCTCATTTCATCCTGAAAATACAAAAGGAAGACAAAAACACTCTTTTTCCAACATTAGTACTTAAAAAGGGTTAGTTTTATGCCTTAATTGATGTGATTTATATGTTGCATTTTACACACATCAGTGATCTAGGGCAGAAACGATTTAAACTCGAAGAATATACGCAAATCATCCAACATGCAGGAGCAAAAGGAGTGGAGGAATGTGATTTTTGGCAGAGTGAATGCGCAAAGATAGATTGCATGGGTTGATAAGTTTTTGCTATAAACTGAACCCAACTTAGACAGACACTTTGTTGATTACTTAATTAAAAAAAAGTACATGTATGATGTGTTTTGATATATTGAGTAGTCTTGTTATAAATTCTTTTTTTAACCAGGAAAAAAAAGTACTCATAAATGCACAAATACCTATTTGGAAAATCAACTTTGATACCTGAAGATGGCTCCTAAAGGAACTCTGTGAAATATCTGTCCATACCCCCCCCCCCCCCCGCCGCAACCTTCTAACTCTATACCGGACTCACTCTTCTACATCTTTAGCTGATTCCTCATGTAGAATCAAAGGAATAATCTATTCTCTCATATGGAATCTTACGCCAATATTTCTAAAGTTGAAAAGTGAACTAGTCTTGTTTTAAGGGATAAATGAAAAACAAATATATAAAACCTCTCTTCACCTGGTCCTGATTTCATATCTTTTCCTGTTTATTTGAGCATGAAAACTACCACTCTCCTAATAGAGACTCATTGCCAACCATGTTCATGCTTTTGATGCATCCCATAACTCTTGTCTATATATACGTAAGATCAGCCGTATTTAATAACCAAACACATCAAGTCATCAAGTAACTACAAAGGAATACACAGGAAGGGAAAAGCCAAGTGTCACTAAGGGATCCTCTGAACACTTCACTAGGATGGTTTATTAATGAGGATTTCCTACTGAAGTGTTTGGGGGAACTCCAAGTGCCACTTGACACCCAGCAAACTAAAAGTGTTCGACATTGCTAATAATAAGTCGCACGTGATCTTCTAAGTACATTAGTCATGGTGGGTTTCAATGTATGTCGTCATGATGATTGTTTAAAGCAAAGCTCATTGATTTTTACATCATACGAGACCAATACATGGTACTGATTCTACATGTATCTTTAGTAACACGGCTAGCCTTACTTAGTGACACCATCTAGAAGCTATGTGATCAGGGCAGAAACTATTTAAAGTAGAAGAATATACATACATAAACCAACGTATGTGGGAGCAAAAGGAATGGAGGAATGTTATTTTTGATAGAGTGAATGCGCATGGATGCATTGGGTTCGGATTTTGCTATAAACCGAAACCAAACTGAGACAGTTGCTTTGTTGATTACTTAATAAACAAGCTCCTCTATTTATAGGCTGAACAGAAGGCTGGACACGGCCCCGTGTCCGCTGGACACGGCCCCGTGCCCGTCTGACATTCTCTCACTTCATTAATTGTAATTGCGAATTACAATTAATGCGCCTGCTGTACTTTCACCACGCCCCCGTGCTCGCTGGACACGGCCCCGTGGTGGGCAATGGAAGCTTCTACTGGTTTGTCTTTTCTGCTGCTTCCTGGGCACGCCCCCGTGTTCGCTGGACACGGGGCGTGTTCAGACTCTGTTTCTTCTCCTTTGCCTTGGGAGGTGCCGTTGAGGGTCCGGGCAGTCCACTTTTGTTCCTTTTCTTGTATTTATGGTAGAATTAGTAGTCTTTTTGCTTCTTTTGTGATTTTGAGCTCATTTTATCCTGAAAATACAAAAGGAAGACAAAAACACTCTTTTTCCAACATTAGTACTTAAAAAGGGTTAGTTTTATGCCTTAATTGATGTGATTTATATGTTGCATTTTACACACATCAAATACCCCCACACTTGAACTTTTGCTTGTCCTCAAGCAAAACTCTTTAAATGTGCCTTACACTCCCAAATGGAATAGGTAGAAGAGAAGTTTTTTTAGCTTGTCCTAGAGTGTCGGGAATCCAAGGTTTTTATAGGTTTTATTTTTATTTATTTACAATCCTATTCGTTATGATTTATTTTGAACGTTTCATAAGATGAATTACTTATTTGGGCATAGCATGCCTTATTAAAATTCCATTTATATACAAGTTCACATACCTCACGGGAGATCACTCAACACTCGGCCGAAGGTGTATATTTTAGTGAATCACTCGAGAGCGGCACGGAACTCACGTCTTCCATAGGCTTGCCAAGCAATCAATCCTCCTCCTTTTTAACTTTTTACCTTTGTAAATATCAAGAGGACTTTTGGGGTGAAGGCTTGGGTTTAAAGGTGGGTGGTTGGTTAGTGGTTAGTAAAAAGGGCGAAAATCGTAACAAGCATCGGTTTTCGTGAAGTACCTTGTTTTTAGTGACTTTTTATTTTGAAGTATTTCTCCAAACAAGCTTTTATAGCTTTTGTTTGTTTTTGACTTCATCATCATCATTTTTTTTTTATCGATCGTCACATAAAAAGGTGAGTTTACGAAAAAGCGAACTTGTTACTAAAAATAAAAAGGTTTTTGGTGGGTAAAAAGGGTTTTGGGGTAATGAAATGAAAGGTTTAGGCTCAAAGGGGCTATCTAGGGGGATTTTGGGTAGGTAAAAAAAATGAAAAATAATGGTTTTGAAAGAAAAATGGTTAGTCCTAATGCCTCCATCATTTACTTACTTGGGTTTAAGTTGGTAAGGACCGGGAATGTATCGCCGTAGCAAGTTCTAGATTTGTAAGGACCGAGCGGCTATTCACACAAGAAACGAAAAATGAGCATTTAATCTAAATATGTGTATTTTTGTGCTCAATAAAGGCTCAAAACTCACTTTTGTGGGAATGGGTTTTTTAATGTGACCAAGCATATATAATCGAATTTTTAACTAGACTTGTTATACCGTTTTATAATTTTCTTATGTTGGTTCTTTTTTTTTATCACGACGCTATCGGTTGTAAACTTGTAAAAATATAACCTTTTTAGAACTTGTTATTCCCAACTTAAACTAAGACGAGTAAATAAAAAAAATGAAAAAGTTTTTGAAAAAATTTGGGGTGTTTAGCGGTTCCAATAGAGTTTTGTGTAAGGCTTGTGTTTAGGATTTTGCAAAATTTCAAGGTTTTAGCATCCCCCCACACTTAAATTACACATTGTCCTCAATGTGTCCAAAAATAATGTTTTTGGTTGATTAGAATGTATAAAAGTGGGTTAAAAAGCAAAGATTTATGTTACTGGCATCCTGGACACGGCCCCGTGTTGACCGGGCACGGCCCCGTGGTCAAGTGCCAGTAACAAAAATTACAGAATTGAAACAGAAGCCTGGACACGGGGGCGTGTCTGCTGAACACGGCCCGTGTCCAGTTACCTGAACTGGGTGATTTTCTGCAGGGGCTCAGCACGGGGCCGTGTTGGTTGAGCACGGCCCGTGTTGAGCCTTCTGTGATGGAGATTTTTGTCGGGTTGCTCTGTTCTTCGTGTATGGTTCCATTTTTCTCGTTCCCTTTTTCATCCATTACCACCATGAGTGTGTTTTATTCTCAAAACAACCATCAATCTTAAAAACCATCATAACATTGCTAATAGAGAGACATTACATAAAGATAAAAATTACATAAATATTAAACTTATGGAGTTCTAGCCCTATGTTTTATTTTAATTTAGCAAAATTTCCAAGAAGCTACTAATCTTGGTTAGATAAGGCTTTGTAGAACTCCTCCTTTCGGGTGCGGTTCTCCTCATATGTCGGCAAGCCACTCCTCTACCTCCCTTGGAAGGAGAAAAGAGGGCTCGTTTGCATTGGTTTGAGGAGTTTCAACTTCCGCTGAAACTTCTTGTGGGTTTTCCATAGGAGGTTCTGCGGGAAAGTCTCCCCACCCGGTAGGGTTGTTAACACCGAGTGCCAAGTTCCAGTCTTGTTGTGGAAGGACTGGTTCCATAGGGGGTGCTACCAAAATGTTTAACCTTTGGTGCAAAAGGTTAATCTCTTGGAAGCTGCTTTCAAGTCCCATTGTAAGATCGTTAATACGGTCAATGAGGACCTCCTCTACTGACTTCATTTCGTCGAGAGCTTCCCTTAGCGCTATCACGTAGTGCACAAGTGTAGCTTCAACGGAGGGCCTCCTACCCCTTCGGCTGTTTGAGGAATGAACGGATGATGTTTCGCTGTTTTCACTCGCCATTCTACGAAAAATAAACCAAAAGCAGTTTATATGATGAAACAGTTTCTGGACACGGCCCCGTGCTCATTGAGCACGGCCCCGTGTTCATCTTTCTGCAGAATTTTGGAGCAAGGAATCTTGGGTTTTTAAGTTATTTTCTGAGTTTATGCAAGCTTTTTGACAGTAAATAACTTTAAACAATGTTACATAACATGTTTTTACCAAGATTCTATGATCAAAACTCATTGTTCCCTACCACAAAGATTGAAAATTCAAACTTTTCATGGTAGTTCTTGAAGAAAGATGAAGAAGAAGGAAATGTCTAGAAGAGGAAAGGACAAGATGGGTTGTTGGAAACTTCTTTTAGACTTACCTAGGATTATTTGAGAGAAGATTCCTTCAAATCTCTGTCCCCAAGTTGGTCCAAATGTGCAGGATTTTTGGCTGCATTTATAGAAAACGACAGCCTGCTGGACACGGCCCCGTGTCCGCTGGACACGGCCCCGTGTGCAGATGAAATTCTGACACAGTTTGTCCGTATTCTGACGTTCTGATCAGAGGGGAATCTTTTGGTGGACACGGGGGCGTGTTGGCCGGGCACGGCCCCGTGTCGGAAAGCTGTCTTATGAAGTTTTGTCTTTACTAAGGAGCTAATCTATATCGGGTGGCTCTTGACTTGTTGGAACAACCCCAAAGTGCCTAAGATACCTTAATTGTCCTATACTAAGGCGAGAACGCAAGAGGTTGTCGGTGAGGGTAATTCCTATTTTCATTCTAGGTGGACAAGTCCAACCCTTTCCCGGGCTCTCGTTAAAGAAGGTGTATGCCGAATCGCTCAGGTCTATGTATGCATCGAACGAAGTCGATGGGGAGTCCTTCACGACACAATCGGCACAGGGACGACTATCGTCCGCGTCTTTTCTAGGTAAGAAGGTATTTTCGGGAGCAACAAGGTTGTCGGAATGCGGTTCCAACATTTCCTCATGGTCATCATCTTGGGATGGATCTAAAAAATCCTTCCTGAGTTCTTTTGACCAATTGAGAAGTAGTTCTTCTAGTTGAAATAGCTCGTCAAGGAGCATTTCTCCTAGAATATCTGGCTGGGCGCATTCGAGGGAGAAATAGTGCTTATTTTTACTTTCGCCCCTCTTAAGGTTACAAGGAATCGGTGGGTCTATATAGTGGGGCCTATAAGTGAGGAAAAAACATTTTAATTCCTCATGTTCGCCTCCACATATTCGACACCACAAACCATAAGAGTGCCGAAAGTAAAAAGAATTACTATCACTCATGTTTGTGTCAGAAATTACCAACCGCCGGGATCTAACGGTTCTGTTTTCAGCAACTGAATCTTGGGCACGGGGGCGTGTTGAGTAGACACGGCCCCGTGTTTAGCCTACTGTCTGACTTAAAACAGGATTGCCAGTTCCAATGATTGAGCACGGGGCGTGTTCAGCGGGCACGGCCCCGTGTTGAGCTCTGCAGAAGCTAAAAAATCTAAGAAAAATCCTAAAAAAATTAAAGAAAAATAAAAATATGATTAGGCCGTTGATTCCTAACTTTCTTAAAATCCTTGTGTCCCCGGCAGCGGCGCCAAAAACTTGATGTGCGTTAGGTGTAATATAAATTAGATGAGTATTTAAGCCACTTTTTACACTTTTAGCCAAGTTTTAAATTTATAAAACACGATATTTACTAACACTAAACACACATATGGGCAAGTGCACCCATCGTGGACGTAGTATAGTGTTGGTAAGATACCGAGGTCGTCCAAGGACACAAGAGCTTTTAATACCGGTTTATCCTCAACGTCTAATCAAATCAAAAAGTGAGAAAAATGTTATAAACTAAGAAAAATAAAAAAAACTAACTAAATGCTGAAAAATAAAATAAAAATAAAAACAGATAGACAAGATGAATCACTTGGATCCGACACGTGTATTAGTATAACCTTTGATTATTTTCGCACTTTTGCACTTGTTTAAGAGATTATCTTAGTTATTGTAGTAGGCCCCTCTTTTGAAGGCGACGTTACCCTCAACCCAGTAGTTTGAGTCAGCAAGGATACAATCCTAAAGGGTCGGATTATTGAAAGATAATGAATTAAGTTATTAATGCAAATTATGGTAGGCCCCGCTTTTGGCGGTGACGTTACCCTCGGCTAAGTAGTCTGAGTCAGCAGGGATACAGTCCTAAATAGCCGGGTTATAGTATTAATAGTAGTTAACTTATGAGGGGGTCAAAGAGTTTGGATCCCCGCCATCCAATACCTATGGGCATTGAAGGAGATCCTACTAAATTTGACCCAGGTCCCAAGCAGGACCTCTAAACGCAGAACAAGGGCAAGACCCTTACCAAACCGTTCCCTTAACCCCCGACCAGGTAGCCAACATACCTCCATATAGACCGTGGAGATATGAATGGTGAAAATCTTTTTTTTTATATAGACAGTAAAATAATGCCAAGACACCACGGACAAACGATAAGGAAAGATCACCTTCAACATAAGTAACTAGTTATTAAAGTCATTAATACAAAACCAAATAAAAAGTGCAAAAGATTAAAAATAAAAAGTATTATACTAAACACTTGTCTTCACCAAGTGATGTAAGAGACTTAGGAAAACATGGCCTTGATTGTCAAGAACTCTTACGATCAATCTTGGACCCCGAGACGACTCACACACTCTACAATGGACAATGGATGATGGTGGTGGATGATGGTGTTATGATGGTGGTGGGTGGTGGATGAAGTGTGAGAGAGGTGGTGTGCCAAGGGATGAGAGAGAATGAAGCCAAGCTCCTCTATTTATAGGCTGAACAGAAGGCTGGACACGGCCCCGTGCCCGTCTGACATTCTCTCACTTCATTAATTGTAATTGCGAATTACAATTAATGCGCCTGCTGTACTTTCACCACGCCCCCGTGCTCGCTGGACACGGCCCCGTGGTGGGCAATGGAAGCTTCTACTGGTTTGTCTTTTCTGCTGCTTCCTGGGCACGCCCCCGTGTTCGCTGGACACGGGGCGTGT
The DNA here is from genome assembly GCF_002127325.2 of Helianthus annuus. Classification (NCBI taxonomy): domain Eukaryota; kingdom Viridiplantae; phylum Streptophyta; class Magnoliopsida; order Asterales; family Asteraceae; genus Helianthus; species Helianthus annuus. Next base: position 186,739,438 of record NC_035448.2, read on the forward strand.
TCAGACTCTGTTTCTTCTCCTTTGCCTTGGGAGGTGCCGTTGAGGGTCCGGGCAGTCCACTTTTGTTCCTTTTCTTGTATTTATGGTAGAATTAGTAGTCTTTTTGCTTCTTTTGTGATTTTGAGCTCATTTCATCCTGAAAATACAAAAGGAAGACAAAAACACTCTTTTTCCAACATTAGTACTTAAAAAGGGTTAGTTTTATGCCTTAATTGATGTGATTTATATGTTGCATTTTACACACATCAGTGATCTAGGGCATAAACGATTTAAACTCGAAGAATATACGCAAATCATCCAACATGCAGGAGCAAAAGGAGTGGAGGAATGTGATTTTTGGCAGAGTGAATGCGCAAAGATAGATTGCATGGGTTGATAAGTTTTTGCTATAAACTGAACCCAAACTTAGACAGACACTTTGTTGATTACTTAATTAAAAAAAAGTACATGTATGATGTGTTTTGATATATTGAGTAGTCTTGTTATAAATTCTTTTTTTAACCAGGAAAAAAAAGTACTCATAAATGCACAAATACCTATTTGGAAAATCAACTTTGATACCTGAAGATGGCTCCTAAAGGAACTCTGTGAAATATCTGTCCATACCCCCCCCCCCCCCCCCCCCCGCCGCAACCTTCTAACTCTATACCGGACTCACTCTTCTACATCTTTAGCTGATTCCTCATGTAGAATCAAAGGAATAATCTATTCTCTCATATGGAATCTTACGCCAATATTTCTAAAGTTGAAAAGTGAACTAGTCTTGTTTTAAGGGATAAATGAAAAAAAAATATATAAAACCTCTCTTCACCTGGTCCTGATTTCATATCTTTTGCTGTTTATTTGAGCACGAAAACTACCACTCTCCTAATAGAGACTCATTGCCAACCATGTTCACGCTTTTGATGCATCCCATAACTCTTGTCTATATATACGTAAGATCAGCCGTATTTAATAACCAAACACATCAAGTCATCAAGTAACTACAAAGGAATACACAGGAAGGGAAAAGCCAAGTGTCACTAAGGGATCCTCTGAACACTTCACTAGGATGGTTTATTAATGAGGATTTCCTACTAAAGTGTTTGGGGGAACTCCAAGTGCCACTTGACACCCAGCAAACTAAAAGTGTTCGACATTGCTAATAATAAGTCGCACGTGATCTTCTAAGTACATTAGTCATGGTGGGTTTCAATGTATGTCGTCATGATGATTGTTTAAAGCAAAGCTCATTAATTTTTACATCATACGAGACCAATACATGGTACTGATTCTACATGTATCTTTAGTAACACGGCTAGCCTTACTTAGTGACACCATCTAGAAGCTATGTGATCAGGGCAGAAACTATTTAAAGTAGAAGAATATACATACATAAACCAACGTATGTGGGAGCAAAAGGAATGGAGGAATGTTATTTTTGATAGAGTGAATGCGCATGGATGCATTGGGTTCGGATTTTGCTATAAACCGAAACCAAACTGAGACAGTTGCTTTGTTGATTACTTAATAAACAAGAAAATGTATGATGTGTCGATCCGTTTACTAATTAAGTATTGTTACTATATTTTTTTAAACCAGGAAAAATGGCACAAACACATAATCTTTGATGGAATATCAGCTCATAAATGCAGAATTTCCTATTTGGAAAAACTTTGGTACCTGAAGATGGCCTGTATATACCTGAAAAAATGCCATGTTAAATAAGGAACCACATCGCATAATTACAATGGAATGCATATGAAGGGAAAGGTAGGACCGGACTTAGGTACATGGGACGGTTGGCTCGCACCCTATGGAATTGTATTTTTTTTTTTTTAGTATATGCATACCATATAATTCAAATGACACAACATTTACATAATATAAATTTACATTTACAACAAGTTGATGCATTGAGGTGTTGTACCCCATGTTTTGGGGTTTTTTCAAAATCGAGTTAGTTATTATTTTCTATTTTTATATGTCGGTCTAATTTTTCCACGTTAAGACGCCACAACTTCAATGTTGGTGGTCATTAGCTATAGTGTGTGCATTGGTGCTATTTCTCACGGTTTTACGCTCCCGCCGCAACGCGGGGAGCTTAATACGATATGTTATTTATATGGATACAAGTCATGTAACGTAGTATTATGATTCCATTAATTGTAATGAGATTATTTGGTGAATTACTTATTTGTATAAGTTAGTAATACAGAGTTAACCGACAAAAACATCTTTAACACATTGTAAATGTGAATATGATCAAGAACATATCAATTTCGTTGACCGCGACGCAACGCGCGCGGATTAATCTTCTAGTTTTTTTACAAATATAAACTTATTATAAACTAAATTCCTATGAACGTGGGACTTGATGGAAAATTTTTCTTAAAGTTTGACCCTCTTGCTAGTCACTCTAGAATGATTAAAGTTAAGATGAAAAGAAAAGTAGAGATTTCCAGCTAGAAGGTGGCAGTTCGCAAGCAAAAGATGTTATGCGGTTACGGAAACAATCAAATTGCTCAAAAGCTTAATGAATATATAAAGTCTATAAACGAACCGAAAGGTTCAAGAACAAAGTTCTTTGTATTCAATAATAAACAAAATTCACAATTAACCAACACTTAACCCTAATTTTTGCTAAACGTAACAGAGATAAACATGGAAACAAGTGATACATCAAAAATAATATAACATAAAACAAATGTACACCTTTGTAATTTTAATTTAGAGATAATATTAATCATACTTCCTGTCTCTTCATCAGAGAAAACTCATACTTGAGTTTTGCCTTCAACCCAAATCCATCTAGATCGAACGGGAAACATACCCAATTAATATAAAGTTGGATTAACGCAAATTGAACTTGTTTGTTGTCCATTAGAGATGTTGGATATTTGAGTACAATTACTTTTTTATATTTTGTTGGACCTTTCAACACTTAATTGGACAACTTTCCACCATTATGGGTTGTCACAATTGTTAGGCCAGATGAGCTAGTCACACCCTTAGAAGTGTTGGGCCATCCATGTGATTTCGAGCTGCCCAATTTATAAGATTGCAGTCTATAATCAACATGTACGTGAACTTCATTAGCATTCCAAAGCAAATCATTCAAGGCTTCCAAAATTGGCATGCAAATCCCTAGCTCAATTATCTCAAGCTTATCTATAGAAACTGAATCATCTATTCCTTCATGGTGTTTGTTACGTAGGTGAAGGGGTATGGTCCTAAATCTCGCCCTACCTGACCGCGAGTGACCATTACCCTTATCAAAAAACCCCCACCAGCAAAGAACTGCGTCGACGCGGACGCATCCTTCGAATCCAATCGGTCAAAGGATAAGAAGAAGCCTTACCTTGTGTATGAAAGTGGACGTGCATAGCGATGCGGCTGGCACCGCATCATATGGACATTTTCGTCACGACAAGGGATCTGGGCAACAGCAACAGTCACCACAGACGGCGATGCGGCTTGGCAACGCATCCCACATATGTCTTTGTCAAAGCATAGAGCGCGGGAACATCAAAGGTTACCGGAGGCAGCGATGCGGCCCGCACCGCATCCTGCCCACTAGGCAAGTGGGACTGACAATACAGAGCAAGTGGCACCACTGGCAGTCGCCTGTCAGGCCATACGTAAACAATGGACTGACACTACAGTAGAACGTGGCTTCACCTCCACAACCGACAAGCCTGACACACCTTCAAAGGGGCAGCACGTCGTCAGTCCGTCCCTTCAGCTCCTCCTTCACTCCTCGGCTATAAATACCAACCCAAAACCAGGTTTGAGGGATCTCTTCACAACTCTCTCACTACTACTACTATCACACTTTGCTTCCCATGCAAACTACTGATTCTCACGCCGGAGAGTGGTAACAAGGAGCACCCCCCACCCCGTCCTCCTTGTTACGAGTCACGGCTTGTTTCCTTGTGCAGGAGATCAACCAGCGGACGATCCAGCCAACGATCCTCGAGAGGAAGGGATTAACCCTTCTTGACGAGACCAGTGCGTTAACCCTGCCCGGTTAACCATTGTTTCATCATTGACGCCCACCGCTACTCTTAGCACTTTCTTAACCATCCCTCTCCCTCTCAAAAGATCATGTCTGATCGTCTAAACAACACTACCGGGGATAACCTAAACCCTACCAACCCAGGGCCTGCGGGGACTACCCCTCCAGTCCCAAATCCTGGCCACATTGGCACATCAACGCAAGGGGGCGCATCCCTTACGTTTAGACACGACCTTTCACAGTACGCATTTGTGATACCTCCGGACATGAACCCTCATGCCTGGTATGACCAGCAAGCAACCCTGCTGGCCGCAGTATACAACAGAGCTTGCACAGAAGCGCAAATACCGGTCGGGCCCACCCCGGCACCATATACACCTGTGGGTCGTACTTTACAATACGACGGCAGGGCTCCCTCACGCCCAGCCTCCTGAAGCAGGCGTGAGGACCGCGGATCCTCTTACTGTGAGGTCCGCACAATCGATGAGGATGATTCCTCATATGGGTCTCATGCCAGAGGCCCAATACAAAGCCGCCTGGGCCCTCAAGTCGATAACAGGCGGCAATCCACAGCTCACCGCGGCTCCGGCATTCAAAGCCGGCTGGGACCGCTGTCCCATCACGAAGGATATGGTCGTACAGACCCGGACGACCATACATATTGCGGGGAATCTCATGCTACCAGCAGCAGACCGGGAGGACGCCACTATGTTCCTCCCACTCACCCCCGTAACACATACCTCTGTGCGGCAAAACACCCCGAGAGCCAACCCTACAGGCCAAAATCAGCGGCCAAAAACTCCAAGTTCGTCCCAAGAATCGCTCACGCCGGTGTCAACACCACTAAATTCCCATTGAATATTGGGAAATACAATGGTTCGACTGAACCGGACGACCACATAAATATCTTCATCGGCGCAGGGTGCAACGGCAACTGGGACGAACCCACCTGGTGTCATTTTTTCCCTTAGACCCTTACGGGTCTGGCAAGGGCTTGTTCGATTCTTTGCCAGTGGGATCACTGGACTCATTTGAGGACTTGGAAGCCAAGTTCCTCGCGCATTTTAGCCAGCAGCGACGCCATGAACGTGATTCCATGGACGTCATGAACATCTGGCGCAGGGACGACGAATCGCTTGAAGCGTTCGTCGTCCGAAACAACAAAGAATGTCTAGAGATAGGTGACGTGACAGACCAAATGGCACGTAACAACTTCATCGTAGCCGTCGGAGACGAACAGATGGTTATGACTATCTCCGGCAAGGACGGCTTGCCAAAGAAATGGGAAGATGTCATGGCTGCGGTCAAGACATACGCCCAGACTCAGCGGTCCCTCAAACCGCATGTTGGTAAGGCACCGCCCCGGGTGGAAGGCCAGTCCTCCCACCAAGAGCCTAATCGCAATAATAAGCGCAACCGGGACACTTGGAATCGCGGCAGCGAACCCAAGCCGTACGTCCCGTGCAACAGCCAGCCCGACGCAAGGGCAACCATCAACGCCCAGCGTGAGAACCGGGCGTCGAAAAAACAGTCTCGGGACCGTAACTGGACCGAGATTACTCAGTCACCAAGCGACGTCCTCCTTACGGACGCGCATTTCCTGTGACCGGCCCAGCCGATGAAGTCCAAGAAAAACCAGGACCTCACACTCTATTGTGACTATCACAAGGACTCGGGTTCGCAGTACTTCTGATATCATATACGAGTAGTGCTTCAACCAGTTCGATCAGGAGAACAAAGATCGGTTGCAAGCGGTGGACTACCCGTTGGCCGGGTTCGCAGGGGAAACTGTTTTCCCCCTGGGCCAAATTACTTTTCCTGTGCGCCTCACTAACGGAAGGCACACACGAATAGAAGAGGTGAACTTCATGGTTTTACCTCACACTTCTAAATATGACATGCTCCTTGGGAGAGAATCCCAAGGCGACTTCAACATGATTACGTCCGTACCCCATTCTTCAGTCGATTTTCTCAACCGAAACAGGGGTCGCGATAATCTATGCATGCAGGGAAGTCATGGCGTCGGACGAGCTGCGTCCGACCAAAATAGCAAGGCCTACCCCCAACAACCAACCAGAAAAATGGGTTCTCAATGCGAGACACCCAGAGCAAACGGTCACGTTGGGCCATGCCTTGTCCCCCAACATCAGAGCGCACCTGAAGCAGCTCTTCTTCAGGAACCAGGATATTTTCGCATGGACACCCGCAGACATGACGGGGGTGCCACGCGAAATTGCGTAACACTTCTTGAATACCTTGCCAGGTATCAAGCCAGTGATCCAAGGCCAACGCCACCTTGGATCTGCAAAAAATGAGGCGATGCATGAGCAGGTCAAAGAACTGCTCTCCGCAGGCATCCTGCGGGATGTCAAGTACCAGACTTGGTTGTCCAACCCAGTCATGGTAGAAAAACCATCCGGGGGCTGGCGCATGTGCGTCGATTATAAAGACCTCAACAAAGCCTGCCCCAAGGATTGTTACGCACTTCCGGAGATCGATGAAAAAGTCGATAACCTCGCACCATTTCGATGGAAGTGTTTCCTCGATTGTTACAAGGGCTAACACCAGGTACAAATGGCAATCGAGGACGAAGATAAAACGGCATTCCGTACGCCAACCGGGAATTACTACTGCACAAAAATGTCGTTCGGGTTGCGCAATGCAGACGCAACCTATCAAAAGTTGATGAACGAGACTTTCCGCGGCCAAATCAGCAAAAGTGTCGAAATCTATATGGACGATCTGGTCGTCATGAGCATGGAGGAAGATACCATGCTCACGGATAGCGAAAGAACATTCCAAACTCTGCGAAGCGTCAATATGAAGCTCAATCCAGGGAAATGCTCGTTTGGAATGGAAGAAGGCAAGTTCCTTAGATTCATCGTAACAAAAGATGGATTCAGGGTAAACCCGGAGAAAGTTCAGGCGATAGAGCGCATGCCGTCGCCTTCCACGATGAAAGAAATGCAACGACTAGCCGTCAGGCTAGCCGCGCTAAACAGATTCTTAGCCAATCATGCAGCTAAATCCTATCCTTTCATCAAAACACTTCGGAACTGTTTAAAGAAGGAACAATTCCAATGGACCGCAGAGGCCGAAAACGCCTTCCGGGAGATGAAAGAGTGTTTGATCCAACTCCCAACGCTGACCGCGCCACGCAAAGATGAGCCACTTATCTTGTACCTATCTGCCGCAGACAACTCGGTAGGTGCGGTACTCATAGTGGAGCGAGAGGGAGTTCAAACACCGATCGACTATATCAGCAAAATGCTCAATGACCCAGAGACGAGGTACTCCATCATGGAGAAATTGGTGTTGGCACTGGTACGCGCGTCACGACGGTTGCGACGTTACTTTGCAAACCACGTCATCACAGTGTTAACCAACTACAGGATCGGCCCGATCCTATCAAAACCTGACATCTCTGGGAGATTAGCAAAATGGGCAATTGAGCTGGGTGCACTCACACTGAACTACAAGCCGCGCCGCGCAATCAAGGGCTAAGTCCTAGCTGATTTCGTTGCCGAAGTACCGGCAAATCGCATTCAAGAATGCGAACAAGAACAAAACCCTGCACCACCACCATCCTCCTCAGAAACCTGGGCACTATATACTTATGGTGCATCCAATGAGGATGGTGCAGGCGCAGGTCTGCGACTCGTCAGCCCCGACGGCCAAGAGCTTACCTATGCAATTCGCCTCGACTTCAAAAGCACAAATAACGAGGCAGAATACGAGGCTCTATTGGCAGGGCTACGTCTCGCAATCAAGCTCGGCGTGCAACATTTGGAAGCACACGTCGACTAGTTGTTAGTTGCAGGGCAAGTACGCGGTGATTATGCCACAAAAGGGGATATCATGATCCTCTACCTCGAACAAGCCTTGCAACTGAAGTCAAAATTCACTTCCTTCAATATCCGCCATATCAACAAAAGTGAAAACAAACCCGCGGATGCACTATCAAAACTCGCATCCACCAGCTTCCAACACTTGGCAAAAGAGATACGCATTGAGATTCTGCAAAATCCCTCAGTACCCCTGCGCCAAGTCAACATCATCCAGTACGGTACAACATCCTGGATGACACCAATCATTGCATACTTGCAATCAGGAGTGACTCCCGAAAGCAAGTCAGAGGCACGAAAGTTACAATACAAAGCATGCCATTATCAAATGGGAGACGGTATCTTATACCGTAAATCATACCTGGGCCCACTCCTACGCTGCGTCGACCCCCAAGATACCACATACCTCATCAGAGAGATACACGAGGGAATATGTGGCATACACGCAGGTCCATGCATGGTAGTGGCCAAAATTATGAATGCTGGGTACTACTGGCCCGGCATGCACTTGGATGCAGTGAAAGTCTTGCGCAAGTGCTTCAACTGCCAGCGACATGCTCCCAAGACCTTGCGCCCCAAGAATAACTTGATCCTTGTCACCACCGCATGGCCTTTCCAAAAATGGGCAATTAACGTGGTGGGACCATTTCCAGATGCACCAGGTGCGGTGAAATTTATCATAATGGTCGTGGATTATTTCACAAAATGGGTAGAGGCAAAACCACTCGCCTCGACGACCGCTATGATAACGAGGAAAATCATTTGGGAACATATCATCTGCCGTTTCGGTCTACCAATGTGCATCGTTACCGACAACGGCACCAACTTTACTGCCGACGAATTTCAAAAATGGCTAGAGGAACTACACATTGAACACATATTCTCCTCAGTGGCGCATGCGCAAGGAAATGGCCAAGTGGAGAGTATCAATAAAAGTCTGGTCGAAGGCATCAAAGCACGGTTGGGTACAGCCAGACGCGGCTGGGTCGATGAACCCCCAAGTATCTTATGGGCCCATAGGACAAGCCCAAAGACGAGCAACGGTGAGATACCCTTCAGCCTGGTCTATGGCTCAGAGGCGGTGAACCCCGCGGAAGTAGGTCTCCCCTCACCCAGAATGTTGGCTATCGAAAAGATAGACAACAATGCGGAACGCAGGGTTGACTTGGACCTCTTGGAAGAAAGGCGTGAAAACGCTGCCATCAACGAGGCCAAGTACAAATCCAAGCTGGAAAAATATTACAATTCACGCGTCCGCGTTTATACTTTCAACCCAGGAGACTACGTCCTCCGCGATAACGAAGCATCTAATGCTGAACGCCCAGGGAAACTTGCCCCCAAGTGGGAAGGACCCTACCTCATCCAAGAGGTCCTGGCAAAGGCGCATACAAGTTGCAAACGTTAGAAGGCGAGCCTATCGCATGCACATGGAATGCACAACAGCTTCGACGCTGTTACATGCAAGCCATGTTTTTACATTTTCCATGTAACACATCAGGCCACAGGCCATTTGCAAATAAATAAATGAGCAATTCAATTCAATATTGTTTCTACTACTATTACAAATGCGTGTTTCCACTTTGCGGTATCTGCAAAAACATATTGGCAAAATCTTCATTCGAGATACCCACACAAAGTGGTGACTACACACAAATATTGTAATAGGCCAGCAAAGGCAAAACATTAAGTGTCAATCCGGCCGGATACACACATACGGTTTCTACAAAACCTACACAATTCCAAAACCCTAACGGGACAAACACAGGAATTGACTAATACTCATACGACAAAGGTATAGAGTATACTCAACCGCGTTTACAACGGGTAGAGTTCTACATACACACGTTCAAACATGCAAAAAGTAAAAACACTTATACAAATTGAGCAAAAACAATTGAACTTTATATTCAAAAAATTCTTACACCCATGCGGTGTACAACGGATTTACATAAAGTTCTAACATGTACATAGAGGAAAACAAAAAAGGGCACGCAGGACAACCTAGTCCTACTTTGTACTGCTGGTACCCGCGCCATCTTTGCCGTCACCAGCAGCCTTTTCCTCTTCCGATTCTTCAGCATCAGCATACAACATCCGTAAACGGTCTACATAGTCTTCCGCATCCAAGCATTCGTCAAGCTTCTCAAGGGCAGAAATAGACATATCATAGAATGATGCAGAAGCCGCGTCAAGAAGCGCTTCAGTATTCACACCATGGAACCCAGACCGTTCATCGGTGTATTCGCCTTGAGCCAGAATGTTCATATGACTGATGCATCGGTTGTAACCAGCTTTAAAGCCAGCATCCCGGGCACGTTGTTTAATCAGGTCTATATCAGTTGTAGTCTCAGGCGCATCCAGGATAACCTTAACAATCTGCAACGCACAAGCAATAAGGTTATCACATGCAAATCCAAACAAAAGCAAAGGCACCAGATACTTACATGCCCAATACCGTGACACCGCATCCACTCACGGTCAGTCTCAAGCTGATTGAATGAAGAAGTAAGGCTATCTCTAGCCTCAGCAGCCTCGCTAGCCCGCCTTTCAGCTTCAGTCGCGCGGGTAGTAACCTTTGCAAGCATGGCCTCTCGATTCTGCACTTCAGCCTTTCGAAAAACACAAGCATACAAAGATAAGCATTTATGAAAGAAGTCTACAAATTCAAAAAGCAAAGACAACTCATACCTGGAGGCTTCCAACAGCCTTGTTTAAATGAGAGCGATCAACATTCGCTTCTTCAAGGGCCTTGGCAGCACGCGCCCCCAACTCCTTGGCCTCTTCAAAAGCCTTGGCAATACAAGACTCCGCCTCCTTAGCCCCATTAGCAACTGCCTCGGCTGCCGCCTTCTCTTTAACCAAAGCAGCATTTGCTACCTTGACATTGGCCAACCCCTGACGAACACGAAACAGGTTTTCATCCTGTTTGGCCCAAAATTCTTTCCATGTCTTACGCTCATTAGAAATGGTTTCTTTCCAACTCTTGCGCTCATCAGAAAGCAACTTGGCAAGAGTACGAACCTGTTTAAGCTCAGTAGTGGCGGCCCACTCTTCAGTTTGCTTATGCCTTTCAAAGGCAGCCTTCTCCTTCTCCAGCCGCTCCGCACCCTCACGAGCAGCCTTTACCAACTCTTCAGCCTCGGCCCGCAAGCGAGCCGTTTATTCCTCCCTGCGCCCCAGCACCTTGTAGTCTTCCATAATGGCATTCGCCACTATGGAACTCCCCACAAGCAAGGAAGAGAGTTGGTTGATACGGAGCTCACGAGGCACGGCACGGGCACGGTCAACTTCAAACGGAGTGCCCAGGCCACCCAAAATCTCCTTGCAAGCAGAAGGGTCACTTGAAATGTCATCCCCTGCATAACACTCCAGGGGGGTCGGTGGTAGCTCGTACTCCGATCCGGCGTATAGCTGCAGTAGTAGTACTCCAGTTCAAGCTCTCCAGGCTGAATCGGAGGCCCTTCATAACCCGCACCCCCAGAAGCAGAACCAGAAACCTTCTCGACGGCAGGAGACTTGTGCTTTTCAGCATCAGACTTTTGTTTTCCAACATCAGAAAACCTCAGATTCAGATCTTCAGTATCATTTGAGGTGATCAGATTATCAGAGGAATCAAGAGTGTCAAAAATTTGAGCCGCAGTCTTCTCCCCAGTATCCTCTACCTGCACCGAGGCTCAGACACCACCTTGACAAAAGGAATTGTGAATTCCTTATTAACCCCCGCATCCGCATCCGCAGCCGTGGCATGCGGGGGAGAAGGAGGGGCATCAAAGATAGAAAAACCTTCATCTTGCGGTTCTGCGAACAAAGCAACAATGACCATCAAATAAGTTACAACGGCAAATACTTACAAGGGTTATAAATCGCTTACCAGTAGTAGCCGCAGGCTTCTTTTGCGTCGCACCAGTTAACCTTTTGGTCTGTATCCTCCGACGTTTTTTCTCACCAGAAGCAGCATCCTTCTCTTCTTGTTTCCTCTTTTTCTCACCAGCAGGTTTGGAACCCGCAGAAGTCGCACCTGCAGCTGCACCACCACCTGGAATACCCAAACCCTCAAGGGTGTCAGATACTACCACGTAATCGGTATATCTGCGGTAACAAGAACGGGAGATACCTGCCACCTGCGACGCCAAAGGAGGGGCAACAGAACCCTCAAGGTTTTTCTTACCGCGACCCCGCGCGGGTTTCTACACATGCTTCTTCTCTGCATGCTTCTTGGGGACAGTCTTCGTTTCAAACTTTCTAGAGCCCCAAGATTACCTGTGTTTAAACAATCAAGCAAGCAAATCACAAAGGTGAACTTTACATAACAAGGAAGTCTTAGAATATACCTTTGCCTTGCGGCAGCGGCGCATTCAACGCCCCGCGTTCAGGAACGCGGAAGTTGCCAACAATCTCAAGGTTAAAACCTTCACGTTCCCCGCACGGACGTAACTCAACCTTGCCCTCGAAGTCCGGAGCAAACATCCTCCACAGGGCAACGTCCTCTGATAGTACACATACAAGTCAGTAACACACATAGTTGGAAGGAAAACACACAACAGGGAGAGTACTTACCACCATTCTCCCGCACAACGGGCCTTGCCCTCCTATCAGGCTTGCTCAACATCATCCGCAGCACCCACAACTGCGAGTTGTCCAGCGTCTTGAGCTCAATGGGTTTCAGCCGTGGGAACCAACTCACTGTTTCTGCAGTGGGAAGAGCAATATCTTTAGCAGGAATGGTCTCATTCACATTCCGAAAAGTCATCTTCGCGGCAACCGCAACAACTTTAACGTAGAAAAACTTCCTCTTCCACTTTGTCAGACCCTTGGGAGGTGTCATCAACTTCATGCTCCCATATCGCTGATTAAAAGAAAAGAATCCGGTGTTTACCGTTAACTGGTAGAACCGCCGGAAATTCTCAACAGTAATGTCCAAACCAAGACCACGAAAGGTGTACTCAAAATTCCTGATTCGAAACATCCCAAATGGGTCAGTTGGGAGATATGAATCCGGTAATACTCCAACACCTCGGCAACAAATACCGTTAATGGTAGTCGGAGATTGCCATCATAGAAGAAGTCAGCCCACAAGGTGAGACATCCCGCCGGAGCGTCGGCACCCGTGTCACCTTCTCGTGGGTATGTAGCCCCAAACTCTTGGGGCATTTGAATGCTGGTCATCAGGGTCTCAAAATAACCCTTGTACCACTTTAATACCGCTAGACCACCGCCGGGTGCATCGCCATCATCTTCATCTTCTTCAGCCGCCGCCGGCGACGAATGTTTAGGGTTTTCACCCTCCTTATTGTCAGGATTAGATGGTTCGGCCATAACACTGTTACAAACAGAAAGTAGACAGCGAGTTCTCGAAGAACTTGGAAACCTCACCGGAAACTTCAAACACTTGATCGGAGAAGACGAAGGAACTTTCTTTCTCTCACCGAGAAATTTTTGAAATTTTGAAACAAGTGAGCGGAAACCACAAACGGTTTCCCCTTATATACTCATCGCAATAAATGCGGAGGGGTAACTGAATCATCACGATCAAAAAGAACGAGTTATGCGGCGACACGTGTCCAGCGACGGTTCCGCTGACGGTTACCACGTGCGCGTGGCCGTCCACACGCCTGACAAAGGAGACGTTTACACTCCTGCTACAGTGCATTAATGACCTTGGGCAGTGCAAACGTCCTTTCCTATCAGCACATGCAGAAAATCTCACCAACTTCCACCAACTCATATGTGCGACCAGCCACGTATGTAGCAAAAAAGCGACCACATTATCCAAAATATAAGCGGCATGCGGTTTCTCTGGTATACCGCACCATAACCCATATCGCATGTCGTTTTTTACATACCCCTCAAAAAAGGCAAAAAATATATATCTCTACATTATATAAGGGGATATAAATTATATCCGCATATACCCACGAGCACACGTGGAATATGCGGAAATGACACACACGAGCCCGTACAGGTGTGTCAGATCCTCAGAACCAGCGTTGTTCTTTGGACTGAACCGCATCTCAGAAACAGTTAACCCGCATTGCCTTCATTCTCTTCAAGCTTCAAATCCCTCATGTCCGGTTCACAACCACAGAGGGTGCGCAAACAGCTTCTCCATAGGGAAAAGGATGGGAATGTACGCGACCGCACATCAGCAACCCTGACTCCTGATCCTTCAAGAGCCACATCCAAGCAACACACTCTTTTCAAGCGAGTCTTGGGTTACAAAACCGCAGACACTTATGAGTCGCTGCGGACACACCTATAGCTCCGCAAATGGTTGCTACGGAAGAGCCACGACTAAGTTATCACACAGATGAACGAAGCTACTTCAAGGAAAACTCCTCGGCATTGGAGCGTGAAGGAAAATGGCCACAGAACAAATGCGGACGATTTTTCTAACCGTGTAAAGAGACCTCGTTGAACAACAAGCGACCGAACAGCGGTAACAAGTCTGCTTATGACTTTGTTTGCCCACCTATGCGCCGCACAGAATAAACAATGGTGGGCACAAACTTGCCCATAACCATGTTTATTGGCCCATAATACAGATTCAAATTGTTCGACCAAACATGGCCAAACAATGACGCAACGAGGTAACCGCAAAGGACGTGCGGTTACTTGAGAGCTAAACTCAAGAACACGAGCACCCCACGAAAAAGGGATCATCATTGCATGTCCAATTGCTGAACATAGAGCTTGAGCAAAGCACTTGCAGCATTGCGCCAGCTACCGCAAAGGTAACAACTAAAGTTGCAGACACAGATATCTTCGATCACCGTCTCAAAGGTTGGTTCGAAGCCTCCTCTCTTCTTCATTCACCACCTCAAAGGTTGGATCGAAGACGGAGACACGATCTCAGAGGTTGGTTCGACACACCAACAGGTGGCAACCAACCTGATGACATCAGAAAAAGGTAGCCCGCTACCCAATCGGCTGAGAATTTCGCATCAGACGAAACTTGCTCACCGGTATGGAAGAGACGTCACATGACTCTACCAGAGCCTCAGCTTGATTTACGAGAAGCGAATGCCATCTACACGGCCTAGAATTTTCTCCAGGCTGGAAACTACCTTCTAGACACCATAGTCCAGTGCTCCTCCCACATGCAACTTGCACGAGGCAGCAACACTAGATTTGGGGGACTTGAAGGGTTATGGTCCTAAATCTCGCCCCACCTGACCGCGAGTGACCATTACCCTTATCAAAAAACCCCCACCAGCAAAGAACTGCGTCCACGCGGACGCATCCTTCGAATCCAATCGGTCAAAGGATAAGAAGAAGCCTTACCTTGTGTATGAAAGCGGACGTCCATAGCGATGCGGCTGGCACCGCATCATATGGACATTTTCGTCACGACAAGGGATCTGGGCAACAGCAACAGTCACCACAGACGGTGATGCGGCTTGGCACCGCATCCCGCATATGTCTTTGTCAAAGCATAGAGCGCGGGAACATCAAAGGTTACCGCAGGCAGCGATGCGGCCCGCACCGCATCCTGCCCACTAGGCAAGTGGGACTGACAATACAGAGCAAGTGGCACCACTGGCAGTCGCCTGTCAGGCCATACGTAAACAATGGACTGACACTGCAGTAGGACGTGGCTTCACCTCCACAACCGATAAGCCTGACACACCTGCAAAGGGGTAGCACGTCGTCAGTCCGTCCCTTCAGCTCCTCCTTCACTCCTCGGCTATAAATACCACCCCAAACCAGGTTTGAGGGATCTCTTCACCACTCTCTCACTACTACTACTATCACACTTTGCTTCCCAAGCAAATTACTGATTATCACGCCGGAGAGTGGTAACAAGGAGCACCCCCCACCCCATCCTCCTTGTTACGAGTCATGGCTTGTTTCCTTGTGCAAGAGATCAACCGGCGGACGATCCAACCAACGATCTTCGAGAGGAAGGGATTAACCCTTCTTGACGAGACCAGTGCGTTAACCCTGCCCGGTTAACCATTGTTTCATCAATAGGAATAAGAGACGGAATTGAATGGATCATTAACAGGGAATGAAGGAAAAGGTATTTTGTTGGTCAATGGAATGGAATTGCATTACACAAGACATTCCATTCTTTCAAAATCATTTCATCCACCCTGTTTTTTTCATTTGATCCTCTCTTTCATCATTCGTTAACAACAACGCAAACCACTACCATTCCCACCACCGCCAACCGTCATAGCCGCCACCCACCGCCGCCCACCACCGCCCCCCACCGCCACCCACCACCACCAGTCGCCGCCCATTGTCTGCGCCTCCACCCACCACCGATTTTCACCACCACCCACTACCACCCATTGATGTCGCTACCCACCACTGACGTTCACCACCGCCCAACATTGCCGCTACCACCCACCACCAACGTTCACCACCAGCCACCACCACCACCTGCCGCCGCCGCCCACCCCTGCCAATACCATTGCCATGTGCCTGTGCTTACATTTGCATCAAATTGGATACAATGACGATTTCTAAAAACGACTAGTTGTTACTTCCTTCAATAAAAAACAAGCCACCTTTTTACTTCTTCACTGGATCCAATTGTATCTTAATTACCAAAGGAACATAGGTCATTTGTTATGTCAACAAAAATGCTAACTTCCACATTTCTTTTTAGGTCGTTTATTCTTTATATTTTCATGTAAATCAAATGCTTAATCTCCATCAAAAGTAGCAGAACTGTAATTCTAGAGCAAGGTCACATTAATTCTCTTTTTATTTAAAACTAATAGCCTGAACAACATTCGTAACGTTGGATCAGATTTTGATGTCTCCTATACATAGGAAATCACACATTACAAGATAACAGGGGTTCACCAATAGAAAATTTTCTATGGGCGCAGTTGTTGGAGAATTACTAACGGATATTGTCAAGAACCATTTTAATAAGTTAAAAGAACCATGAGTATCAGAAATTATGATGGTTTGATTCGGTAAGTGAAAAGAGACCAATAATTTTTGCCAAACAACCTTTTCCATTCTTGATCAACTGTCTAGAAGGTTTATACGCCGCAAACCAGACAATTTCCGAAACAAACACGTAAAGTGTTACGTGTCAATAAATAGAGGGAGTTAAATGTAATTGTCCATTAGTACAGGGTTATAGTGAGTAGTTCAATTTGTATATAGACTCAAGTTGTGAACATAATTGGTCATCGATGAATTTGAGTAAACTTCTTCTCTCTTGTGTTCTTCTTCTCTCAATCGATCAAACACTTTGATACGTAACAATGGTTTCAGAGCTCTCAATCCTCTCGACTGTGGGTTAGATAATAACAAATCGAACAAGAAGGTGGCAAAAGTGGGCGGCAACAACAACAAGCAGCAGCGATCAACAGAGGTTTTCAACATCAAATTAGGGCAACGGCATAAAACAATCGTAGCAGATTTCAACAAGCAACAATCGATTCAACAACCAGGCGATTCAACAAGTGGTTTATCTTTGGGAATTAGGGCAACGCAGCAACAAGATTCAAGAACCGTTGCAATTCAAAGTTGTTCATCTGTGAAATCAACAAACGAGGTGCAATGGAACAGTTAATGGCATATAACCAAGAAGGTACAGTTAAAGATTACTGTGATTCGTTTCAAATCGTATTCGATCAGGTTAGAAATCGAGAAGAAATTTCTGAATTCTATGCTATATACCTATTCATATGTGGTTTAGAACCAGAAATTAGGAAAATCTTTGCTAGATGGCATCAATATAGCTGCACTAAGGTGGAAGATTGGGATTTCGTTGGCTTTGAAAATTGATTCTAATGGCTTGCAAGATTCTTTTTCTCCATTTGATTCTAACTCTTCTTTTTATAACAAAGATTTGGAGTTTGATATTAACATCACTCTTGAGGAATTGATGAAAGATAATGAGTTGTTTCGAAATGGAAAGATTCAAGAAACTTGTGATAATATTGTTCAAGAAACGATTGTAGATGAAGTGATTGATTATGTGCATAAAACAATTGAAGGTGGATCCATTCAAGATGAGTATAGTAAAGAAAAGTTGTATGGTGAAATGTTCAAAGGGGTTGGGAATATGATTCAAGAATCATTATCATTGGACGGTGATGATTTAAAGAAAATGGAAAAAACAATTGAAATAAGTCAACAACCAGAAAGGGATTATTTGTTTGATGGGTTCCTAAACTCTTCGTTTCTTTATAAAGAAGATTATGGGCTTTTGTTATTAGGTGGTGAGACTATAGGTTGGAGGTTATTTGATATAACTGAGGTTCCAAAGAAGGTTCCACCAGATAGACCTCTAGTTCTTTAGTGGTATAAACTAGAAGGTAGGAAAGGAGAGAATAGTGATGTTAGTGGTATTAATACCGATGTTAGTGATGGTATGAAAAGCTGGTTAGTTAAGTGGAAATATAAATTCGATGGTATTAGGGAGGAAGATATGGATACGGCTATATGCAAATATCAATCTGTTTTTATGAAAAAGAAGAGTAAATTTTCGGTTGTTGTACACACAACTATTGAAGTATTTGTAGAATGGTTGGATAGTGTTATAAAAAACAAATTCAAAGAGGTGAAGGATCAAGTTAAAGTTGAAGATAATAAGGAGATCAAGATTGCGTATGGAAACTTGAGTTCTATGAATGAGGTGAATCAGAATATACGTTCCCTATTTTGTGGTATTTTTCTTGTTGCCACGTTTTTAAAAGAAAAGTTGCCATCACATGGTGTAAAAGTGCGATTGACAATAAATTCTTTTGAGGTCTACAGTAAACCCAGTTGCAATTTTAATAATGATACGAGGAGTCTGCTATGGTATGCAATTTTATCCAATGGTATCAAATTAGTAAGTGAAGAAGGTGTTTCCCATGAATTGAAGAAGGGTCCCTGGCTCAAGGTATCTGATGTTACAGGTCAGAACCTTCGTCTTCTACATGAGTTATATCCAACAACATTAAAAGCATGTGAAATAGAAAACAAGGTGAGATTAGGTTCATGGAAATGGAAGGAAAGGTTACATTGGGCAGATACCGGCTGGGAATGGATTGAGAATTTGGGGTCTTCAATAGCAGCTTGTTCTTTTTGGAAGCAGGGGGTTTCGAATATTTCTGGTGGTAATGGTGCTGATATATTTTCTGTTGGTACTGGTTCTTCTTGGCAACATGGTGTTAAGCATAATTGGGCTGGTATATGTTTTAATGTGTTGATATTGATGAGAGCTAGTGCAACTACATGCTTTTGGCCTATGGAAATGGAAATTTTTATGTTGGTGTTGAGTAGAAAATATTATGAACAAGTGTATTTGAGTAGTGTGCCCTTTGACATCAGTTTGACAAAATATTGTTACTATCCACTTGATGTGGTTTTGACATTTAAAAGTGTCCATGATCTTTTGATTATGGTTTTAATGGATAATAAGATGATCATGGACCTGATATTAAGATGGGTAATGGAACAACACTCACAAGAAGGTCAAACAAGGCTGCAAATTATGGAATTTTTGTTTGATGGTCAATCTGCAGATGTGAGGATCAGAACCAAAGCAGTGGGCAGAATTTACTATGATGTTTTAGAGCCTTATTTACATTTGGGTTTCGTTATGAATGTGGATTGTTTGAAAAGGAAGATATTTATGTGGCTCAAATGGAAATTTAAATTGTTGATTGGGGAATATTTGTGGCACAGATGTAAAGAGTGGAAAATGGGTGCACAAAAAAAATAGAAAAAAAAATCCACGGGTCAAACATCTTTTATGTCAGTGGAAGTAATAGCAAGGTGTAGAGTGCTGAAAACTCAACGTCTAAAGGCTGAAATCTCAAATCACAAAACTGGAATTTTTGCTCACAATCATCCTTGAGGACAAGAATGTTTTAGAGGGGAAAGTATTGTTACTAGTCAATAAATAGAGGGAGTTAAATGTAATTGTCCATTAGTACAGGGTTATAGTGAGTAGTTCAATTTGTATATCGACTCAAGTTGTGAACAATCATCCTTGAGGACAAGAATGTTTTAGAGGGGAAAGTATTGTTACGTGTCAATAAATAGAGGGGGTTAAATGTAATTGTCCATTAGTACAGGGTTATAGTGAGTAGTTCAATTTGTATATAGACTCAAGTTGTGAACATAATTGGTCATCGATGAATTTGAGTAAACTTCTTCTCTCTTAAGGGCCAACGTCCTCGTTGGTCACGGCTGGCTCTTTCCAGGCCACCACTTCGTGGGCCACCACTCCGAGTTCTGGCTCTGATACCAATGTGTTGGCCTTAATTGTGTGATCAAAGTTGATAGAAGTGCAAGGGTTGATTATGCATTACTTTAAAGTTATTTAGATGGCGGTTACAAGGTAGTTATAAAATATGGGGACTAAAGTTGACAATCTGGAAGTTGGCAACTTCTCCTCTAATCGAAAGGGTATGTCCCTGAGGACATGTTTGTTCGCGATTGGCTGCATACAAGGGATCAAGGGATGCAACTTGTGGATGTAAAGACACACCTCTTCAAGTTTGATTCTCATCCACATATTCTAGAGACACGTGACTATTCGTGAAAGGACACGACTCTACACTCGCACCCATTGAAGTCTATAAATAGTTTAGGATTTTCATTTGTTATAGTAATCTGGAATCTTGTATCTTGCATCTTGTAATAGTCAGGTTCTATTGTTCATTTATTAATACAATTGCTTATTAGGGTTTATTCCTCTCTTCTTGTTCTTTGTTCGATTATTATTTTCTTGATTGATGGGTTGAATTCATGGTCTCCTGGGATCTATATTGGTATCAGAGCCAAGGCTCAAAAAATCAAGATCATGGGTTCAATTCTTCAATCAAGGCAAGGGTTATGCGGTTCGGAAGAATCATCTGAGGGAAAAGGAAAATCGGTTGGTGCCGGTTTCAGTGATGAAAGGACAAGCGGTGGAAAGTGCGGCCGGGGCTGCAACAAAAGGAAGAATGTTGCGCAGGGGAAGCCATCCACGAGTTCGTGAAAATCACCCATTAAGAAATTTCCCAAGAAGTTGATCACGAAGTCGCATACAGTTAAAAAATATTGGGTTAAGAGATTGCCCAGGAAAAAGATACAGAGAAGGAAGAGAGGATGCCATCACAAAGATCAATCGCAAGAGACGGTGTTCGTGTCGGAATTCCCTAAGGACTTGCAGGGTTGAAGATTGTTGATGGAATCATAGCGGGAACATAATGGTTTGCACAGTCATATATAGACATGGATGAGGCCGCAAAGTTTTTTTGGTGTAGTGTGTGACGCATGACACCAGGATTAAAGTTTGCCCAAAGTTTGCCCAGGAAGAAGCATGCAAAGTTCAAGAATCAAACTTGGATCAACAATTAGGGAGGTGAATGTTGGCCTTAATTGTGTGATCAAAGTTGATAGAAGTGCAAGGGTTGATTATGCATTACTTTAAAGTTATTTAGATGGCGGTTACAAGGTAGTTATAAAATATGGGGACTAAAGTTGACAATCTGGAAGTTGGCAACTTCTCCTCTAATCGAAAGGGTATGTCCCTGAGGACATGTTTGTTCGCGATTGGCTGCATACAAGGGATCAAGGGATGTGACTTGTGGATGTAAAGACACACCTCTTCAAGTTTCATTCTCATCCACATATTCTAGAGACGTGACTATTCGTGAAAGGACACGACTCTACACTCGCACCCATTGAAGTCTATAAATAGTTTAGGATTTTCATTTGTTATAGTAATCTGGAATCTTGTATCTTGCATCTTGTAACAATCAGGTTCTATTGTTCATTTATTAATACAATTGCATATTAGGGTTTATTCCTCTCTTCTTGTTCTTTGTTGGATTATTATTTTCTTGATTGATGGGTTGAATTCATGGTCTCCTGGGATCTATATTGGTATCAGAGCCAAGGCTCAAAAAATCAAGATCATGGGTTCAATTCTTCAATCAAGGCAAGGGTAATGCGGTTCGGAAGAATCATCTGAGGGAAAAGGAAAATCGGTTGGTGCCGGTTTCAGTGATGAAAGGACGAGCGGTGGAAAGTGTGGCCGGGGCTGCAACAAAAGGAAGAATGTTGCGCAGGGGAAGCCATCCACGAGTTCGTGAAAATCACCCATTAAGAAATTTCCCAAGAAGTTGATCACGAAGTCGCATACAGTTAAAAAATATTGGGTTAAGAGATTGCCCAAGAAAAAGATACAGAGAAGGAAGAGAGGATGCCATCACAAAGATCAATCGCAAGAGACGGTGTTCGTGTCGGAATTCCCTAAGGACTTGCAGGGTTGAAGATTGTTGATGGAATCATAGCGGGAACATAATGGTTTGCACAGTCAAATTATATAATGATATCAAACGCATTAAACTGGTTGAGATGTCATTGTGATTTGTTTGAGAATTATCGTCAATATATTTGTCTTGATTTGGCGTAGAGTCACTCACGGACACACTCACAAACCCTGGGGCAGCCGCCCACGTGAAAAAAAAATCTTGTTATTTTTACGAAAAAATGCCAGTTGCCCTCAAAAAAGTTTGATCAAGAACCAGATTGCCTCCTTGTACAAAAAAAAAATCATGGGTCCGTCACTTGAGTGGTGTCCCCGTCATTCTTGCCTACCTACAAATTTACGAATCATGAGCTTTAACTACCTCGTTTTAGCTTAATTTTCACTTACACAATAAATACAAATCTATTTGAATACAAGATTTTTTGTTTTAGAATTGATACAAACAATTAAAGTCACCAAGATCAAACACAAAAAACAAAAAGCAAACGAATTTCTTTGTGTAATTGAAAGTGTGGATCCATGAACCCTTGTTCTGCACTTATTCTTCGGATACATCAAGAGGACGTGCGTCGTTTCACAAACGACACACACATACATAATCTAGTATTTACATTGTTGAACGTTATACATAATTACATGACACTTTAGACATATAACGTACAAATACATATTTACATACACGACCCATAAGTTTATAACCCAGTTGTGAGTGATTATATCCAACAAGATTTACATTTGTTAAGCACGTTGTAAAACCATATTTGCATCAACAGTCATTTTTTTCCATCTCATCTGGATCACAGGCAGGATTATAAAGCTTAAATTGAAGTCGTTAGATTGGAATTTAACCCAAATCATATAAGTTCACATTCCTAGTAAATCACACAATGTCAGGGTGCAACCCGCGAGTTACTGTTGTGGCATTCATAAAATATTTTCCAGAGTAAAAAACTCTTAATAGTACCTGCTTTACGATGTGAATAGTCGTTATAATCGTCTTACAAAAAAGGTAACGGTTTGCTACCAAGAGAACCTGGTGATTAATTTAGAGTCTTCCACAAGTGGCATAACTGTAGTTATACTTTACATCTTTAGCTGATTCCTCTTTCAAAATTAAAAGGATATTCTATTGATCCCTTGTATGGAATCGTATCCCGAAAGTTCTAAAGTTGGAAACTGAACCTAGTCATGTTTAATGGTTGAGTGAAGAAATGAGTATATGATACCTCTCTTCACCTGGTCCTCACCATACATAGAGACTCATTTCCAACCATGTTCACCCGTCTGGTGCACCATGCGTGTTCATGGATCATACACTCCCCATAACTCTTGTGTATATATATGTAAACCTAAGCCATTTTTAATAAACAAACACATCAACTAATTACTACAAAGGAATACACAAGAAGGGAATAGTCAAGTGTCCCTAAGAGATCCTCCGAACACTTCATTGGGATGGTTTATTAATTAGGATTTCCTACTGAAGTGTTTGGGGGAACTCCAAGTGCCACTTGACAACCAGCAAAGTAGAAGTGTTGGACATTGCTAATAATATTATATGCCGTAAGTGATCTTCTAAGTACATTAGTCAAGTAATTATGGTTGGGTTTCAATGTATGTCAACGAGAAACCTTTTTTAAAAGACAAAACTCATTGTTTATCTGTTACATATTAAAAAACCAGTAATCTTTATTGCCCAGAATCTTGATAACGAACAATGAAAATCACAATGAACGAATAAACATAAACTAACCTTGATTGAATGAATACAAATCGTGAATATGTACAAGTGAATTGAATGAGAATAATTTACAATAGAAAATCCTAACCCTATTTATACTAATTGAAGAGGTGCGAATCCAATAGACGTGTCTCTTTGTGAAGAGTCGTGTCCTTTGATCTTGTGGCTCTCAATCGATTTGAAAGGTTGCGTCCATGTGTTCTTGTTTCCTGCCGTCGATCAGAGAAGGGTACGTCCCTTTGGATGTGTGGTTTCAAACATGTAGGTTACTATCTTTCTTTTTGTCGCATCTAGTCCCCGCACTTCTATCACTAATCTAATTTTAATAAAACTAACTATTAACTAATTACATAATAAACCCTAATACTTATAGGATGTGAAGAGATTATGATTTCATTCACCCCCCTAATCTTGAACATCCTTAAGTTGCACCTTGATCTTTCTCCATGTCTTGCTTGCCATCCTGCGCTTCTTGAAGTAGATCATTGCAGTCTTCTTTGATTGCCATTAGGAGAGTTGGTTCCTCGTCTTCCTGTACCAGATTTGTTTCTTCTCCTCTTTGATTTGATTCAGGACAATCTGAGGCATAATGACCAAACTTTTGGCAATTGTAGCATTTTATCTTGCTTAAATCCTTCCCAAACTTCCTTTGGTTGCTTCTATTCTTGTAAGCATCATGTGATGAATCTTCATCATCATCTTCTTGTTTGAACTTTCCATCACGCCATTTGTCTTGCGATGAGTTGAACCTTCCTTGTCCATTCTTCCCAAAACGCCTTCCACGACCATAGTTCTTGTCGCGTCGCGTATACATAAGTTTCTCTTGATTATATACCGGGTTTTCATCCACCAAACCGGTCCTTTCTTCATAGGCTTTCAATCTTCCAATTGTCTCGTCTAGCGTCGTTGTTTCCAAATCAGCGAATTGTTCAATGGTTGCAACAATTTGAACGAACCTTTTTGGTACAGAACTCAGAAGTTTCCGTACTAAAGTTGGTTGATCAAAAGTTGATCCAAGACCACTTGCCCTCGTGACAATGCTATTTAGTCTTGCAGTGAACGAATCAATAGTGTCTTCCTCCTTCATGTAGGCCCCTTTTCTCGGAGGATCGAGAACAAACCTAAACCTTGTTATACTAACCCACTAGCGAGTGCGGAATCCAAGCTAGTAGGCAAACCGGGATGAGACAAGTATAAACACAAACACACAAAGGTTTCACCGATTAACACAACTTGTATTAATGCAAATGAAGGTTTCGGTTACAAGCACAAAGTTTACAAATCTAACTTGCAAACTCTCAAAGTGTGTGTGTGAGTTTCCGGGCAGAATGCTCTCAAGCTTTCGGATGTGTGTGTGTTCTGTCTCTCCAGTCTCTTTAAACTCAACACATGCATGGGTATTTATATACCCAGCTCATGATGCCTTAATCGAAGGATCCGATAGATGGTCCGAAGGATCATCTATCGATCACAAGTTGTTCGAATGATCAGCATTGACCTCGAAGGATCATCCTTCGAGGTCTAATCAGTCGAACCATATCTTTCGTGCACCTCGAAGGATCAACAGCATCCTTCGAGGAGCTATCCTTCGATCAGAACATCTTTCACTATTTTACCAACTGTTGTCCAAGTCAAACCGGAGGATGGTTGACTTGGTCAACTTACAACACTAAATAGAACATCGTACATACAGACCGAATACAGACAAAGTACAGACACAAGTGCACCAACAAACTCCCCCTTGGCTGTAGCTTTGTCTTTATCTTCTATTGTTGTAGACTCGTCTTGAACTTCGACGGTCTTTGGTCTTCGAGTTATCAAAACTCTGATGTCCTTTCAAGTCTTCAATGTCGGAGGATCTTCAAAGTCTTCACGTCTTGCAAGCAGAGAGTGTATCAACAAACTACCCGTATCATGTAGGAAGTGTGTTGACAAACTCCCCCTTAACATAAGCTCCCCCTTGAGTTATGCTCGTTAATAACTTGATCTTTATGAAGTGAGATCCTTGTGGTGTTGATGATGGCCAACGGCAACTCGATCATTTTCATCACTTGAGCGCCTTCTCGTCGTGTCTTCATTCCAGAGCTTGTCATCGACTATGTTCTCCCAGCCTTTAGAATCTGCACACGCAAGAAATCTAAACGCGTAATGAGAACAACTGCTTGGAATATAGTATAAACAAATGACACACGAATGACCATGTCATAATCAAACACCGTCCGACAATTTGAAAGTTTAAATTTGTCAATTTTAGTTTTTAACTTTCAAACATGCAAATTTTTGACCGTTTATGAAGATTTAGTCAATTCGGTTTTCAGTCAGCTTTCAGGTAACGAAGACTTGAGCTCCAACATCGTACGATCGAAAATAAAGCAGAAATAAAATCTTTTTGGCTTTTATAAAGTTTATATTAAAACACAGATTTCAGGTGTGTTTTTGAAATTAAAAGACAACAATTTAAAATCCTTTGAGTGTTATCAAACGACATCACCGCTAATGTCGTGCTGATATGCACCAAACGACGAAACTGTTTAAAGGAAGACAATAAAAGTTAAGCAGTAAATAAATATATACAGACATTCTTTTTGCGAGTTTCGAGGGTAAGAGAATCATATCAGTGTACGGTCATGCCAAAACACTCTTGTTGTTCAGTTAGTTAACATTAAGATAAGCATCCTATAACAATTATCGGTATTGTTGTCCACTTAAGCTCAACTTATCAGATGTAATCATGGCGAGGGGATACGTTAAGGTATGATTTATACTTACCGACCGGTGTTCATCCACATCACGACACATTCCCGTATCAAGGTATGCACGAGAGTTCATCTTACCGGTGAGTATACCGATTATCATCTGTTTGACCGTATAAAATTGTGAGATACTCACTTATTTTGATTTGAAAACAAGTCCTATGTGATATAATCACTTATTGATGAGGAACTTGATTTTCATATGCATGAGGGCACAGGTGCAAGTCCGTGAACAGGTCAGTACTTCCGTACAGCAGAGAGACGAACTTGACACCAGGATAAATGTGATATTTTATCACTTATTTGATTTGGACATGTGATTGTTTATCACTTATTGAGGTCGAATGCAGTATGTATTATGTACACGTATGTATAGTATCATGGAAGATCTAGACTTGCGTCCCCGTTATTTTTCGGTAAAAGATACAACCATGATACCCAGATGATAAGCAGCATAAAGACCAAATATCTCAGAACCTCGGCAATCTATCAAACGAAATTTAGGTACTAAGACCATATGCCAATGAATGGTTCCCACCTGGTCTTCAGTCGATTAAGATTTATATCACCCTGCACACTTTAAAATGATTGTGAGCCTACCGATACATCTTATATAGAGCTGCTTATCGTTTTGCATTTAAGGTTTAAAGAGGTTTGGATAGACCACTGATGTACTATCATTTTCTCTTTTGCTCGCCAGGAAACTCATTTTTGTTTTTCTATTGTTTTTGTGTTTTAGAAATTTTTCGATGTTTTTGGATTTTCAGATTTTTGAATTTACTCCCCCTAAAATCAATAAACCAAGACAAATTTAAAACACAAAGGTATTTACAAAAATGATTTTCCGATGTTGGTTTACTCTTGCTTGACCTTAATGCCATTTACCAATAATAAGAAGTCAAATCTAGATTTGTCAAAAGCTTTGGTAAATAAGTCGGCACGTTGGTCATCGGTGTGGACCTTAACAACATCGATTAGCCTTTTCTCAAAGCAATCACGTATGAAGTGATATTTGATTTCGATGTGTTTGGTCTTTGAGTGCTGCACAGGATTTCTAGTGATATCTAAAGCAGCAGAATTATCAACGTAAATAGGAGTAGTTAGGAATTCAAAACCGTAGTCCCGCATTTGTTGTTGGATCCAAAGAACTTGGGAGCAACAACTTGAGGCAGCAATGTATTCAGCTTCGCATGTTGATGTAGCGACACACGTCTGCTTCTTGCACTGCCATGTAACTAGGCGATTTCCTAAGAACTGACATCCAGCCGTTGTGGATTTACCGTCGATTTTGCATCCGCCAAAATCAGAATCACTGAAAGCTACCAATTCAAAGTTATTATCCCTAGGGTACCACAGACCGGTGTCAGGGTACGCCTTCAAATAACGAAAGATCCTTTTAACAGCAGCAAGATGTGAGGCCTTCGGGTTAACTTGATATCTAGCAAGCAGGCACGTTGGGTACATTATGTCTGGCCTTGATGCTGTGAGGTACATAAGAGATCCGATCATAGCGCGATAGTTTGAGGGGCTAACAGCTTCTCCCTTCAAGTCAGGAGTAATTCCGTGATTAGTTGGCAATGGGGTACCAATGGGCGTTGCATCAGACATCTGGAACCGGCTCAAGATGTCACCAACATATTTAGTCTGATGGATGAATATCCCAGACTCCGTTTGTTGTACTTGTAGGCCCAAGAAGAAAGTCATTTCCCCCATAGCACTCATCTCGAATTTATCCTGCATGATGCGCTCGAATTCCCTACACAAGACATCATTAGTAGAACCAAAAATAATATCATCAACGTATACCTGTACCAGAAGAAGATCTCCATCTTGTTCTTTGATGAAAAGAGTACAGTCGATAAGACCTCTACGAAAACCGTTCTCCAGCAGATAGTGAGATAAGGTTGCATACCAAGCTCGCGGTGCTTGATGAAGACCATAAAGAGCTTTGTTTAGCAACCAAACCCGATCGGGATGGATAGGATCTTCAAAACCTGGAGGCTGTTCGACGTACACCTCTTCTTCAACCACACCATGTAAAAATGCACTTTTCACGTCCATCTGATAAACCTTGAATCCTTTGAAGGACGCATAGGCTAGAAAGATTCGAATTGCTTCGAGACGTGCAACAGGTGCATAGACTTCGTTGTAGTCGATTCCTTCAATCTGACGAAAACCTTGAACGACTAAACGAGCTTTGTTTCGGATAACAACTCCGCGGTCATCCTTTTTGCATTTGAAAACCCAACGGGTACCAATCTTCTTGTATCCAGCAGGTTTCTCTACGAGTTTCCAGACACCCAGCTTCTGGAATTGTTGCAGTTCTTCCTGCATTGCTTCAACCCAAGCGTTATCTTTCAAGGCTTCTTTCCACGTTCTTGGTTCTTCCTGTGAGACATAACACGCGAAGGACCAGTCGTTTTGTTGCCCGGATTCTCGAATAGCTGCATACAAGCCTGCATTGTTGTTGTTTCGCAACATGTTTCTTGTTTGTACGCCACTTTGCACATTTCCAATGATGTTTTGTTGAGGATGGGTATTATGAATCTTTGTTTCTGGATTATCTGGAACTGGAACATTTATACCCAGATTGTTGAGGTTAAGATCAACAACCAATTCAAGGCCCGGAATTGACGAAGAGGATGATGCAGTAGCCTCAGCTGTTCTATGAGCATCTACTGGAGGAGTACCCTCTGAAGTACCATGAACTGCTGTAGTAGGAGCTACCTGATCTGCATCTAGAAATTCATCATCCTCTGAAGATTCGTTCAATTCGTTTGCATCATGAAAATCCTCATTGTTGAGAGTATTATTGTTCACCGAAGAAGATGGTTCTTGATTAACAAGAATTGGACGAACCACCGGTGAAACTGTTGCATTGTCACTCTCGAAAAACATCCTAGCCGCAGCATTTTCTTCAACGGCTTCAACATTGATCAAATTGAAAAAGTCATCATACTCAAACATCCAAGGTTGACCCGGATTTTTGACTGGCAAGGTGTGCCTTTGTACTCTGACCTCAGACCATTCCTCGACCCTTTTAGTCTCTAGATTCCAGACTCGTAGGTTAGGGGTGGCATACCCAAGAAAGTATCCATCAATTGCTCTTGCCCCAAACTTTCCATTAGGATCGATGATCGTGCATGGAGCTCCAAACGGTTCTAGATAA
The DNA here is from genome assembly GCF_002127325.2 of Helianthus annuus. Classification (NCBI taxonomy): domain Eukaryota; kingdom Viridiplantae; phylum Streptophyta; class Magnoliopsida; order Asterales; family Asteraceae; genus Helianthus; species Helianthus annuus. Next base: position 186,769,164 of record NC_035448.2, read on the forward strand.
GACAAATCTGGTTTCCGTTTTTGAAGAAGCTCAAAGCAGGTCTTGTTGTGCCTTTTGACTGTAAGGACTCGGTTCAATGTATAACATGCAGAGGCCACAGCTTCAGTCCAGAATGGAATGGGTAGCTGCGACTCTACTAACATTGTCCTAGCAGTCTCGATCAATGTGCGGTTCTTACGTTCAGCGACACCATTCTGTTGAGGAGTATAAGCTGCACTAAACTCATGAAGAATACCCTTTGAAGTGCAGAACTCCGCCATGGAATGATTCTTAAATTCAGTACCATTGTCGCTACGTATCCGCCTAACCTTCAACTTATACAAATTCTCAATCTGAATGATTAAGTTTTTGATAATACCAAAGGTTTCACTCTTGTGTGCCATGAACGCAACCCAAGAAAATCTTGAATAATCATCAGTAACCACGAGGCAGTATTGGTCACCCCGAATACTCTTGTGCTTGACAGGACCGAACAAATCCATGTGCAAACGTTCAAGAGGAACTGCCACTGTGTTGATCTTCTTTGTAGGGTGCTTCTTCTTTGTTTGTTTTCCTTTCTGGCACGAAACACAGACGTCTTGAAGATGGAAATTTTTGAGGGGAACACCATTCACCAATTCATTTGAAACCAAATGATTCATTTTGCGTAAGTGAATGTGACCCATTCGTCTGTGCCAAGAGATAGTGTCTTTTTCTGTGGCTTTGGAAACGAAACAAGTTGCTTGTGCAGACGTAGTAATAGCTTGGCTCATGTCAAGGACGTACAAATCATTTATCCTTGGAGCCGACAAGAGAATCCATTCTTTTGGAATTTTGAAGCCGGGTTTCAGCACATAACATCCATTAGCATCAAAGTGTACTGAGAACTGCTTGTCACAGATTTGAGAAACACTAAGAAGATTGTGATCAAGTTGTTGCACAAAATTGATCTTGTCAAAGCTGACAATCCCGTTAGATATCATTCCTTCACCTGTAATGTATCCACCTTTATCTCCAGCCAAAGCAACATAACCTCCTCTAATAGATTTAACGTCGTAGAAAAGCTTCATGTCGCCTGTCATGTGCCTGGATGCCCCACTATCAACAATCCAATGACTACTGATAGTTCCTCCTGAAGCACCCTGCACATGAACTCAAATGAATTAGTTGGAGATGGGGACCCAAGCCATTGTGGTCTTGGGTCTTCCATTTTCATCAATGACAATAACTTCTTGTCTTTGATGGTTGGTGAATTGTGATGGTCCCCCTGATTCAACAACCGTTTTTGGTTTCCAAGTCTGTTTGGTTTCACCAGTGTTTTTCTTTAAAATTTTAACTTCTTGATGATTTGAAGTTTTAGAATTGTCTGGTTTTATAACAACAGATTGTTTTTGAACCACATCGGTTTTAATTGCCTTTTCAATCTTCTTGACCTGTTGCCGTTTCTGTTTCTTTTCCCTTTCTTTTACAAGTCGGGGATCTTGTTTTGTGGAAACAGATGGCTTACGGTCAGTCTTTCCACGGGGATCATCAACCTTTCCTTTTTGTTTATGAAGATATGGACAATTACGAATAATATGTCCAATGGTTCCACATTCAAAACATGATCTTCGTTCTACAAACCCCGAAGAATCATGTGATTGTCTAGCCGATGATGTTGAACTTTGTGAACCCGAGGTACTAGGTTTTGAACTGCTTGGTTCATTTCTTTTCTCGACAATAGCATTCTTGACAAAATCTAAGTTAGATTGATTTTCAAACTTTTCAATTTTGTCCGTTCCCGTCGATTTCACAAAGTTAACCTTTTTCTTCTTCTTTTGGTTCGGCTTCTTGTTAGCTTGAGCCGGTGTTTTACCTTTGGATTTGATGTGATTTTGCTGTGTTGGCACTGTTGGTAATTTCTTGTTACCAAATTGTTTTCGAATTTCAGCCTTTGGAATAGGAGGACACTGTGTAACTGTAACTTTAGGTCCTGCCTTTCCCAAGAACTTACTCGTCGAATTCTCAAAGACTTTGCAGATTAAGGATTGATTAACATTCTTAATGGGAAAATCTTTGTCTGAGTAAATTTTATCATCACCAACTAGAGTGTACAGCAAATTCACACTCTCCGACTCTTCTGCAGATGAGGACTCAGTTGCAATAGTCTTAGCGGGTTGTACAGGGGGATCACATAGAATGTGATTCTCAAGAGGTATGTCCTCATTTTTGACTACCGCATCAGACTTTGCTGGGACAGTATCATCAGATTCATCATCAGACGAATCAGCATCCTCAATCACAACTGGAGGATCTTGATTCTGTTCAGCACTCACAAATGTATCTGCTGACACATCTGAATCTGAGGATACTTCCTTTTGGTATCCGAGTCCTGTAGCAAACTCCTTAACATCTAGAGGCACAGAAGGTTCAAAGAAAACCCTGTCCTCTTCATCAGGCATGGCATCATAATTATGTCTCACTGGTGGTGGACACCTTTTGTAGCCTATGCATGTGACATCTCGCTTTTCCTTCTGAACATCAATGATGTGATCTAACACATAGCTAGAGCTCAAATAACTGTCTAACTTGAGTTGGATCGCATCACTTTCGGTTTTCACACAAGCCATCTCTTTTTGCATTGTTTCAAGACGAGAAATATACAAATTAATATCCGTCTGTTTTCTTGAAACCATTTTTGTCAATTCAGTTTTATCTTTCTTTAATGTTTCAATCATTGACTTAAATTCTTTTTCATGGTTTTCATGAAACATGTTGGCTTCTGTGCATTTTGAGAGATCCACAGTCAATTTCTGATTGTGGATGAATGTCACATCATATTTCTCTTGCAAAGCCTCATGCTTGCTTTGCAAGTCACACCAATCAGCACTTAAGGAACTATGTTTGTCTTGCAAGTCAAACAAACTAGCTTGTAAAGCATCATGTTTGGCTTGCAACTCAGACATGTTTCCTTCCAAATCAGCACACCTAGCATGCAATCTATCACATTCATCACAGTTAATAGCAGTGGGTTCATCGACACATACCTGACTTGATGAACCGTCGACATTAGCCATAAAGGCTGAATGGAGAGAAGACGAAGAGTAAGCAGCCTGATCCACCAGAATAGATCTTCTTTGAGTTTCTGCTACAGCTTCCCCCAAGAATTCATCAATGTCAATATCATCCGAAACATTAGATGTCTCACCCACATGATCATCACCAGAGTTGGATGATTCTTCATCAACACTCCTGCTGTATCCAGAGGAGTCATCATCTTCAGACGATTCATCACCACTGGCAGAAGATTCTCCACCACTGGTGTGAACTAGCTCCTTCACAATCTGAGCAAAACATGCTGTTCCATCAGGAGCATCACCACCCAACTGGATTGACCAGTCACAACCTTCATCCACCTGAACTGCAAGTGCTCGGTTGGTTTGGTTATTTGCAGGCACCAATGAACGCTCAGTGTTTCTGTTCTGATTCTGCTGGTTGCCTCGGTTTCTGAAGGGATTTTGATTCCCGTGCTGTGCTGGCTTTGTACATTCCCTTTTAAAGTGGCCCCGTTCACCACAGTTGAAGCACTTAACAGCCTGCTTATCGAACCCATACTTGGTGTCTCGCTTACTTTCCAAGCTGGTTCTGCCAGTACTTTCCATCCAATCCTTTGCTCTTCTCACAGCACTCGCAAAGGCCCACTTGATATCCATCAAGTCCATCTCTTCTTTATCAATCTGCCGGTAATCTTCTTGTGTCAGATTAATGTTGCCAATCTGACCTTCTATCAACCCACAGTACGCGCTCACTACAGTGTTAAGCAGCTCCATGTGTTCCTTAGCTACTTCTACACTGATTTTAGAGAAGCTTGACGTGTCGAGCTGTACTGTACTTGACTTTGATTGTTGACCAGCAGATGATGTTCCTCCATAACACGCATATTGTGGTTGTTGAGCAGGAGGAGGAGGAGGTGGTTGTATTGGATTTCCATACAGATCTGTGGTTGGAGGCGGCTTTACAGGAACTTGCACTGGATTGCCATACATATCCGTGCTTGTGACAAACGCCGTTTGAAGTGGAGCATGTGAACCGGCTTTTGCAGATGAAGAAGTGGAGGTGCCATAATACATCTCTGGATTTTGTGGCACTGCAACTCTCTTTGCCTTCAACGTTTCTTCCTGATCCTTGTTCTCCAGAAGCTGCACGAAATCGTTGATATTTGTAGTTTTCAACGTTCCGTTGTACTTCAAGATTTCCAGGAAGTTATTCCATTGAGGAGGCAATGCATCGGCAAACTTCTTTACCACCTCTGTTGGAGTCGTTGTGACTTCAAAGTTGGTCAGCTCAGTAAGTAGATGATAGAAACGGCTTGTCATATCTCCCAAGGACTCCTTATCCATACATGTGAAGCCATCGAATTCTTTCTTCAGTAGATCTCGTCGTAGTTGACGTGTGGCTTCATTACCTACTCCTCTTGTCTTCAATGCATCCCACAGCTTCTTCGTAGTCTTGAAACTAACGAACTGATGATAAATATCCTTGCTCAGTGCTTGAGTGAGAATAGCGTATGCTTTCTTTTCTAAGTCATACGTCTTCTTTTGATCATCAGGAAGATCGGCAAATGTAGCTGTCGAAGAAGCAGCAACCTCGATAGTTTGATCGAATTCCGTAGTGAACCGCAACCACAACTCTGTATTTTGACCAAGAATGTATGTATGGAAACGATCAACCCATCCCGGATATTCATTAAGATGCATCAACTTTGGAGGCCTGTTCAAACTTCCGGTTTCACTTTCGCTTAGTAGAAGACTTTGAATACTCGGAGTTTGATTTGAAACAAACGCCCATTGACCAGCTGGAGTGGCATTTGTTTGTGAGGATGTAGATACTGGAGATTCGGCCCATGATGGAGATTGACTGGTATTCATGTATTTTCCACTGTCTGGAGCCGGATTTCCCCACCAACTCGGATTCATCTTTGACAAGTAAAATAAATTCTATGTCCAAGTCACGAAGGATGATGAGCACCCGAAAGATCACACACAGTCGAAGGACCCTAGTTCGAAAGATCTTAAAAGAAAACAGAAACTTGTTAGCAATAAACAGACCACACTTCGAAAGATCAAATCTTGTTCGAAGGATCAACAGTGCTCGAAGGATCACTGTTGAATCTCGAACAATGATTTCGAAAGATTCAAGAACTCGAAGGATTCCCCTTTGAAAGATCCTTATCTTTCGAGTTAAATCCTTATCTTTCGGACACCTGTCTTTCGAAAAGATTCCTTTATCGAAAGATATGCTTCGGACTTCGAAGGATGGGTCGAAGGATAATAATCTTTCGAGCCTTCCTTGATCGAAAGATAGTCTTTCGAAGTCGAAGGATATCTTTCGAGAGGTTCTGACACACAGACACAAAGTGATGGGTTGGTGAAAAGGTGACAGGTTGGTAAGTCAACTTTCGGCAAAAGGAGGTAAGGTCTGACACAGATTTCTACCAACTTTGAAATGACCTGAAAGTTTACCAAATATGGACAATCTTATCCACACAGTCCGGTGACCGGAATAGTTACCGGAGTATGCCGGAAATCACCAAAACACTCAAAAACAAGTTTCTAAGTTACCCAACCCCACTTTAAACACTCCCGGTTAGTTTAGACACGTTTTTTTACTCAAAGAAAATGCAAGAAACTAAGTAAAAACAGGTGCAAAACCAAGTGTTTCAACACACCAAAACTTGTAAAAACCCGGTTTTAAACAAGGTAAAGAGCCAAGGCTCTGATACCACTTGTAGGTCCCTTTTCTCGGAGGATCGAGAACAAACCTAAACCTTGTTATACTAACCCACTAGCGAGTGCGGAATCCAAGCTAGTAGGCAAACCGGGATGAGACAAGTATAAACACAAACACACAAAGGTTTCACCGATTAACACAACTTGTATTAATGCAAATGAAGGTTTCGGTTACAAGCACAAAGTTTACAAATCTAACTTGCAAACTCTCAAAGTGTGTGTGTGAGTTTCCGGGCAGAATGCTCTCAAGCTTTCGGATGTGTGTGTGTTCTGTCTCTCCAGTCTCTTTAAACTCAACACATGCATGGGTATTTATATACCCAGCTCAGCTCATGATGCCTTAATCGAAGGATCTGATAGATGGTCCGAAGGATCATCTATCGATCACAAGTTGTTCGAATGATCAGCATTGACCTCGAAGGATCATCCTTCGAGGTCTAATCAGTCGAACCATATCTTTCGTGCACCTCGAAGGATCAACAGCATCCTTCGAGGAGCTATCCTTCGATCAGAACATCTTTCACTATTTTACCAACTGTTGTCCAAGTCAAACCGGAGGATGGTTGACTTGGTCAACTTACAACACTAAATAGAACATCGTACATACAGACCGAATACAGACAAAGTACAGACACAAGTGCACCAACACTTCATTTTTAACATTTCAAACTCTGTTTTAAGTGTTTGAAGACGTGCCTTTTGCACTCGATCTGCACCGACGTGCCTAGTCTTTAATGCATCCCAAATTTCTTTTGCACTTTTGCAACTTGCAACTTGTATTATCATATCTTCCGGTAGTGCTTGATATAAGTAAGCGGTCGCCATCATATCCTTCTTTTCATCTGCTTGCGTATTTTCTTTTGGTTCTATCATTTCCCATAAACCGTTTGCCCTCAAAATGGTTTTTATACGGATTGCCCATACCGTATAGTTTGTAGACGTTAAGATAGGACACTGAAACTGGGAGAACGAACTACCCTCTCTAATTACTACCGCGTTTGACGGAGAGGCTCCTCCTGAATCCGCCATAATTTCTTTTCCAACAATTTTCACTTTCTAAACTTTGGTTTTCTCCTAAAACCGAAATCTATGATTCCAAAAATTCACACTAACTTTCGAACGTGGAATCAAATCAATTTCTAAACCTTATATAAATTCCAGAAAAAATAGAACGTAGAACCTGGAATTTGCGAATCGACCGACTTCTCTTATCGTGATTCTCTGCACGGTTTTCTGACTTTTCTTAACAACCCTCTTGGCTGCGTTTTTTTTTCTTCCTTCTTGATTCGCGACTCTCTAAACACAAACCAAAAAAATCAGCCCCAAACCCGCTTGATTTGCGACTAACCTTTTCAACCGAACACCCTCTTGATGCTTTGATATCACAAAACTTCTCAGATTTTGTGTCTTTTGCAAATTTCAAACAACCCAAACTTCTCAGATTTGCGATTGCTTCTTCAAACCGGAATACAAACTTCTCAGATTTGCTTCCGTCTTCTTAACCCGAATCGTAGCCTCTTGCCGTGATTTGAATTAACAAAAAAACTCAGAATCCAAACACCCTCAGTGATGATCAGATCAAAAATCGAACACCCTCCTGATGACCGATTAACGAACGAACAACAATCGTACCCGCTTGATGCGATTGGTGTTAAAACTTAACAAGAACAACCCAATCGATGCCTCCTGCGTGATCAGAATTGTTAGGGGAATTCAACCACCCGCCTGATGATTGTTTTCCGAAAGGAATTTGAGCCCTAGGCTCTGATACCACTGTTGCCCAGAATCTTGATAACGAACAATGAAAATCACAATGAACGAATAAACATAAACTAACCTTGATTGAATGAATACAAATCGTGAATATGTACAAGTGAATTGAATGAGAATAATTTACAATAGAAAATCCTAACCCTATTTATACTAATTGAAGAGGTGCGAATCCAATAGACGTGTCTCTTTGTGAAGAGTCGTGTCCTTTGATCTTGTGGCTCTCAATCGATTTGAAAGGTTGCGTCCCTGTGTTCTTGTTTCCTGCCGTCGATCAGAGAAGGGTACGTCCCTTTGGATGTGTCGTTTCAAACATGTAGGTTACTATCTTTCTTTTTGTCGCATCTAGTCCCCGCACTTCTATCACTAATCTAATTTTAATGAAACTAACTATTAACTAATTACATAATAAACCCTAATACTTATAGGATGTGAAGAGATTATGATTTCAATCTTCGAATTAGTGATGTTATTTAGAAGCATTGTGACCGAGGGCAGGTACTATCCAAACTTGATGAATACACGCAAATAAGCCTCTGTCATTAGATGCTTAAGTCGTAAATTTGTTAAGCCAAGACCAAGCTCGCCTATCCTATAGCTCTAGCTTGGCGTAATTTTTTATATATTAATTATTTAATTTGTTTATCTATATTTATAACTATTTTAATTTATAATTACAAATTTTGTAAGTTACAAATTAAAAATTGTTCAATCATTTTAATTATAATTTTACATAATTTTAATTATTATATGTAAATATACTTGTAATATTTTAATCTAAAGTTCTATAAATAATAAGTATGTTTAGGCTCGTACAAGCTCGTGAATATAATCAAGTTCGGTATGTGAAGCTCTAGCTAGTTAATTATAAGAAATCCACTTTAAGCTAGGCACGATTTGAACTTTTAGCACGCCAATCTGCAGTAATTTACAAGTAGCTGAGCTTGATTACATCCCTAATTGTCGTCGCAGCTACCAACAAAACACTAAAAATACAAAAACTGAAAAGGATTTTCATGCCTTGGCTTTAAAATATTTGCTTTCACTACAATCGAATATGTCACTCATAACTTTCAAAAATCCGTCCTTACACTCTCTTCAAACAACTATGGTTATTGGAAACTTATGCTTCAACCCTCTCTTGTTACCAATAATATCTTTGGTTACGTGGATGGATAATCCCTTTCCCAAGTGAGTATATGACGACAACGATGCCACATGATCAGCTTTGAAAAACTCAAACTATGCACTCTGAGCCTCAAATAATGCACTTGTTCGACATGAAAATTATCTTTAACACTAAGGCAAATTCGATCTAGAACAGAATTTTACCTTCAACACTTCCAACAAGTGATCAACATATTCGAATCCAGAAGATCATTTGAGGCTTCAATTAGAATAAACGAACTCGGAGGACTTCAAAAAAGGCTTCAATTTCCTTAAGCATCTTGCTAAAAGGCTTCAGTTTTGCTACCAAAATAGCCAAATCATCTTCGGTGCTCAATGTTTTCTCGATATTATTTATCTTCCTATACATTGAAGTCTTTACTAATCCTATAAAATTCTTATCAAATAGGGTAATCCTTGAAACTCTTCTTATATGGTGCTAATTTTTGTAGTGATAATGTTTTAGATTTGGTTTAGTATGATGTGTAGGTCCAGATTTGGGGAGCGAATCCGTGATTTTATGTTCATGTTCATAGATGGAAGAGATAAGAGAGATGATAACAAACAAACTTTGTATTAATCCGGTAGTAAACATTACAAGTCGGCCCGGTTACATGACAACCGAACTAATACCAAAGAAGTATACATCCGGGGAGAAACCAAGTGGTGATTTCTCCCGGTGAGGTCTCAGACCTCCATTCACTCTCTAGCACACACTTGTGCTCTCACTCTTGTGTTGCAAATGACAAAGTGTTGGTATTTATACCAAAACACAGGCTGCAGGTCGAAGGATCAGACTGACTGGTCGAAACATCATCCTTCGATCAGACAGTCTTCGAAAGATACACACATACCTCGAATGATATCCTTCGAGGTCCATCCTTCGATGGGTATCTTTCGAGCTCATCGAAGGATATTCATAATCCTTCGATGCCTTATCCTTCGACACCAATAACAACACAGCAACTTTGTCTAGCAACAAACACACAGTCAAACCAACAACCCTCTCGTTTGACCACTTCAAACGAGCGGGTCTATACACGTTCGTTTGACCGTTTCACTAACTATTACAAATTCAGCATAAAATAAAACTAATCTATTCGACAAGCATCGGACACAAAATCTGCATCAACAAATTTCCCCTTGTCCGTTGCTGTCGAATGCTGAAAATGCAATTGCAATCAATCTTCAGCCAAGTATTCATCTTCTCTGTGTAGACAAATTCCCCCTTGACCGATGATCCAGGTAAGTAGTATCCTGATGCTCATTGTATAAGATTTCCCCCTCAAAGTACGCGTATCCGTGTTGAGTGTTGTGCAATTTCCTCAAAAGGATCAATTGACCGATCTTCCGCTGATCTTCCAATACTCCAACCGGCATATGATAAAGGTTCCATTCTTAAACAACTGCATCAAGTCTTGATCTTCAAGTGTCTGTGCAAAACATTCCACGCTGAACCGTTTGAATCACCAGAAGATCATAAACTCTACCACCTGAGATTGCGTTTAGAATTTTACCGAAGAAATTCAACAAATGAAAATTTTTATCCCCCCATTTCTTTGGCAAAATCTCTAAACCTTAACAGATTCTTTCCACTTCAAAGAAACTGTCGTCAAATATTCACCAATTCCCTCCACCAAGCGGAACTGTTGTGTTTGGCCCATAATAGTCATGTTACCATATTTCCCATTGCATTGGTAACCGTGACTACCCCACAATTTTTCAAACATCAAGTTTTCATCATCTCTTGTGTTCATCATGCTGCATCACCCCGCGTGTTCCCAAAGCCCGTACGAATTTTGATGTTGAAACTTTGAAGCCCGGTTTGAATAATCCTTGCGAACACCCGACCCGACTCCAAGTGAATTAAATGATTAACCCCAACACACTGTCTGAGCTCATAAAATTCCACAACATCTGGATCCTTCGAAACATCTGCATCAAATGAAAGATAAACACCAAGACAGCTTCGAAAGATGATCTTTCGTAAGTCTTTCGAGCGCATGTCACATATCTTTCGAGCATCTTTCGAGCACATGTCACAGATCTTTCGAGCATCTTTCGAGCACATGTCACAGATCTTTCGAGCATCTTTCGAGCACATGTCACAGATCTTTCGAACACCTTTCGAAGTTGGACATGGCTGATCCTTCGTACACTTCAGAGTTGATCCATCGAAGTCTTTTTGATCCTTCGAAGAACTGATGATCTTTCGAGCACTCCTGTTCATCTTTCGAATCTACTTGATCGAAGGATGATCTTTCGAGATCGAAAGTTATCTTTCGATGGTTCTGACACAAGGACAGAAAGTACGACAGGTTGGTGAAAAGTTGATGTGGTAGGTGACCAACTTTCGCAAATTTCGAAGCATGAAAATTTGAAATTTGAATTTTGTTTGATCCTTCAAAAGCTGCTCAATCTTTCGATGGACAAACGGCATCTTTCGAAATTTGAAGCTGTCAAGAACATCAAGAACACGGAGGACTGTTCATCTGCAGATATGACGAAAACACTTTGTATACAGTTTTTGATGATGGAAACTTGAAGATTTTGGAGAAAAACATAAAACCCAACACCCGGTTTAGCACAGATCTGGATTTCCGGGTCCAGATCTGGGTTTTTCTCATTTTCACCTTTTTACATCTTGAACAAAAACCCACAAAAATCACAGATCTAGAGCACATGTGACTTAGTAAACGGTTAGTTTTACTAAATCGGGCACCATGGCTCTGATACCACTTGTAGGTCCCTTTTCGCGGAGGATTACGAACCTAAACCTTGTTATACAAACCTGCTAGCGAGTGCGGAATCCAAGCTAGCAAGCAAACCGAGTTAGTAGCAAGTAGAGAAACAAACACACAAGTTCACCGATTAACACAACTTGTATTAATGCAATGAGGGTTCGGTTACAAGCTCAATGTTTACAGAAATGTTCTATAAACTCTCTAAGTGTGTGTGTGTGAGTCCTGGACAGAATGCTCTCAAAGCTCTCTATCTCTCGGATGTGCAAATGGCAGAACTAACTCACACATACACTGCATGGGTATATATATACCCAGCCCATGATGCCAGATCGAAGGATCCGATAGATGGTCCGAAGGATCATCTATCGATCACAACATGTTCGAAAGATGAGCATTGACCTCGAAGGATCATCCTTCGAGGTCTAATCAGTCGAACCATATCTTTCGTGCACCTCGAAGGATTAACACCATCCTTCGAGGAGCTATCCTTCGATCAGAACATCTTTCAACATACGATCTGTTGTCCAAGTCAAACCGGAGGATGGTTGACTTGGTCAACTTACAACACAAATCAGGACATCGTTACATACAGACCGAATACAGACAAAGTACAGACACAAGTGCACCAACATGATGCTTTGTTTGTGGTCTAGCATTTGTTTTATCTTCCGAATGTCATTGATATGTTATGTTGTGTGTTAACATGATCAGTTCATCACTATTAAACCTTTAGATCAAGTATTGGACAGCTATCCGATTTTCAAACCTTTCATAGCAATGGTTGAATCACAATTCAAAGCCAAACTAAAAAATGTTAAAACTTAAGGCGTAACAAATTTCATAACTTACTTTTTGTATGTCACTTAGATTGTTCATCTGATCATTGTCATCCCACCAATGAGAGAAATGGATTTTTCGAGCATTGCCATGGTCATTTCCTAAAACCAGACTCGCTTTCCTTGCTCAAACTAAAGTTCCTCAACGATTTTAGCCTTGTCCATTCGGTACAGCTGTCTACTAATTAACCACTTGTCTCTCGCACGTCAAACAAGTTCCCGTTTGAACACCTATTGTGGGTCTCATGATTACTATTTTCTTTGAATTTTCGGCTGCCAATGTTTTCTATTCTCCAACATCATGACTAATGATCCTTTGATTTATCTACCCAATGTCTTTAAGTTGTTTGTAGCGCGCACTGAGTCTCTTTACATTACTCCCATTGATCAACGTTCACCAGCAACTACATAGTAGTGCCCTTACAATTGTTCTACAACACATTATGTGGTCACCGACACTACAATCCCACCCACCTACATCTACCCATTCAAATAACTTCCCATCCTCACTATTGTCCTCCTCTCCATATGAATCCTAATGAGAGGATTCCCTTCAAACCATCAATCAATCACGTCATTACATCTCTCACCTAGAATACTAAACCAACCTATACTCGAAGTTGCATCTAGCCATGGCCGAACTGTACTCCCATATGTTCAAAACAGGACTTTTTCAAGTGATACTAAAGTTATTGACTATAAGTGGCTTTGTAGGTTGAATCAAGATAGAAAAATGTGTTATCACTCGCTACAAAACTAGATTTATATCTAAATGTTTTCAGCAAAAGCCAGGATAATCAATCACACCTTAATTTAGGATACCTTCAAGTGTTGTTAATGACATGAACATGGTTTAAATTCACTTGAATTCTGTGCCGTGCAGTGTTTAGGGCACAAGTTAATAGCTGATGCTTATAAGCATACATTAAATTTTAGAACAACCTTGTTTTAAAGAATCTCTTAGTCTCTCAGCCCTGAGTTTGAACAGGCCTATTGTCAACCAAGTATGAGCTCATATTTTCCGAAGCCTAAACACACTCCAATTAAATACCTTTATCAATTCGCGTCTCGTATTTATAAGTTATAATATTTAAACACGAGAAATAGGTATGATAAAAAAATGCATGTGGGTCGTACCCCACAAAAAAAAAAAAAAAAAAAAAAAAAAAAAAAACTATACAGTATGTTAATAAATATAAGATTTATGTAAATATATACCTTATATAATAAATGGTTGTTTTGTTAAATGTCAACAAAATCATTTTTCAAAAAAATACGTACGTTGTTATATAAGTTACCAGCTTTATATTATGTGTAGGTCCGGCTAGGAGGATCTAGTCGTCCAATCCTTGTATACTAACCAACCCGGTTGTGCGGAATCCAACCGGAAAGGCAAACCGAGATAGAACACGCACAAACATAACACGCAATCTTCACCGATTAACACCACTTGTATTAATACGAATGAAAGGTTCGGTTACAAAGCTATGTTTACAAATGTGTTTTGCAAACCCTCTAAAACACTCGTGTGTGTGTGCTCTCAACAGAATACTCTCTCTATTTTCACTATGTGTTCTCTGTCTCACCCTTTGAAGTGAACACTACATGAGTATATATATACCCATGACAGATCGTCTGGTCGAAGGATCAGATAGACTCATCGAAGGATCAGATAGATGATCTATCGATCTGAAACCTATCGAAGGATCCACATATACACCTCGAAGGATGATATCCTTTGAGGTCCATCAATCATCCATCGAATGCTTATCTTTTGAGCTTATCGAAGGATCTAAACAATCCTTCGATGACTCATCCTTCGACAACTCATTTACAACCATTGTCTAACTGTTTGGCCAAGTCAAACCAGGAGGATGGTTGACTTGGTCAAACTTACAGGACTAACAAAGGACATCGTTTTATATCAGACAGAATACAGACAAAGTACAGACACAAGTGCACCAACAAACTCCCCCTTGGCTGTAGCTTTGTCTCGTTCTTCGTGTCTTCAAGTCTCTGACGTCTTTTCAAGTCTTCAATGTCGGAGGATCTTCAAAGTCTTCACGTCTTGAAAGCAGAAAGTGTATCAACAAACTCCCCGTTTCATGTAGAAAGTGTGTTGACAAACTCCCCCTTAACATAAGCTCCCCCTTGAGTTATGCTCGTGAATGACTTGATCTTTATAGTTTGAAATCCTTGTGGTGTTGATGATGGCCAGCGGCAACTCGATCATTTTCATCTTTTGAGCGCCTTCACGTCATGTCTTCATTCCGAAGCTTGTCGTCGACTATGTTCTCCTTGCCTTTAGAATCTGCACATGCAAGAAATCTAAACGCGTAATGAGAACAACTGCTTGGAATATAGTTAGCATAAACAAATGACACACGTATGACCATGTTTCAATCAAACACCGTCCGACAGTTTGAAAGTTTAATAAATTTCTCAATTTTAGATTTAACTTTCAAAAACTTGCAAATTTGGACCGTTTATGAAGATTTAGGCAATTCGGTTTTCAGTCAGGTTTCAGGTAACGAAGACTCGAGATTCAACATCGTACGATCGAAAATAAAATAGAAATAAAATCTTTTTGGCTTTTAGAAAGTTTATATTAAAACACACCTAAAATCTTTTTGGTATTTTTGAATATTTCAAATGTAAAGACTGAAAGCAGTAAATAAATATATACAGACATTCTTTTTGCAAGTTTCGAGGGTAAGAGAATCATATCAGTGTACGGTCATGCCAAAACACTCTTGTTGTTCAGTTAGTTAACATTTAGATAAGCATCCTATAACAATTATCGGTATTGTTGTCCACTTAAGCTCAACTTATCAGATGTAATCATGGCGAGGGGATACGTTAAGATATGATTTATACTTACCGACCGGTGTTCATCCACATCACGACACATTCCCGTATCAAGGTATGCACGAGGGTTCATCTTACCGGTGAGTATACCGATTATCATCTGTTTGACCGTATATGATGTGAGATTCTCACTTATTTTGATTTGAAAACAAGCCCTATGTGATAGAATCACTTATTGATGAGGAACTTGATTTTCATATGCATGAGGGCACAGGAGCAAGTCTGTGAACAGGTCAGTACTTTCGTACAGCAGAGAGACGAACTTGACTCCCGAATAAATGTGATATTTTATCACTTATTTGTTTGGACATGTGATTGTTTATCACTTATTGAGGTCGAATGCAGTATGTACACGTATGTATAGTATCATGGAAGATCTAGACTTGCGTCCCCGTTATTTTTCGGTAAAAGATACAACCATGATACCCAGATGATAAGCAACATAAAGACCGAATATCTCAGAACCTCGGCAATCTCTCAAACGAAATTTCGGTACTAAGACCATATGCCAATGAATGGTTCCCACCTGGTCTTCAGTCGATTTAAGTTTATATCACCCTGCACACTTTAAAATGATTGTGAGCCTACCGGTACATCTTATATAGAGCTGCTTATCGTTTTTCATTTAAGGTTTAAAGAGGTTTGGATAGACCACTGATGTACTATCATTTTCTCTTTTGCTCGCCAGGAAACTCATTTTTGTTTTTCTATTGTTTTTGTGTTTTTGAAATTTTTCGATGTTTTTGGATTTTCAAATATTTGGATTTACTCCCCCTAAAATTAA
Source organism: Helianthus annuus (assembly GCF_002127325.2). Lineage (NCBI taxonomy): Eukaryota > Viridiplantae > Streptophyta > Magnoliopsida > Asterales > Asteraceae > Helianthus > Helianthus annuus. The sequence continues at coordinate 186,785,080 of NC_035448.2, forward strand.
CAAACTAAGACAAATTTAAAACACAAAGGTATTTACAAAAATGATTTTCCGATGTTGGTTTACTCTTGCTTGACCTTAATGTCGTTTACCAATAATAAAAAGTCAAATCTTGATTTGTCAAATGCTTTGGTAAAAAGGTCGGCACGTTGGTCATCGGTGTGGACCTTAACAACATCGATTAGCCTTTTTCTCAAAGCAATCACGTATGAAGTGATATTTGATTTCGATGTGTTTGGTCTTTGAGTGCTGCACAGGATTTCTAGTGATCTGTAATGCAGCAGAATTATCAACGTAAATAGGAGTAGTTAGGAATTCAAAACCGTAGTCGCGTAATTGTTGTTGGATCCAAAGGAATTGGGAGCAACAACTTGAGGCAGCAATGTATTCAGCTTCGCATGTTGATGTAGCGACGCACGTCTGCTTCTTGCACTGCCATGTGACTAGGCGATTTCCTAAAAACTGACATCCAAGCCGTTGTGGATTTGCCGTCGATTTTGCATCCGCCAAAATCAGAATCACTGAAAGCGATCAAGTCAAAGTTATTATCCCTAGGGTACCACAGACCGGTGTCAGGGTAACCCTTCAAATAACGAAAAATCCTTTTGACAGCTGCAAGATGTGAGGCCTTCGGGTTGACTTGATATCTGGCAAGCAGGCACGTTGGGTACATTATGTCTGGCCTTGATGATGTGAGGTACATAAGAGATCCGATCATTGCGCGGTAGTATGAGGGGCTAACAGCTTCACCCTTCAAGTCTGGAGTAATTCCGTGGTTTTGTGGCAGTGGGGTACCACTGGGCGTTGCATCAGACATCATCTGGAACCGGCTCAAGATGTCACCAACATATTTAGTCTGATGGATGAATATCCCAGACTCAGTTTGTTGCACTTGTAGGCCCAAGAAGAAGGTCATTTCCCCCATAGCACTCATCTCGAATTTATCCTGCATAATGCGCTCGAAATTCCTACACAAGACATCATTAGTAGAACCAAAAATAATATCACCTGTACCAGAAGAAGATCTCCATCTTGTTCTTTGATGAAAAGAGTACAGTCAATAAGACCTCTTCGAAAACCGTTCTCCAGCAGATGGTTAGATAAGGTTGCGTACCAAGCTCGAGGTGCTTGATGAAGACCATAGAGAGCTTTGTTGAGCAACCAAACCCGATTGGGATGGATAGGATCTTCAAAACCTGGAGGCTGTTCGACGTACACCTCTTCTTCAACCACACCATGTAAGAATGCACTTTTGACGTCCATCTGGTAAACTTTGAATCCTTTGAATGAGGCATAAGCCAGAAAGATCCGAATTGCTTCCAGACGTGCAACAGGTGCATAGACTTCGTTGTAGTCGATTCCTTCTATCTGACGAAAACCTTGAACGACTAAACGTGCTTTGTTCTGGATAACAACTCCGCGGTCATCCTTTTTGCATTTGAAAACCCAACGGGTACCAATCTTCTTGTAACCAGCAGGTTTCTCTACGAGTTTCCAGACACCAAGCTTCTGGAACTGTTGCAGTTCTTCCTGCATTGCTTCAACCCAAGAGTTATCTTCCATGGCTTCCTTCCAAGTTCTTGGCTCTTCCTGTGAAACATAACACACGAAAGACCAATCGTTTCGTTGCCCAGATTCTCGAATAGCTGCATACAGGCCTGCATTGTTGTTGTTTCGCAACATGTTTCTTGTTTGAATGCCACTTTGCACATTTCCAATGATGTTTTGTTGAGGATGGGTATTATGAATCCTTGTTTCTGGATTATCTGGAACTGGAATATTTATACCCAGATTGTTGAAATTCAGATCAACAACTAAATCAATGCCCGGAATTGACGAAGAGGATGATGCAGTAGCTTCAGCTGTTCTATGGGCATCCACTGGAGGAGTACCCTCTGAAGTACCATGAACTGCTGTTGTTGGAGCTTCTTGATCTGCATCTAGAAATTCATCATCCTTTGAAGATTCGTTCAATTCGGTTGCATCATGAAAATCCTCATTGTCGAGAGTATTATTGTTCACCGAAGATGGTTCTTGATTGACAAGAATTGGACGCACCACCGGTGAAACTGTTGCATTGTCACTCTCGAAAAACATCCTTGCCGCAGCACTTTCTTCAACGGCTTCAACATTGATCGAATTGAAAAAGTCATCGTACTCAAACATCCAAGGCTAACCAGGACATTTGACTGGCAAAGTGTGCCTTTGTACTCTGACCTCAGACCATTCCTCGATCCGGCTAGGAGGATCTAGTCGTCCAATCCTTGTATACTAACCAACCCGGTTGTGCGGAATCCAACCGGAATGGAAAACCGAGATGAAACAAGCAAATACAAGACACACAATATTCACCGATTAACACCACTTGTATTAATACGAATGAAAGGTTCAGTTACAAAGTTATGTTTACAAATGTGTTTTGCAAACCCTCTAAAACAGTGTGTGTGTTCTTTGTTCTCTATGCTTGCTTGCTTCGTACATTCCCTTTTAAAGTGACCCCGTTCACCACAATTGAAGCACTTTACTGCCTGTTTATCGAACCCATACTTGGTGTCTTTCTTGCTTTCCAAGCTGGTTCTGCCAGTACTTTCCATGAAATCCTTTGCCCTTCTTATAGCGCTAGCAAAGGCCCACTTGATATCCATCAAGTCCATCTCTTCCTTGTCAATCTGCCGATAGTCTTCTTGTGTCAGATTAATGTTGCCAATCTGACCTTCCACTAACCCACAGTATGCGCTTACTACAGTGTTAAGCAGCTCCATGTGTTCCCTTGCTACTTCTACACTGACCTTAGAGAAGCTTGAAGTGTCGAGCTGTACTGTATTTGGTTTTGATTGCTGACCAGCAGATGATGTCCCTCCATAACACGCTTGTTGTTGAGCAGGAGGAGATGGTTGTAGAGGATTTCCATACATGTCTGTGGTGGGAGCCGGCTTAACAGGAACTTGTACTGGATTGCCATACATATCCGTGCTTGTGACAAACGCCGTTTGAGTGGAGCATGTGGACCGGTTCTTGCAGACGAAGAACTGGAAGTTCCATAATACATCTCTGGATTTTGTGGCACTGGAACTCTTTTTGCCTTTAATGTTTCCTCCTGATCCTTGTTTTCTAAAAGCTGCACGAAGTCGTTGATGTTTGTAGTCCTCAAAACTCCGTTATACTTCAAGATTTCCAAGAAACTATTCCATTGGGGAGGCAATGCATCAGCAAACTTCTTCACCACCTCTGCTATAGTTGTCACTACTCCATAATTGTTCAACTCTGTAAGCAAGTGATAAAACCGGCTTGTCATGTCTCCCAAAGATTCCTTATCCATACACGTGAAGCCATCGAATTCTTTCTTGAGAAGATCATGACGCAATTGACGTGTTGCTTCATTTCCTACCCCTCTGGTCTTCAACGCGTCCCACAGTTTCTTCGTTGTCTTGAAACTGACAAACTGATGGTAAATATCTTTGCTTAACGCCTGAGTGAGAATGGCGTATGCTTTCTTTTCCAGATCATACGTCTTCTTTTGATCTTCAGGAAGATCGGCAAACGTGCCGGCAGATGAAGCGGCAACCTCTATTGTTTGATCGAAATCTGTGGTGAAACGTAACCACAATTCTGTATTTTGCCCTAGCACGTAAGTGTAGAACCTATCAACCCAACCCGGATACTCGTTTAAGTGCATCAACTTTGGAGGTCGATTCAAACTTCCGGTTTCGCTTTCGCTCAATAAAATACTTTGAATGCTCGGAGTTTGATTTGATACTAATGCCCATTGACCTGTCGATATGGCATTTGCTTGCGAAGATGTCGACACCGGAGATTCGGCCCATGAGGGAGATAGACTTGTATTTGTGTACTTTCCACTATCTGGAGCCGGTGTACCCCACCATGAAGGAGATGAACTTGTATTTGTGTATTTTCCACTGTCTGGAGCCGGAGTTCCCCACCAACTTGGGTTCATGTTTGATAAGGAGAAATGAATTCTATGTTAATATCTCGAAAGATAACAGCCAGCCGAAGGATCCCTGATCGAAAGACAAGATAAACACAAACTTGTTAAACTTAAACAGACTAAGATCGAAGGATCAATACTTGTTCGAAGGATCAATACTTGTTCGAAGGATCAACAGTGTTCGAAAGATCACTGTTGAATTTCGAACAATGATTTCGAAAGATTCTCTAAACGAAGGATCCTTATCTTTCGAATAAGAACTGTAGATCGAACAATATATCCTTCGAAAAGATTCCCTGGATCGAAGGACAAGTCTCAGACTTCGAAGGATGTTCGAAAGATGATTATCTATCGAACTTCCTTTGATCGAAAGATGATCTTTCGACTTCGAAGGATATCCTTCGATCTCTACTGACACAGTTAACAAAAGGTGACAGGTTGGTGAAAAGGTGATTAGTTGGTAGAAATCTTTCGGCAGAAAGTATGTTCAGACCATACTTTCTACCAAACCAGATTTGACTCAATAAAATATACTTAAAATGGAAGGTCCTTATCCAGAAACCGGTCACCGGAGTAAGCCGGAATTTTGGCCGGAAATGACCAAACTTCTTAAAAACAAATTTTTAAGTTACCCAACCCGTCCTTTAACACACCCGGTTAGTTTAGAACACATTTTTACGTCAAGAAATGCGAGAAAAACACTAAAAACGGGTGCTAAACTATGTGAGTTTTTGTCCAAACACTCCAAAGTCTTGTATAAACTCGGTTTTTAACAAGGAAAAGAGCCACGACTCTGATACCACTTGTAGGTCCGGCTAGGAGGATCTAGTCGTCCAATCCTTGTATACTAACCAACCCGGTTGTGCGGAATCCAACCGGAAAGGCAAACCAAGATAGAACACGCACAAACACAACACGCAATCTTCACCGATTAACACCACTTGTATTAATACGAATGAAAGGTTCGGTTACAAAGCTATGTTTACAAATGTGTTTTGCAAACCCTCTAAAACACTCGTGTGTGTGTGCTCTCAACAGAATACTCTCTCTGTTTTCACTATGTGTTCTCTGTCTCACCCTTTGAAGTGAACACTACATGAGTATATATATACCCATGACAGATCGTCTGGTTGAAGGATCAGATAGACTCATCGAAGGATCAGATAGATGATCGATCTGAAACCTATCGAAGGATCCACATATACACCTCGAAGGATGATATCCTTCGAGGTCCATCAATCATCCATCGAATGCTTATCTTTCGAGCTCATCGAAGGATCTAAACAATCCTTCGATGACTCATCCTTCGACAACTCATTTACAACCATTGTCTAACTGTTTGGCCAAGTCAAACCAGGAGGATGGTTGACTTGGTCAAACTTACAGGACTAACAAAGGACATCGTTTTATATCAGACAGAATACATACAAAGTACAGACACAAGTGCACCAACATTATGTGTATACATTATTCAGGTATGTAAATCTGTGCTTTCATTATTAATATTACGTTATATAATTTCTATCCTTAAACCCATATAGTAGGTCTACAACCCAGTATTTTATTAAAAAAAAAAAGATCACGATCTTAAATTGAAACTATATACAACTAGTGTTTGACCCCCGCGTTGCGGGAGCGAAATTCGTAAAACTGTGCTAAGTACTAAGCAAATGACGACTAAAACCGGAAAAAAAGCATAAAACAAAAACACAAATTCATATCGTGACGTGATGTAAAACGTGGGCAAAGAAAAACACAAACTTATACCGCGAGCTAACGTAAAACGTAGAAAACTCGAATTTATACAGAGAAAGCATAAACTTAAAGACCCAAAAATAAACGCAAACTTCAAGGGCCAAAAGTGAACCATACAAACTAGAAAGACTGAAAATGTAAACCACCATTAAAAAAACACTAAAAGAAATAAAGCACTATTAGGCGGGGTTCGCAAAACTATGCTAAGTAGTAAGAAAATGACGACTAAAACCGAAAAAAAAATCATAAAACAAAACACAAATTATACCGCGACGTGACGTAAAACATAGACAGAGACAAACACGAACTTATACCACAAACTGGCGTAATACGTAGAAAACTCATATTATATCGAGAAGTTTTAACTTAAAGACAAAAAAAATCAAACTCAAATTTATACATAAAAAGCTTGAACTTAAAGACCAAAAAATAAATGCAAAACTTCAATGGCCAAAAGTGAACCATACAGGGACGAAAATGTAAACCACCTTAAGAACCACTAAAAGACAAAAAAACACCATTCATAAGACCTGCCTAAATTATAATACACTAGAGTGATTCTCGTGCGTTTTGTTGCGAGCCTTTGGTCATTTTCAATCTCATTAATTACAATACCAGTATGATACCGGCACTCGGCGTAGCAATCGTTCTCAATCCGTGTATTTTTACATCGATTGAGAACCTATAAAAACAAATACCCTTACCTTTTATGTATTTAATATATATATAGTAATATGTTTGTTTTGTTTTAAATATACCTATAGAAAAGAGGAATCTAGTTTATCTTGTAAAGATACACAAATGTATTCTATTTATTTTGTTCCGAAAGAAAGATATATGCATAGATTTTGTGCCAGAAACAATCGTGGTCCACCGAACCAAGTGGATAGAGTGGTTCGAAATGGTGAGTAGGCTTGCTCGGATTGGACCATTTATGACGCACTACCACCCATCACTGGACCGCCATGGTCACTTCTCAACCATCTCTTCTGCACGTGATCATTCTCAGACACTCCTCGTAGAACATCAAATATAGACAAATATACAGTTAATAACTTATATTTGCCTTGTCTCTTATTAAAAGTTTAGGAAAAGAAAATACGAAACACAACTAGACTACTTATTATGATATAAAGAAAGTTCAAGAATATTTAGCTTGCAACATTCGTTTATATAATTTTTATTTATAACAAGTTTGTGTCATGGTATATATATTTTTAACACTTATAAAGTGATTATTGATATAATTATTTTTCTTTTCAATAAGTTAATACCAATTAATGAATTTTAAGTTTGAAAACAAAAATCCTTTATGCAAGCTTTTTTTAACGATCAACAAAACAACTTTTATTCAACCACCAAGTAGCTAGCTAGGCGCGCAGGCGGTAGCTAAATATATATCACAAACGACATTACAACATAACCCGAGAAGAAACAGAAACCAAATAGCTACTAGCTAAATACATACGCCCCAATTAGTTCAGACTATCGAGGTTGAAAGCTTTACATTCTTCCCACCGCAAGGATCTTGTTTAGACTTCTTCACCCAAAGAAAACTTAGCGCTTTTGATTCTTCTACCATTATGGTGAACGATGGTATCTTTGACTCGAAGACAACCAAGTGTCTAGCACTCCAAATACTCCATATCACCGTCAGAATTACCGCTTCGACAGCCCTCATATCTTTTGTGACTTGCCTGAGTACCTGTGCAAGTTCAACAAGTTTTGAATATAAAATGCAAAGATAGGATGCAAGTGGCTCCATTACACTACTACGCTCCACACCGTCTGAAAGAACTGACACGAGATGAAACCGTGATCCGCCGATTCTTGGGCATCCCCGCATAATCTACACAATAGGTTTTGAACGTGGATGTTTCTTCGCCTAAGTGCCAACATAGTAGGAAGTTGTTGAACATGCGACGAAGCGAACCTTTGCCGGGACCCAATTATTACCTGGACAAATCACTTGGGAAGAGATTCGACCATACTCTGTTTAACATTCCCCACTGTCAAAACCCTCGTGTCCTCAATTGCCCACAACCAACTATCTGATGCGTTTGATAGAGTGACTGACATTAATAATGAAGTGATGCTTGTCAGCTTGTTGTGTTCCACTGTGGTAATTCATGTGCCTCTGGTTCCGTAGAAACTCCAACACATTAGACCCGGGTCGTATGCGTTTAGTGACTAAGCACATTTTGGGCCGCTCCAACGCGAACATATTAGGGAAGACAGCCCCAAGCAGGGCCGGCCCAAGGGCAAGCCAAATGAGGCTTGGGCCTTGGGCCACATCAACTATAGGGCCTCCATTTTTTTAAAAAAAAAATTATATTATATGTATTTTCTCAAAAACTCTGGTGGTATAGGTTATTAGGGCGGCAGCGGCTTATCAATTTTGGCAGATACATTATCAATGGCAGAGGGAATGGCACCGCCGGGAAGAGCAACAGCCGCCTGCGTCTCATCATCTTCTTTCAACGGTAATTTTTATCTTCTTGACTTCTTTATATGTCGCCACTGATTCATCTTCGTAAGTCCTAAATAGTTAAATTGCTGCCTAATTTACAAACTCAACTCACTGTACGCTCATCTTCGCTCATCAGCGATTCATCTTCTTACAAAATCAAGACTGCATCTTCGCTCAGTGGCTGCATCTTCGCTGAATCGCTTAGTGATGTGATGTGCGTGAAGTGTGTTATATTTTTATAGGTATGTATTTTAAGCCCTTTTACACTTTTTAGCCAAGTTTTAAATTTATAAAACACGATATTTACTAACACTAAACACACATATGGGCAAGTGCGCCCATCGTGGACGTAGTATAGTGTTGGTAAGATACCGAGGTCGTCCAAGGACACAAGAGCTTTTAGTACCGGTTTATCCTCAACGTCTAATCAAATCAAAATGTTAGAAAAAGATTTTTAAACAAAGAAAATAAAACTAACTAAATGCTGAAAATAAAAATAAAAATAAAAACAGATAGACAAGATGAATCACTTGGATCCGACTCGTGTGTTAGTGTAACCTTTGATTATTTTCGCACTTTTGCACTTGTTTAAGAGATTATCTTAGTTATTATATTAGGCCCCTCTTTTGAAGGTGACGTTACACTCAACCCAGTAGTTTGAGTCAGCAAGGATACAATCCTAAAGGGTCGGATTATTGAAAGATAATTAATTAAGTTATTAATGCATAATGTGGTAGGCCCCTCTTTTGAAGGCGACGTTACCCTCAGCTAAGTAGTCTGAGTCAGCAGGGATACAGTCCTAAGTAGTTTGGTTAAAGTTTTAATAGTAGTTTAACTTACGAGGGGATCAAAAAGTTTGGACCCCCGCCATCCAATACCTTTGGGTATTGAAGGAGGTCCTACTAAATTTGACCCATGTCCTTTGCAGGATCTATACACTGAACAATTGCAAGACTCTTACCAAACCGTTCACTTAACCCTCGACCAGGTAGCCAACATACCTCCATATAGACCGTGGAGATATGAATGGTGAAAATCTTTTATTTTATATAGACAGTAAAATAATGCCAAGACGCCACGGACAAACGATAAGGAAGAATCACCTTCAACATAAGAAACTAGTAATTAAAGTCATTAATACAAAACCAATTAAAAAGTGCAAAAGATTAAAAATAAAAAGTATTACACTAAACACTTGTCTTTACCAAGTGATGTAAGAGACTTAGGCAAACATGGCCTTTGATTGTCAAGAACTCTTACGATCAATCTTGGATCCCAAGACGACTCACACACTCTATGATGGACAATGGATGATGGTGGTGGATGATGGTGTTATGGTGGTGGTGGTGGGTGGTGGGTGAAGTGTGAGAGAGGTGGTGTGCCAAGGGATGAGTTGAAATGGCTCCAAACACTCCTATTTATAGGCTGAACAGAAGCTCGGGCACGGCCCCATGCCCGCTGGGCACGGCCCCGTGTCCATCCTCGTCTCTCTATTCATTAATTGTAATTCGCAATTACAATAAATGCGTCTGCAGGAAGTTAACCACGCCCCTGTGTCCGCTGGGCACGGCCCCGTGGTGGGCAGTAGAAGCTTCTAAAGGTTTGTCTTTTCTGCTGCTACTTGGGCACGGCCCCGTGCTCGCTGAGCACGGGGCGTGTTCAGTATTCTTTTTTCTTAGTTTTGCTTGGGAAGATGCTGTCGAGGGGTCGGGCATTCCACTTTTGTTCCTTTTCTTGTATTTATGTTAGATTTTGCTGTCTTTTTGCTTCTTTTGTTAATTTGAGCTCATTTAATCCTGAAAATACAAAAAGAAGACAAAAGCACACTTTTTCCAACATTAGTACTAAAAAAGGGTTAGTTTTATGCCATAATTGATATAATTTATATGTTGCATTTTGTGCATATCAAATACCCCCACACTTGAATCTTTGTTTGTCCTCAAGCAAAACTCTTTATAATGTGGCTTTATTCACTCCCAAATGGAATGGGTAGAAGAGAAGGTTTTTGGGCTTGTCATAGAGTGTCGGGATTTCCAAGATTCTTTATTGAGGTTTTATTTTTATTTATTTACAATCCTATTCGGCATGATTTCTTAAGAACGTTTCTTAAGATAAATTACTTATTAGGGCATAACATACCTTTTTAAAATCTCATTTAGGGGGATCACTCAACACTCGGCTGAAGGTGTATTTTTAGTGAATCAATCGAGAGCGGCATGGAATTTACTTTTACCATAAGCTTGCCAAGCAATCACTCCTCCTCCTTTTTAACTATATACCTTTGTAAATATCAAGAGGACTTTATGGGTGAAGGGTTAGGCTTGGGCTAAAGGTAGGTGGTTGGGTTAGTGGTTAGTAAAAAGGGCGAAAGGCGTAACAAACGTCGGGTTGAAAGACTTTTATTTTTTTTCATATTTTTTTTTCAAATTTTTATTTTATTTTGATTAATTGTTCAAACAAAGTGATTTTTGATAAACTTTGTTTGTTTATTTGGTTTCATCAAAATATATAAAAATATAGATTTTTTTTCTTTTTTTTTTTTTTTTGAAGTCATAAGAGAACCGAACGTTGTTACTAAAAAAAGTTAAAAATAAAAAGGTTTAGGTGGGTAAAAAGGGTTGTTTTGGGTTAAGAAATGAAAAGGTTTAGGCTCAAAGGGGTTAACTAGGGGGATTTTGGGTAGGTGGTAAAAAAATGAAAAATAATGGTGTAGAATTAAAAAGGGTTAGTCCTAATGCCTCCATCATTTACTTATCGGGTTTAAGTTGGTAAGGACCGGGAATGTATTGTTGTGGCAAGTTCTAGAGTCGTACGAACCAAGCGGCTATTCACACAAGAAACGAAAAATGAGCATTTAGTGTAAAGATATATATTTGTATGCTCGTTAAAGGCTCAAAACTCCCTTTTGTGTGGAAAAGGGTTTTTTATGTGATCAAGTATATATAATCAAATTTTAACTAAGTTTGTCATGCATTTTCATAATTTTCTTATGTTGGTTCTTTTTATCACGACAATATCGGTTGTAAATTTGTAAAAATATAACCTTGTTAAGACTTGAATTCCCAACTTAAACTTAGACAAAAAAAAATGAAAATTTTTGGAAAACATTTGGGGTGATTAGCGGTTCCAATAGAGTTTTGTGTAAGGCTTGTTGTTAGGACTTGCAAAATTCAAGGTTTTAGCATCCCCCCACACTTAAATTACACATTGTCCTCAATGTGTCCCAAACATAAGTTTTTAGGTTTATTGAATGTGTAAAATGGTGTTAAAAGCAAAATTTTATGTTACTGGTAGTCTGGACACGGCCCCGTGGGGATCAGGCACGGCCCCGTGTTCAGGTGCCAGTGACAAAAATTTAAGAAAGGAACAGAGGCCTGGGCACGGGGGCGTGTCCAGTGAACACCGCCCCGTGTCCAGTTACGTGAACCGGGCGATTTGCTGCAGACTGTGCAGCATGGGGCCGTGTTGGGTGAACACGACCCGTGCTGAGCCTACTGTAATGGAGAGATTGTTGTCGGATGGCCCTGTTTTCGTGCATGGAGCTATGTTTCTCGTTTCCCTTGTTATCCTTGACCATCCAGAGTGTGTTTTATTTCTGCAAATTAAAATTAAACTAAAAGATTAAACTAAACTAAGGATAGTTCCGCGGAATGCCTCCGTGGTGCGCCACGTTTATAAGGGTCCTTGGCTAGACCCAAGGTGAGGTTATATGTTTTCCGAGCGGGATATTTTGCATCCCATGTTGCACCGTCGGAGAGTATCATCCAAACTCGAATCAATAACCTTCATGTAATTGACCGGGTCATCATCCTTTATTCTCTTCCCAACCCCGAACTTCACTTCCTTATCCCCATATTTTAAAGTGAGTGTTCCGTCATTCATGTCTACCACTGCTTGTGCGGTGGCTAGAAATGGCCTCCCTAGTATGAGGGGGACTTCGGTATCTTCTTCCATATCAAGTATGACAAAGTCGGCCGGGTAGACAAAATTGTCGACTTTGACTAGTAGATTTTCAGCGACACCTTGCGGGAATTTGACGGATCGATCAGCAAGTTGTATACTCTTCTTTGTAGGACTCGTTTTTCCTAGTCCGAGTCGCTTGAACATTGATGCGGGCATGAGGTTAATGCTAGCCCCAAGGTCGGCTAGTGCATTACGAATGGGGGAATCCCCGATCGAGCAAGGAATTGTGAAGCTTCCGGGATCAATTTTCTTTTGGGGAAGCTTGTTGAGTACGAGGGCGGAGCATTCTTCGCCTAAGTTAACTAATTGCAATGATTTAATTTTTCTTTTATGAGTGAGGAAGTCCCTCATGAATTTTGAGTATTTAGGCATTTGGGTTAGGACGTCAATGAAAGGAATGTTGACATGCAATTGTTTTAGTAGAATTTCAAATTTTTCGAATTGCTCATTGGTCTTTTGACGGATTAACCTACCGGGGTACGGAACTGGAGGAGCCTTGGTGGGCTCTGGTGATGGAGGAGAAACCTTCTCTTGTTGGGGCGGTGTTGCGATCTCCCTAGTAGGCGGTGGGCCTTCCGCGGGACCGACGGTACGGTTCCGTAGCGTTATGAGATGAACTTGTGCTTTTGGGTTTGTTTTGGTATTACTTGGTAACGCGCCTTGCGGCCTCTCGGGGAAATTTTGGGCTAGTTGATTTATTTGTTTTTCGATGTTTTGTATACTAGCTTGTTGATTTCTAAAATTTGATTCTAATTGTAGAAACCTATCCGAGTTTTTCTTTTCAGTGTCGGAGATGAGGCGAGATATAGTATCTTCAAGCCTTTCTCGTCCACCTTGTTGTTGTGGAGGGAAATTTTGTGGCTCATTTCTTGGTTGTTGAAAGTTTGTTCGTTGATTTAGGCTTTGTTGGTTACTAGTATTGCCGGGTTCTCGCCAACCAAGGTTAGGGTGGTTACGCCATCCTTGGTTGTAGGTGCCCGTTGGAGGACCCGACGGCCTAGGTCTATTATCAATGTAGTTTACCGATTCTGGTTGATCATCTGTTTCTTTCATACAACTCCAATTTTCATGTGGCCCACCACACGCTTCACAAGCCATAACCGAGACTGTTTTTGTCATCTCTAAATTTTTAATTTTAGAAGAAAGGGCCTCGATTTGGGCTTGTAAAGAAGTGCTTTCATCAATCTTATGAGCGCCCGGGGCAATAGATTTATTGCCTCGGGGAGTGTGCCACTAGAAATTGGTTTGAGCAATTTCCTCAATTTGATTATATATTTCATGCGGGCGGCGATTACCTAAAATTCCCCCGGAGCTAGAGTCAAGTGTTTGTCTAGTATGTGGCAACAATCCATTATAGAAAGTGGATACTTGTTGCCACACCGCAAGACCGTGATGGGGACACTTTCGTAATAGCTCCTTGAACCTTTCCCAAGTTTCATATAAGGATTCCCCCTCCTCTTGCGAGTATGTATTAATTTCAGTCATTAATTTAGCCGTTTTAGTGGGAGTGAAATACTTATATAGAAATTTTTGGGCTAGTTCATTCCAGGTGTTTACCGAACCAACTGGGAGGGCGTTAAGCCAAGCTTTTGCTCGGTCTTTTAGTGAAAATGGAAACATTCGAAGACGGATGGCGTCATTTGATGCTCCGTTGATCCAAAAGGTATCACATATTTCTAAGAAATTAGTAATATGTAGATGGGGATCCTCGTCCGCAAGCCCATGAAAGGTTGTAGAGTTTTGAAGCATCTGTATCAAATGTGGCCGAAGTTCGAAGTTGTTGGCTTCGACATTCGGTGCATTGATAGCGGCGCCGAGATTACCTACGGTGGGTCGTAGGTAATCCATGAGTGTACGTTGGTCCGCCATTGGAAGTGGGTCCCCCAAAACCTTCTATTGGTTTTAGCTTTTAGTCTTTTTCTAAGAAAGCGTTCGGGTTATTCTAGAGGTTCTTTTATGTCTTTATTAGAACTGGAGCTCATACACTACGTAGAGGTGGCGTCTGGTTCCAAGTCCTACAACAAAAACAAAAAAGAATGTTGGTCAGAAAGTTCACCACGGCCCCGTGCTCAGTGAACACGGCCCGTGGTCGGAGTTACAGTGATTGTTTTCCGGATCCCTGTTGTTACTGGAAAGTTGGACACGACCCCGTGTTGCACCGACATGGCCCCGTGCTCAGCCTTCTGTAACTCGGAAAATTAAAAACTGCCAGTAACACTGCTGGGCACGGCCCGTGTCCGACGAGGCACGACCCGTGCTGAGCTCTGCAGAAGCTGAAAAATTAAGAAAATCCAAAAAAAAGTAAATAAAAAAATGATTAGGCCGTTGATTCCTAACTTTCTTAAAATCCTTGTGTCCCCGGCAACGGCGCCAAAAACTTGATGTGCATGAAGTGTGTTATATTTTTAGGTATGTATTTTAAGCCCTTTTACACTTTTTAGCCAAGTTTTAAATTTATAAAACACGATATTTAATAACACTAAACACACATATGGGCAAGTGCACCCATCGTGGACGTAGTATAGTGTTGGTAAGATACTGCGGTCGTCCAAGGACACAAGAGCTTTTAGTACCGGTTTATCCTCAACGTCTAATCAAATCAAAATGTTAGAAAAAGATTTTTAAACTAAGAAAATAAAACTAACTAAATGCTGAAAATAAAAATAAAAATAAAAACAGATAGACAAGATGAATCACTTGGATCCGACTCGTGTGTTAGTGTAACCTTTGATTATTTTCGCACTTTTGCACTTGTTTAAGAGATTATCTTAGTTATTATAGTAGGCCCCTCTTTTGAAGGTGACGTTACACTCAACCCAGTAGTTTGAGTCAGCAAGGATACAATCCTAAAGGGTCGTATTATTGAAAGATAATTAATTAAGTTATTAATGTATAATGTGGTAGGCCCCTCTTTTGAAGGCGACGTTACCCTCAGCTAAGTAGTCTGAGTCAGCAGGGATACAGTCCTAAGTAGTTGGGTTAAAGTTTTAATAGTAGTTTAACTTATGAGGGGATCAAAGAGTTTGGACCCCCGCCATCCAATACCTTTGGGTATTGAAGGAGGTCCTACTAAATTTGAGCCAGGTCCTTTGCAGGATTTATACACTGAACAATGGCAAGACTCTTACCAAACCGTTCCCTTAACCCCCAACCAGGTAGCCAACATAACTCCATATAGACCGTGGAGATATGAATGGTGAAAATCTTTTATTTTATATAGACAGTAAAATAATGCCAAGACACCACGGACAAACGATAAGTAAGAATCACCTTCAACATAAGAAACTAGTAATTAAAGTCATTAATACAAAACCAATTAAAAAGTGCAAAAGATTAAAAATAAAAAGTATTACACTAAACACTTGTCTTCAACAAGTGATGTAAGAGACTTAGGCAAACATGGCCTTTGATTGTCAAGAACTCTTACGATCAATCTTGGATCCCGAGACGACTCACACACTCTATGATGGAAAATGGATGATGGTGGTGGATGATGGTGTTATGGTGGTGGTGGTGGGTGGTGGGTGAAGTGTGAGAGAGGTGGTGTGCCAAGGGATGAGTTGAAATGGCTCCAAACACTCCTATTTATAGGCTGAACAGAAGCTCGGGCACGGCCCCGTGTCCATCCTCGTCTCTCTCTTCATTAATTGTAATTCCCAATTACAATAAATGCGCCTGCAGGAAGTTGACCACGCCCCCGTGTCCGCTGGGCACGGCCCCGTGGTGGGTAGTAGAAGCTTCTAAAGGTTTGTCTTTTCTGCTGCTATTTGGGCACGGCCCCGTGCTCGCTGAGCACGGGGCGTGTTCAGTCTTCTGTTTTCTTAGTTTTGCTTGGGAAGATGTTGTCGAGGGGTCGGGCATTCCACTTTTGTTCCTTTTCTTGTATTTATGTTAGATTTTGCTGTCTTTTTGCTTCTTTTGTTAATTTGAGTTCATTTAATCCTGAAAATACAAAAGAAAGACAAAAGCACACTTTTTCCAACATTAGTACTAAAAAAGGGTTAGTTTTATGCCACAATTGATATAATTTATATGTTGCATTTTGCGCATATCAGTTGCGTCTTCGCTGAATCTTTGTTGAATGTAAAGCCCTAATTTCCTAGTTGCCTAATTTTCTAGTTAAAATCTGTTGCCTAATTAAAATTTGTGATATTAGCCCTAATTTCCTAGTTGCGTAATTGAAGTTTGTGATATTAGCCCTAATTTCCTAGTTGCCTAATTTTCTGTTTGTTAGTGGGTTCTGTGAATTTGTGATAGATTTATAATGTCTAATAGATATCATAAACATGAATCCGGCCATTCTAAAAGGCAAAAGAAACAAAAACGAGAAGCTGAAATAGAATCACTAAAGGGTTCTTTACTCACATTCGTAAAACCTATAAATGCTGAAGAGTCTATACATGTTGATGTTGATGAAAATGTAAATGTTGATGTTGATGAAACTGTAAATCTTGATGAACCTTTAAATGTTGATGTTGATGAAACTGTAAATCTTGATGAACCTTTAAATGTTGATGTTAATGAACCTTTAAATGTTGATGATTTTGTACATGTATATGGACCTTCAAATATATTTGATCCTAGTCAGTGGACTACTATTAACACCAATTTAAGAGATTTCCTTGTAGAAAAAGGTCCAATTAAGATTGATAGTCATGATTTTCCTAAAGATGAGCATTCTAGGAGCTTTAGTCCTTCGCTCTATATGCAAAAAATGGCAAATGGAGAGAAATATGAAAGAAAATGGTTGATTTACTCTATAGAGTTAGATAAAGTATTCTGTTTTTGTTGCAAATTGTTTGATGTGAATTTATCTAGAAGTATAGCTAAAAAAGGTATTAACCATTGGAAAAATGTTAGTGCTAAATTAAAATGACATGAAGCAAGTAAGGAACATGTAGTCAATATGAGAACATGGATTGACTTAGAAACGAGATTAGCGAAAAATATTACAATTGATAAAGAAACTTAAATTCTTATAAATAAAGATAAGGAACAATGGAAAGATGTACTTAAAAGAATTATTGGCGTTGTAAAAACTTTTAGCATGAACAATATACCATTTCGTGGAGATAACGAAAAACTTTATGAAAAAAACAATGGTAATTTTTTAGCTATTGTTCAAATGATTGCAGAATTTGATCTCGTAATGAAAGAACATATAAGACGAATAAAGAACAAAGAAATCTACAATCATTATCTTGGTCATAATATGCAAAACGAACTAATTAGTTTATTAGCATGTGAAGTTAAAAATAAAATTGTTAACAAAGTTAAGGAAGCTAAATACTTTTCAGTTATACTTGATTGCACACCTGATGCTAGTCATAAAGAACAAATGCCAATTATTTTACGATGCTTAGATATCTCATCAACACCGATTGAAGTTAAAGAATATTTTTTTAGAATTTATAATAGTAGACGATACAACCGGTAAAGGTATATTTGATGCTATGGTTGAAGAAATTAGTAATATAGGACTTTACATAAATAATATTAGAGGATAAGGCTATGACAATGGTTCAAATATAAAGGAAAGCATCAAGGTGTTCAAAAAAGATTGTTAGATATTAATCCTAGAGCCTTTTATACACCATATGGTTGTCATAGTTTAAATTTAGTTCTTTGTGATATGGCTAATTCGTGTACAAAAGATCGTGAGTTTTTTGGAATTACACAACGTACTTATACAATTTTTGCTTCATCAACCAAAAGGTGGAAAATACTACAAGATTGTTTACCAAAATTAACTCTAAAACCTTTATCACAAACACGTTGGGAAAGTAGGGTAGAAAGTGTTAAGGCAATTAGATATCAAGCACCACAAATAAAAAAGGCACTTATGAAACTATATAATGATGATGCAAAAGTTCTAAGTGAGGCTAAGTCCTTGACAGATTTTGAATTCAATAAGTTTGAATTTTTATTAGGAATAGTTATTTGGTATGAAATTTTGTATGCTATTAATCGTGTTAGCAAGAGCTTACAGGAAAAAGATATGTGTATTGATAGTGCTATAAAAAAGTTAGATGGCCTTTTGTGTTATTTTGAAAATTATAGAGAAAATTGATTCGAAAATGCTATTAGTGATGCAAAAGAAATCGCTTTAGAGATGTATGTAGAACCTATATTTCATGAAAAACGTATTATCCATAGAAATAGACGATTTGATAAAAATGTTGCTAATGAAACTACTAAAACTCCTATTGAATTATTTAAAACTGGTTACTTTTTATGTATAGTAGATCAAGCTATTTCTTCAATCAAGACTAGATTTGATCAACTTAAAATGTTTGAAAGTATTTTTGGTTTTCTATTTAGTATAAAAAAGCTGAAATTATTACATGATAATACTTTAAAACAACATTGTA
Organism: Helianthus annuus; assembly: GCF_002127325.2. NCBI lineage: Eukaryota > Viridiplantae > Streptophyta > Magnoliopsida > Asterales > Asteraceae > Helianthus > Helianthus annuus. Next base: position 186,803,582 of record NC_035448.2, read on the forward strand.
TTAATCTTGAAAGTTCTTTAAAACATGATACTAGTATAGATATTAATGGCTTAGATTTATTTGAAGAATTAAAAGTTCTAAGACATATGATAGATTTAGAATGTGACACCCCTATAAACATACTAAACTATATTAAAGATTTTAAATCTTTTTGAAATGCTTATATTGCTTATAGAATTATGTTAACTATCCCGGTAACTGTTGCGTCGGCCGAAAGAAGCTTTTCTAAATTAAAATTGTTAAAAAAATATTTAAGATCTACAATGTCACAAGAAATATTGAATGGATTAGCTACTTTGTCAATTGAAAACGATTTGTTAGAAGAAACTGATTATGAAGATTTTATTAAAAAGTTTGCATCTGTTAAAGCTAGAAAAGTAAACTTAATCTAAACATATCTTTATACATACAACAAATATATAAGAATGCATAAAAAAAATTAACTCCGACAACAATAAACCTTATAGTTTATTTTTCCGGCCAGGTAAAGGAGGTTTTTTCTCAAATTGTTTTTTTTAGGGGGGGGGGGGAGGAAGGCTACAAACTTTTTCTTCACCTTAGGCCACCAAAATGGTTGAGTCGATCGGCCCTGGCCCCAAGTGGTGCCAGCCCAAGAGTCATATAATAATAGCAAACTTAGCCCATTACCCACCACTCGTTAGTCTTTCCAGATGATGGACAATGGATGATGGTGGTGGATGATGGTGTTATGGTGGTGGTGGGTGGTGGGTGAAGTGTGAGAGAGGTGGTGTGCCAAGGGATGAGTTGAAATGACTCCAAACACTCCTATTTATAGGCTGAACAGAAGCTCGGGCACGGCCCCGTGTCCATCCTCGTCTCTCTCTTCATTAATTGTAATTCGCAATTACAATAAATGCGCGTGCAGGAAGTTGACCACGCCCCCGTGTCCGCTGGGCACGGCCCCGTGGTGGGCAGTAGAAGCTTCTAAAGATTTGTCTTTTCTGCTGCTACTTGGGCACGGCCCCGTGCTCGCTGAGCACGGGGCGTGTTCAGTCTTCTGTTTTCTTAGTTTTGCTTGGGAAGATGTTGTCGAGGGGTCGGGCATTCCACTTTTGTTCCTTTTCTTGTATTTATGTTAGATTTTGCTGTCTTTTTGCTTCTTTTGTTAATTTGAGTTCATTTAATCCTGAAAATACAAAAGAAAGACAAAAGCACACTTTTTCCAACATTAGTACTAAAAAGGGTTAGTTTTATGCCACAATTGATATAATTTATATGTTGCATTTTGCGCATATCAGCTGCGTCTTCGCTGAATCTTTGTTGAATGTAAAGCCCTAGTTTCCTAGTTGCCTAACTTTCTAGTTAAAATCTGTTGCCTAATTAAAATTTGTGATATTAGCCCTAATTTCCTAGTTGCCTAATTGAAGTGTGTGATATTAGCCCTAATTTCCTAGTTGCCTAATTTTCTGTTTGTTAGTGGGTTCTGTGAATTTGTGATAGATTTATAATGTCTAATAGATATCGTAAACATGAATCCGGCCATTCTAAAAGGCAAAAGAAACAAAAACGAGAAGCTGAAATAGAATCACTAAAGGGTTCTTTACTCAAATTCGTAAAACCTATAAATGCTGAAGAGTCTATACATGTTGATGTTGATGAAAATGTAAATGTTGATTAACCATTAAATGTTGATGTTGATGAAACTGTAAATCTTGATGAACCTTTAATGTGACAACCCAAACTTTCGAGGTCCGTGTCGTTAATCTATGCCATTTAGAATTCTGTTAAACTTAAGCGTAACGTGCAATGATTGTGTTTATTAGTTTACACTTATGTTTAGGGCTGCCTTTATTAGTCATTACATTGGATCGGTCACTTGTACCTTTGGGCCGCACATTTCTAGAGTCCAACTCTAGTTAGATCGGGATTATAAGGGGCTTGTAATGAGTCAAGTGTAGGCTTGGGCTGCCTTCAAACCATGTGAAGCTGCATAGTCTTTAGTTGTTTTGCTAACCCAAGCGAGTGGGCTTAAGTCTAATTAGGATAGTTTTGACCGACCTTAACTTGTATTGCATATAATTCACGCATTATATTAGGCATATGTATTGTATTCGGAATCAAAGTGTGATTAGCTTAAAACCATAAACAAACCTTATCACCCCCCACTTCTTAGCTTGGCGGTCCACCCATTGGGCTTAGGCCCAGTTCGGGTAAGACTTAACCACCGCCCCAAACCTGATCGATATGTAGTAGGAGACCTGATTGATATGTAGAAGGAATGTAAATTATTTAAATATGAATCATAATAAACAAACCCTACATTCCCTTTAGTACGTGCGACAGTGGACGAACCCCCTTCCCCCTCGAAGACATCATTCCAGTTTGTTGATTGTGGTTAGTAAAATCATGTTTACATTAATATTGCTTGATTGATTCTTGTTTATGTGTGCCTGATTCTTGTCTATACTAACCCCTATTTGATGATCATGCGTACGTGCAATCTGATGCAATGAGTTATGTATATATATACGGACGTATGATGATTACCTGATGATATTGTACACTGATATTAAGACTCGATGATTATATGATGAGCATGGTGGGCCGAATAGCATGGTTAATGGAAGATGGGGTTATATATATGGGGGTGTTCGGTGATAAATAAACTAAGTAGGAAACATGATTAGTTCAATGGGGTTTCATGTGATATAGAAATATTGGCCGAATGAGTTGTCAGCTCATTAAACAAATATGAAACCCATTAAACAAATCGGTCCACTAAAAACTTGATATAGAAATTGATCTCTGCCACCCATTAATGCAAAGTTCAGTTGGCATATGAATATAATGCTTTAACAGTAGTTGTCGGCCATTGCAATATTATAATTAAGGTTCATGTGAATTGTCAGAGGGTTCATGTTAATTAGGAGCATTAATGAAGTGATCTTGTTGTGTGATAATTGGACCAAACCATATAGTGTTAAAGGATCATTGGACCGATGTTAATTGACTTGATATTAAAGGATAGGGTTTGAAAGATTAGAGTGTTATACAAACTTGAACACTTGTCATCAATTACTAGAAAGCCGATGATTAATATGTGTATTCATGAGTAACGTGTTAATGGTGTTTTATTGCATGATAACAGACTTGTGGCTTGAATTTATACATGAATATTAGCATATCAGTAATCGGGGTTGTAGTTAAACGTGTTGATTAATTAGATGAGTACTAGGGTATTACGATCTTAATGTTACAAGGGCACATGAACAATCTGAATAATATAAGGATCTGAATTAAATTTGCACCTGTGTATAACTGATTTATATGGGTATCTTTTAAACAAGATGATATTGGGCCGGGCATAGGGGGATTGGTTACCAGTTGGGGCCGTGTGTGAGTTGGGCCGCAGGTCGGCTAATATGGTGACTTATGGAATTGGATTAAAAACATAAGGCTATTTAGTGCTATGGGCTGCCGCGTTAAATGGGACTTATGCAATTTCGGTACAAGACCCATTTGTAACTAAAATGTCTATGGAATAATATGAATTATTATGGGATATTGTTAATGTATGTGTGATTCTTTGAATTAGTAGTGAACTGTTAATGTGTGGTGTATGATAAATGAATTGGTAATATGGAAAATACATGAGACCCGAATCTGCGTTATAACCTGTGTGACAATGTGTGCCATACTTGCTTACAACTTGTGGAGTGTATACAATGAATAAGTGAATTCTGAGTAAACGAAACTGACTATCATTGGAACCATACTAGGGTTTGGGGTGTCCAACGATAGAACAAGTAATTAGTCCTACCGAGCAATCTAAGGTGAGTTCATTGCATTTCTCTAAGCATGCGTCCCGGTGGTCTGGGACAACTGGTAAACATTCGGAAGGGAAACATTGGGTAAACAACTTAATCGGTTTTGGTTATTGCCTGGAGGGCAATGGAGGTATTTAGTTGATAGCGCTATTAGGTGGGAAACCTCACACCGGGCCGTAAGGACGGGCGTGAACTAATTATCTGGGTATGGCTATGGTTGTTAGAGGCACACTCCTCGGATACATATGGGCACTCTCCCTAGGGTATCTAACGAAGGCAACATAGCAATCGGTCGTTAAGGGGTACCCACTCCCCGGATACATATGGGCACATTCCCTAGGGTATCTAACATGAGCAACATCGTAACGCAACATTAAATCGCATTAACATACATATGGTAACATAACTTGTTAACAAAACCTTGAACTCACCAGCGTAGTCTGACACACTTGTTGCATGCTTGTAGGTAGTTATTGAAGGAACTTGGGAGCTTGCCGTTTGATGCTGCTGGAGTGGTTATGGTCATAATAAACGATTATATTGATTTGGTTTTCATACATTTATACGCTTATACTTTTATGCTTCCGCTCAGTACTTTGGTTTTGGTTTAACTTATCAAACGATATATTTATTTCAATTGGGTATTTCAATACTTTATAACTCGTGTTTGATATGATTAGTGGCTCTTTGTTGGATCGTTGCACCTTCAATAGGGACATACCCTAGGTGGTAATTTGGGGGTGTGACAGTTTGGTATCAGAGCCACTGGTTATAGAGAACTCGGTTTTAAAATGTTTTCATAAAACCAGACTATAACCGAATTGATCCAAACGATGACCATGACACTCAGCTTCAGATTGCAAGGTTCGTTCCTCATTAGTTTACACATTATATGCCTAGTAAACGTAACTATATTTATAGCATACACGATACGACATGATAGACATCATGACACATTGATAGTGTAACATAACGCTTGCATCTAGTAAATCCTAATCTTGTTGGTAGTGCATATTTTGTGTTGATTGGGGTGGGAGAAACTTCAAACATAAGTTAAGAAGCATCGAGAGGAGCATGCAAACCGCCTTATTATCATGGGTGCACACATAATAATAACGCGTGGTGCATGCAAATCCCAATGAGGCTTAACGAGTGTAAGAGGGGTTCTTCCCTGTTTGTGTATGAACATGGTAGTTAATCGTCCCTAACGTGATAAACCTGAACACTTCTCTCGTTCTCGACTCCTAAATTTGTTCCCTTCCCCTATTATAGAACCATGAGTGGACGAGGAAACGGACGTGGCAACATCAGCATGACTCAGGCTGAGTTGACAGATTTAATCAACACCCGTGTGGCTGAGGCTTTAGCAGCCTATCAAGCTGGTCAGCAAGTGCAACCTCAACCCAACCAGCCTGCGTGTACATTCAAAATGTTTATGCACTGTAAGCCACAGACCTTCACCGGGACCGAAGGGGCTGTGGGACTTCTGAGATGGTTCGAGAAAGCAGAGTCCGTGTTTGCTATCTGTAACTGCCCCGCTGGGGACAGGGTGAAATATGCTGCGGGTACCTTGGCGGATGGTGCCCTAACGTGGTGGAATGCCCATGTGCAGTTGCTGGGCATTGAGGCAGCAAATGCCACAACTTGGGATGATTTTAAAGAGCTGATCAGGGAAGAGTATTGTCCTCGGGATGAGATCCAGAAGTTGGAAAACGAGTACTACGACTTGAAGATGGTTGGATCTGAAATCGAAGCGTATGTGAAGCGATCGTATGAATTGGCCGACATGTGCCCGAACTTGTCCCGGCCTATGTCTCGGAGGATTGAGCTATTCGTCAAGGGGCTGCCTTCGCGTGTAAAGAGTTTGGTCACCGCAGCCCATCTCAATGACTTGACACAAATTGTTCGTTTGACCCACAAGATTGTGGATCAAGAGGTGGAGAGTAACTCGTTACCACCGCGTGTTTCAGCCACTACTACTGCACCCACTGCCACTGCGTCCGCTAATGATAACAAGCGGAAGTGGGATGACTATGACAAAGCATCTAGCGCGGGACAGACTCAGAAAAGGCCAGACAATAGTAGCAACCGCAGTAGCAGCCAGTCGTTTCCTGTCAATCAAGGCCAGGGAAGTAGCCAAAGTCAGGGTTCGTATGCAGGGAAGAAGCCGCGATGTAACAAGTGCGGCTATCATCACTTCGGGCAGTGTGGACGAACATGTAACAGGTGTGGTAAAGCAGGCCACGAAGCCAAAGATTGTAGAGCCCCACAGCCCAGACATCAGCAACAACAGAACCAGCTGAATCAGAATCAGGACAACAACAACCAAGGAAATGAGAACAACAATGGGGGTAACAACGACGACAATGGTGCTAGGGGACGTGTCTTCGTGATCGGTCAGGGTGAGTTCCTACCTGACGACTTTTGTGATACTGTTTTATTTTATTCGGGTGCCGATACTAGTTTCGTGTCTTTAAAAGGTAGTCAAATGCTTAATCGTACCCCAACACTTCTGAACACCGAGCACATAGTAGAACTAGCAAACGGTAAAAGTCTAAAGGCCACACACATAGTTTAGGGTTGCTATCTTGTTCTTGTTGATCAGACCTTTTCTATCGACCTCACTCCTATCGTTCTACGGAATTTCGGGACGAAATTCCAAATCAACGGGGGAAGGATGTGACACCCCAGGAAAACCAGAAAACCACGCAACCCAGTTAGCTTTCTCTGTGACTACGTGCTAAATTTCGGGACGAAATTTCTTTCAAGTTGGGGATGATGTGACAACCCAAACTTTCGAGGTCCGTGTCGTTAATCTATGCCATTTAGAATTCTGTTAAACTTAAGCGTAACGTGCAATGATTGTGTTTATTAGTTTACACTTATGTTTAGGGCTGCCTTTATTAGTCATTACATTGGATCGGTCACTTGTACCTTTGGGCCGCACATTTCTAGAGTCCAACTCTAGTTAGATCGGGATTATAAGGGGCTTGTAATGAGTCAAGTGTAGGCTTGGGCTGCCTTCAAACCATGTGAAGCTGCATAGTCTTTAGTTGTTTTGCTAACCCAAGCGAGTGGGCTTAAGTCTAATTAGGATAGTTTTGACCGACCTTAACTTGTATTGCATATAATTCACGCATTATATTAGGCATATGTATTGTATTCGGAATCAAAGTGTGATTAGCTTAAAACCATAAACAAACCTTATCACCCCCCACTTCTTAGCTTGGCGGTCCACCCATTGGGCTTAGGCCCAGTTCGGGTAAGACTTAACCACCGCCCCAAACCTGATCGATATGTAGTAGGAGACCTGATTGATATGTAGAAGGAATGTAAATTATTTAAATACGAATCATAATAAACAAACCCTACATTCCCTTTAGTACGTGCGACAGTGGACGAACCCCCTTCCCCCTCGAAGACATCATTCCAGTTTGTTGATTGTGGTTAGTAAAATCATGTTTACATTAATATTGCTTGATTGATTCTTGTTTATGTGTGCCTGATTCTTGTCTATACTAACCCCTATTTGATGATCATGCGTACGTGCAATCTGATGCAATGAGTTATGTATATATATACGGACGTATGATGATTACCTGATGATATTGTACACTGATATTAAGACTCGATGATTATATGATGAGCATGGTGGGCCGAATAGCATGGTTAATGGAAGATGGGGTTATATATATGGGGGTGTTCGGTGATAAATAAACTAAGTAGGAAACATGATTAGTTCAATGGGGTTTCATGTGATATAGAAATATTGGCCGAATGAGTTGTCAGCTCATTAAACAAATATGAAACCCATTAAACAAATCGGTCCACTAAAAACTTGATATAGAAATTGATCTCTGCCACCCATTAATGCAAAGTTCAGTTGGCATATGAATATAATGCTTTAACAGTAGTTGTCGGCCATTGCAATATTATAATTAAGGTTCATGTGAATTGTCAGAGGGTTCATGTTAATTAGGAGCATTAATGAAGTGATCTTGTTGTGTGATAATTGGACCAAACCATATAGTGTTAAAGGATCATTGGACCGATGTTAATTGACTTGATATTAAAGGATAGGGTTTGAAAGATTAGAGTGTTATACAAACTTGAACACTTGTCATCAATTACTAGAAAGCCGATGATTAATATGTGTATTCATGAGTAACGTGTTAATGGTGTTTTATTGCATGATAACAGACTTGTGGCTTGAATTTATACATGAATATTAGCATATCAGTAATCGGGGTTGTAGTTAAACGTGTTGATTAATTAGATGAGTACTAGGGTATTACGATCTTAATGTTACAAGGGCACATGAACAATCTGAATAATATAAGGATCTGAATTAAATTTGCACCTGTGTATAACTGATTTATATGGGTATCTTTTAAACAAGATGATATTGGGCCGGGCATAGGGGGATTGGTTACCAGTTGGGGCCGTGTGTGAGTTGGGCCGCAGGTCGGCTAATATGGTGACTTATGGAATTGGATTAAAAACATAAGGCTATTTAGTGCTATGGGCTGCCGCGTTAAATGGGACTTATGCAATTTCGGTACAAGACCCATTTGTAACTAAAATGTCTATGGAATAATATGAATTATTATGGGATATTGTTAATGTATGTGTGATTCTTTGAATTAGTAGTGAACTGTTAATGTGTGGTGTATGATAAATGAATTGGTAATATGGAAAATACATGAGACCCGAATCTGCGTTATAACCTGTGTGACAATGTGTGCCATACTTGCTTACAACTTGTGGAGTGTATACAATGAATAAGTGAATTCTGAGTAAACGAAACTGACTATCATTGGAACCATACTAGGGTTTGGGGTGTCCAACGATAGAACAAGTAATTAGTCCTACCGAGCAATCTAAGGTGAGTTCATTGCATTTCTCTAAGCATGCGTCCCGGTGGTCTGGGACAACTGGTAAACATTCGGAAGGGAAACATTGGGTAAACAACTTAATCGGTTTTGGTTATTGCCTGGAGGGCAATGGAGGTATTTAGTTGATAGCGCTATTAGGTGGGAAACCTCACACCGGGCCGTAAGGATGGGCGTGAACTAATTATGTGGGTATGGCTATGGTTGTTAGAGGCACACTCCTCGGATACATATGGGCACTCTCCCTAGGGTATCTAACATGAGCAACATCGTAACGCAACATTAAATCGCATTAACATACATATGGTAACATAACTTGTTAACAAAACCTTGAACTCACCAGCGTAGTCTAACACACTTGTTGCATGCTTGTAGGTAGTTATTGAAGGAACTTGGGAGCTTGCCGTCTGATGCTGCTGGAGTGGTTATGGTCATAATAAACGATTATATTGATTTGGTTTTCATACATTTATACGCTTATACTTTTATGCTTCCGCTCAGTACTTTGGTTTTGGTTTAACTTATCAAACGATATATTTATTTCAATTGGGTATTTCAATACTTTATAACTCGTGTTTGATATGATTAGTGGCTCTTTGTTGGATCGTTGCACCTTCAATAGGGACATACCCTAGGTGGTAATTTGGGGGTGTGACATTTAAATGTTGATGTTGATGAAACTGTAAATGTTGATGAATCTTTAAATGTTGATGTTGATGAAACTGTAAATCTTGATGAACCTTTAAATGTTGATGTTAATGAACCTTTAAATGTTGATGATTTTGTACATGTATATGGACCTTCAAATATATTTGATCCTAGTCAGTGGACTACTATTAACACCAATTTAAGAGATTTCCTTGTAGAAAAAGGTCCAATTAAGATTGATAGTTATGATTTTCCTAAAGATGAGCATTCTAGGAGCTTTAGTCCTTCGCTCTATATGCAAAAAATGGCAAATGGAGAGAAATATGAAAGAAAATAGTTGATTTACTCTATAGAGTTAGATAAAGTATTCTGTTTTTGTTGCAAATTGTTTGATGTGAATTTATCTAGAAGTAACTTAGCTAGAAAAGGTATTAACGATTGGAAAAATGTTAGTGCTAAATTAAAACGACATGAAGCAAGTAAGGAACATGTAGTCAATATGAGAACATGGATTGACTTAGAAACGAGATTAGCGAAAAATATTACAATTGATAAAGAAACTTAAATTCTTATAAATAAAGATAAGGAACAATGGAAAGATGTACTTAAAAGAATTAGTGGCGTTGTAAAAACTTTTAGCATGAACAATATACCATTTCGTGGAGATAACGAAAAACTTTATGAAAAAAACAATGGTAATTTTTTAGCTATTGTTCAAATGATTGCAGAATTTGATCTCGTAATGAAAGAACATATAAGACGAATAAAGAACAAAGAAATCTACAATCATTATCTTGGTCATAATATGCAAAACGAACTAATTAGTTTATTAGCATGTGAAGTTAAAAATAAAATTGTTAACAAAGTTAAGGAAGCTAAATACTTTTCAGTTATACTTGATTGCACACCTGATGCTAGTCATAAAGAACAAATGCCAATTATTTTACGATGCTTAGATATCTCATCAACACCGATTGAAGTTAAAGAATATTTTTTTAGAATTTATAATAGTAGATGATACAACCGGTAAAGGTATATTTGATGCTATGGTTGAAGAAATTAGTAATATAGGACTTTACATAAATAATATTAGAGGATAAGGCTATGACAATGGTTCAAATATGAAAGGAAAACATCAAGGTGTTCAAAAAAGATTGTTAGATATTAATCCTAGAGCCTTTTATACAGCATATGGTTGTGATAGTTTAAATTTAGTTCTTTGTGATATGGCTAATTCGTGTACAAAAGATCGTGAGTTTTTTGGAATTATACAACGTACTTATACAATTTTTGCTTCATCAACCAAAAGGTGGAAAATACTACAAGATTGTTTACCAAAACTAACTCTAAAACCTTTATCACAAACACGTTGGGAAAGTAGGGTAGAAAGTGTTAAGGCAATTAGATATCAAGCACCACAAATAAAAAAGGCACTTATGAAACTATATAATGATGATGATGCAAAAGTTCTAAGTGAGGCTAAGTCCTTGACAGATTTTGAATTCAATAAGTTTGAATTTTTATTAGGAATAGTTATTTGGTATGAAATTTTGTATGCTATTAATCGTGTTAGCAAGAGCTTACAGGAAAAAGATATGTGTATTGATAGTGCTATAAAAAAGTTAGATGGCCTTTTGTGTTATTTTGAAAATTATAGAGAAAATGGATTCGAAAATGCTATTAGTGATGCAAAAGAAATCGCTTTAGAGATGGATGTAGAACCTATGTTTCATGAAAAACGTATCATCCATAGAAGTAGACGATTTGATGAAAATGTTGCTAATGAAACTACTAAAACTCCTATTGAATTATTTAAAACGATTACTTTTTATATATAGTAGATCAAGCTATTTCTTCAATCAAGACTAGATTTGATCAACTTAAAATGTTTGAAAGTATTTTTGGTTTTCTATTTAGTATTAAAAAAGCTGAAATTATTAGATAATAATACTTTAAAACAACATTGTATTAATCTTGAAAGTTCTTTAAAACATGATACTAGTATAGATATTGATGGCTTAGATTTATTTTAAGAATTAAAAGTTCTAAGACATATGATAGATTTAGAATGTGACACCCCTATAAACATACTAAATTATATTAAAGATTTTAAATCTTTTTGAAATGCTTATATTGCGTATAGAATTATGTTAACTATCCCGATAACTGTTGCGTCGGCCGAAAGAAGCTTTTCTAAATTAAAATTGTTAAAAAATTATTTAAGATCTACAATGTCACAAGAAATATTGAATGGATTAGCTACTTTGTCAATTGAAAACGATTTGTTAGAAGAAATTGATTATGAAGATTTTATTAAAAAGTTTGCATCGGTTAAAGCTAGAAAAGTAAACTTAATCTAAACATATCTTTACACATACAACAAATATATAAGAATGCATAAAAAAATTAACTCCGACAACAATAAACCTTATAGTTTATTTTGCCGGTCCCAAGCCCAGGTAAAGGAGGGTTTTTCTCAAATTGTTTTTTATGGGGGGGGGGGGGAGGAAGGCCACAAACTTTTTCTTCACCTTAGGCCACCAAAATGGTTGAGCCGACCCTGTCCCAAGTGGTACCAGCCCAAGAGTCATATAATAATAGCAAACTTAGCCCAATACCCACCACTCGTTAGTCTTTCCCGATTAATCCCCAATGACTCCAGCTCATCCTTTATGTTCCATATTTGCTTCGAAGGACCCAAGTTTGCTAGTCGTCTAGGAATGAATGACCAAGACCAAGACCACTATGTATAGACCACACTACTTTCCTCCACAATACGCCTTGCTCCATTTTAAACCTCCACCGCCACTTAGCTAAAATAGAGAGATTCGCATCCCGAAGGGAACCTACACCAATACTACCTTGATCCACCGGTCGCATGATGTTATTGGTTATTAAACTTAATTATGTGTGTTTATTATTTAGAATAAATATACTTATCATATGTATATGTATTGTATTCGTGAAAGCGTACGACGGTTGATTAAGGCACTGTTTCAAATGACGGTTATTCCCGCCAAAAGATAACCACCGAAATCAACCGTCACCTTCATATGTATAAACGGATAGTTACCGGCAAACTATTCCGGTACCAAGATATTTTTAATATATTCCATTCTGATTTCCTTCTGTGTTCTATTATTCGTTTGTTATCACACACGAGATCAAAGGTTGATTATGGAATCCACTTCCATTTCCTGAAAATCTGCTGCCGATATCCCTATTCATCCAACAAGTGGTATCAGAGCCACGGTTAAGAACGATGGTGTTATGCAACCAACATCAACGATGATGCCATGTGAACACTGCATTGGTGAGAAGATTGATAAGCAAAGAATGGAGTCACACTATAAACGTTGTTATTACTGCCATGAACCTGGACACAAAATCATTTTGTGTAAAGTGAAGGAACATGATGAAGCGACGCAATTAATCTGACAAGCCATCAACACCGGAATTCAGCGACAAAAAGCAGAAGATGATTTCCCACTGAAACTGATAGTAACTGGCACCGAAGGCTGATTATGGGCAGAAATATGGTATGTAAGTACTGTCTTTAAACATCACTATGCGGGAAATCTGAACGTTTTCAAACGAATTAAACATATGGTTGGGATAGAAACCAAAACAAGAGAAGATAATTTCTTGTTCATCAGGGGTATTGGGGCTGTAGAAGTTAAGTCTGGGAATGAATCGTTACGTATCTAAAGCGTATTTTTATACTCCTGAATTGGATCGTAATGTTTTAAGTATGGATCAGTTAGTGTTACAAGGATACACGGTTAAGATGAATGGAGAAAAATGTAAGATATATCCTATGTTTAGTCCTCATGTTTTTAATACTAAAAATGAAATCACCGGATTAACGAAGGAAGAAGAATTAGGAATGAAAGAAAAACAAAAGGTGATTAATCATGGTTCCATAAATGAAGAGTATAAAGCAGATTATTTAAACTCATACTTTGAAAATCTGCACTTATCATCTGTTGAACCGGATTGGAATGTAATGATCATCCAAGCAATGGAATTTCATGATTTCCCAAACTGCAAATCACTATTAGATATGCTAGAAGATGTGGAATTTATTTTTAAGTATAAACATGAGTTAGAGATCAAGTTTGAAGAGATGTTAGAATTTTTTTTAATTATGTGGTCATTTATTATAAACAAACTCAATACGGTTACAAACTAATGGCAGGTAGACGAGCAACAAGCTGCGCCGCTACCTCTTTCTGAATAGCAAACCCTACCCTGCTAAACACAAAATTCTGCCCCTTAACATGTGCGGTGTTACTGCTTACCACCTGTTGAACCCGCTTTAGGAACCGCACCGCGTCAGAGGCGAGAGCGCCAAATGTATCGAAAGCGAACGGGACGAACACGTGCTGATTCTCGATGCAAGCTTTTTCGTGTTTAGCTACTTTACCCGCCTCTGCCTTGGTTATCGCCTGTCCCGCCACAAACCCATGGTCCCTTAGCCCAACGAGGGGGGACACACCTGTCAAATCGACACACGCGTGTTTCCCTCCTTCCCATCCAAAAACAAGAATGTCAGCGGGCCGTAGCGTAGATCTCCCTTCTAATGGATCAGTCAAAAAGTTCACCGGAGCTTCCTTTTTTGCCGAGATCCCTGCTCGCTTAAGGACATCATACAGCACATCTCGAACTAAATCATGTCGATACTTAAAGCCCGGTAATTCTTTGCAATGTACTGCATGCTCCCCAAAAGAATCCAAGCAACACTTCCGACATACAGGACACGGGTCATCAGCCGGGAAAAGAGGTATCATTAAACGGTACTTAAGGATAGCCCGGTATTCCACAGCCGACATACATTGCCCTAAACCTTCGATGGGAACAAAAGACAGGAAATCTTGAGCATGGGGGGCTCGCAAACACTCAAACACGGCTCGCTGGCGAGGGGAAAAGGCAAACTTCTCTTCAACTGTCTTGACGATTTCGCCATATAAGGCAATTCGCCAGAATTTTCTGGGCTTTAATGGGGGCGGTGTCTTTAATGTAGAAACCGCCAAGATCAAGATCGGGAATAGAACTATGCAGATGTTCCAACGCACCCTTGTAATCAGAGTCCAACAGCTCTCCCCCACATTCGCGAAGGATGTGGTCTTGAAGAACCCAAGATTGGGCCCTTGAAACCACAAAAGCGTAGGAAGAGGCATCCTCAGCTGAGCAAATCCCAAGCCCCCCAAAACATGTCGGGAGGGAAGCTAACCTCCATTGCAGGTCCCCGAAAAAAGGCACCCCCACAAACAACAATGTCCTTGATCATATTCCAAAGCCCCTTGTCAAAAATAGAGACGGCTTCCCTAACATAAGAAGGCTGACACGTTCTAAGCCCAAACAGCAGTTTAGCAACCCCCATACACGAACGAAGCAGGAGGAGTTCGCTCTGAGGGTCCTTAAGTCGTTTGAGGCATCCCATCAGCTCAACCGCACATTTGGCTCTTTTGAGGGCCAACCCACTAGTAAACTGCCCATCTCTACTGACAGCACCACCCAAGAGTTTCACACCATGCACCGGCCTACCAATCTCCCGCGGAAATAAACCCTCCTGTGTCTTCACCCCGTCGCATGTAGGCGAAAAAACTTCAGTTTTTTTAATGTTGAGAAGGAGGCCCAAGGAGTGTCCCTCCACTCTAATGATGTCTAAAGCCTTGGCAACCTGAGTTGCATCTCCAATAATGGTCCCATCATCCAGGTACCAAGCGTGAAAAAGAAGCTTACAACGATCTCTGATTCGGAGAACAAGAGGGTGTAAAACAAAGGCTAAAAGAAGAGGCCCTAAAGGATCTCCTTGCTGACCCCCGTGGAAGACCAAATATAATCATTCCCCACATAAAGCCTAGCTGGTTGCCCGTATAAAAAATCAACCCAAGCAGAGATGGATGGACACATTTTCCTTACCTCATTTAAAAGAGCAATTCTATCCACAAGGTTAAAGGCATTCGATAAATCGACAGTAAGCATAGCCAACGACCCATCTCGGTGGTGCGCATTTAAGAGCCTGTTCGCACTATGAAGAACCGCCTCAGCCCCACTGCAATAGGTCTAATCCCATTATCGGGCTTGAGAAGGGGCGTAAGAGGAGCAGATGTTAGAATGGTTTATAAGGATCAAACTGGGAATCTCTACTAGACCAATTCCACCCTACTCGGCTGATAATAGGAAGATCGATCTACTTGACTTATACATGGTTGTGGAATGTGATGGTGGGTATACGAATGTGACGTCCAACAATCTCTGGGCGGTGGTAGCTAAGGATATGGGTTATGATTATAATGATGGTGAGTTAATGAGAATCATGTTTGCTATGTACCCGGATGTTTTGGTGTACTACTACAAATTCAAATCAACAAAAGAGAAGGTCATGGAAAAGGAAGTGATAAGAAGTGATGAAGGTCCATCAACTAACCGGAGAGAAAGAACCAGAAGCGAAGGCAATGTTCCAGAAGAAGAAGATCATCATTATGCTTTGTTTGTAGGAAACGACTGGCATGGAATGAAGAAGCTGCAGAAAAGGCGACGTTTTTATTTCAAACAAGCGGCGAAGGCAGTGGACGAAGCTAACAAAAGTGTTCTTATGCACTCTCTCAAATATAATCAAGTTTAGGAGAGTGTATTGGTCATTAAACTTAATTATGTGTGTTTATTATTTAGAATAATTATACTTATCATATGTATATGTATTGTATTCGTGAAAGTGTACGACGATTGATTAAGGCACCGTTAAATGACGGTTATTCCCGCCAAAAGATAACCACCAAAATCAACCGTCACCTTCATATGTGTAAATGGATAGTTACCGGCAAACTATTCCGGTACCAAGATATTTTTAATATATCCATTCTGATTTCCTTCTGTGTTCTATTATTCGTTTGTTATCACACACGAGATCAAAGGTTGATTATGGAATCCATTTCCATTTCCCGAAGATCTGCTGCCGATATCCCCAATCATCCAACAGATGTTTAACCAAGCCATATAATTCATTTTTTTCTTTTTCCTCACACCCCCCCCCCCCCCCAAAAAAAAAAAAAAAAAAGAACACACACCCTAACCACCCCAAAGGCTTGAGGACTTGAACTGGGGTCCGATACATAGAGAAAATATACGCTGGCAGTGCACTCAAAACATTTTCATAAAAGTCTCTCTACTGCCAATGGAAAGTTGTCAGGCTTTCCAAAGAGAGTTTATTCCAGAACTTATTTACCACCAGGTTTCAATTACGTAAAGATTCATGTTCTCCCCAACCGGGAGACCAAGTTGAGTGAAAGGAAAAGATGCCACTATGCACTCAAAGAAGGCTTGCCATGTTAGAGAGTTCCGATTGATCCACCCCAATGCCATATACATTACACTTTTGGAGATATTTTTATAAGCCCATAAACCATATGAAAATTGACGCATTCCCACTCCCTCGAAAAAATTGCATCATCGACGAATAAAAAGTGGGACAAAAGCGGGCCATGAGAACCCACTTTTATACCTTCAAAAATACCAACAAAACAAGCTTTCTTCGTAATCCCCGTAAGAGCCTCCATGGCAAGGATGAAAAGGTATGATGAACTCGGATCATCTTGTCTTAGACCCCAGGAATAAACGAATTCAGTAGATGGTGATCCGTTTACGAGAATCGAGGCCCGGACCATAGACAAAAACGCAAAAATCCACCGCCTCCTTGAAAAATTCATTTGTTCCAACATAGATAACAAAAAATCCCAACTCAATGAATCGTAAGCTTTTTCTATGTCAACTTTAAATAACATACCTATATGTTTCATCCTCCACAACCACGCAATGGTATCGTTAATAATCAAAGCCCTCATCAAAAATGTAACGATAAGAGAGGAAGGCCATTTTCTTCTGAAATCAAACTCCCGATAACAACTTTAAGCCGGCTCGCAAGAAATTTCCATAAAACCTTATTTATGCAACCCACTAGGCTTATCGGCCTAAAATCCGAGACATGTTAACGGTCCTTCACTTTTGGGATAATAGAATATTACTGATGGAACATCTGACCTTATATTTTCTAGCGTACGAAGTTTAAAGTTCTACAAATTTCATTTGATTTTTCTTAACTATGATGCTTAACATTATTTTTCTTATCTATGATGCTTAACATTATATTGATGAATCGGATATAACAGGATAGGGAAATGATCATTTAAAAAAAATTAACTTCACTAAACAAACACCCTCGACCCAAAAGGGTAAAAGGCCATTACAAAACACGCTCCCGACCCAAACGGGCGAAGGACAAGACAATTACAATATATAAAATGGACATTTACACCAATCCATCGGATGGATCTAAAGGATGATTTGATCTTCAAGCAAACATAACTTCTCGATTTGACTTCCCCCATAATATCAGGAGCGGTATTCTCTTGTTTTCGAAGGCCCGTAGATCTACCTTTCAAAATGCAGCATCACGTTACCATGATGAGACCCTAAATGATCTTTTTTCCTTTATTGTCTAGGTTTAGAAAACTGGGAGCTTCCACGAGGTCTTTAATGTGAGAAGAAGAAGAAGAAGAAGAAAAAGAAATGACATAATGGTAAAACAATAAATAGTTTAGAACTCCCCTCATTAATTAAGCAAAACACTTTATCCTATAAATTTCAAAATAATCCTACACATGTCGAAATTTATCCTAGACAAATAGAAATTTATCCTACATTATAAATTAGGTTGTCTTGAAAAGGTATATTTTAAAAATGAGTTACAAGTTTAATTAGTTGGCTAATTTAAGATAATACAACAAATTAAAATAAAAATTGTAAATTTACCTATTTGGCCTTATAATAAGATTAAATACACATATTAAACCAAGAATGCTATTGGTTTAGAACTTATCTTTTCTATTCTTACAAAATTTTCTTTTTATTTAAACTCTCCACTAACAGGATAATCATGGTTGTTAGTGCTAGACACTAGGGTTGAGGTTTTCTTGTTTATTAAATATACAACTTTATAGGTCCTAGTATGTTATATTATTCTTTGTAAATAATAACGAAGTCTTGGTATTCTTATATTTTTCTCATTTTCGTCTCTTTTCTCACATTTTCTCTTCTAAGGGGAGGCGGGGTGGGAACATTTTTTCCCGTGATAAACATGTTCAACGCGTGGAAGATTTGCACAAACCACCGCCACCCATAAAAGTTCATGCGTGAATGTAAATTCCCGTGATAAAATTCACTCCGTGATAAATGGAACATGTGAGTGGGCGTGAGGGTTTATTGTTGGGTGTTGTGAGTGATGGGAATTTCCACTAAAAATGGTTGTGAGTGATGGAATAATGGTTTATGACATGGCGGAACTTGATTGGATGTTGTGAGTGATGGAATTTTTGCAAGTGATAACAAACATCTTCTCTTTCATCTTTCTACCAAGCCTTTGCCCATTGTCGGTTTCGCATGATTAAACACACGTTAGGTTGTTTCCTCGTCTAGAGAGAGTTTAGAGAAAAAAATGATGCCACAACTCTTTAGCATGCGTATTTGTGTGCAATATTATGTTACAACCTGTTGATGCAACAAATACAAGACCAAGGCCTGTAGCGATGTTTCCAGATAAAAGGGTTCAAGGGTTTCGATTAGCCTAACGCAGGTCGTTGGGTCCTCCCACGTTTGTAGCACTTGGGGTTGGATCACTTGTTTATTGATTGCTTTTGATTCTAGCTTGAAAGGAATTCAAGCCGGAATGAAGATGTTAGCGAAGCAATGCTGTTTGAAGTGAAGAAGAGAAGCAAGTATGAAACTTGTTCTCAAGAGAAGAGAGAAGATCAGAGAGTATGTGTTAGCTCAACTGATC
Organism: Helianthus annuus; assembly: GCF_002127325.2. Lineage (NCBI taxonomy): Eukaryota > Viridiplantae > Streptophyta > Magnoliopsida > Asterales > Asteraceae > Helianthus > Helianthus annuus. Next base: position 186,822,748 of record NC_035448.2, read on the forward strand.
TGGTGTCCCTGATATGGTTGTTGGAGCTGGTACATATAGATAAGATGTATTCTATAAGAGGAAGCTCGTGACCATCGATCCAAGGCTACAGTGGAGGAATTACCCGTTTGGGGGTTAGAGGCTTTAGACCTGCGGATAAAAGGTTGTTCTCTGTGCACATGTTCTATATGTGTAGAAATGGTTCACACGTTAAGTGTTGATGTGACCGGACACTGTGCTTGTCCTTTTTACTGTTCACCTGAGTTCGCGCGTATTGAACCTCTCAACCTTTTAACCTTTTAAGCTGTTATGTATATTAGTCATTTTATTGAGATTTGGGCTACCCCCGTCATCAGCCCCCCAAGTCAGAGGTGTTTAGGATGTAAGCTCAAATGCTTCTAACTTTTACACATTATTTTTTATTGCTTAAAGGCTCCAAGTTTTTAAGGCATTTGAGTTTTGAGATTTGAATTTCGGAATGATAGTAGATAGGCTTCAAGGTTTTAAGGCTTGAAGGCTTAAAGGCTTCAACTTGCCTCACTCAAGAGGAAGTTGAGGCTTTTTTGTAAAGAATGGGGGATCGATCTAAAGTTTAATCTAGTGGCTCTGGGTTTTGGCAAATGGATCGATTAGTGTCCCGTTGGTTCGATTGCTCTTTATTGCTGAGTTTTCCAACTTGCGTCATCCGTTTTCGGTCTTTGTTCTGAATGTTTTAGAGTATTATCGTGTGTCGTTTGGTCGGTTACACCCTTAAGGTCTTGCTAGGGTTTTACACTTTGATGTTTTGTGTCCAGCGATAGGGTATGACCCATCGTTGTTGTTGTTCCGCCGTTTCTTCCGGTTAGCCAAGAACAGCGATTGTTTTACCTTTGAAATATCTCAGGTTGATGTGTGTTTAATTTCTTCTATGGTTACTACCCTTGGTTCTTAGAAGGACTGTTTTTCCGGGATTTCTGAGTCCATTGTTCCTTTTAGGCTTGTTTGGAGGCATCCTTATGCTGTTTTGAATGAGCTTGAACCTTTCAAACACGAGATAGATGGTTGTTGAAGTTTATTAGGGGGTGTCCTTCCAGGCTTTGTCCCTTTCCCGAACATCTTTTAATGTTGATGGATGTTGGCAAGTTGTGGGACAAGCCGGATCGTGACCCTGTGCTCGTGAGAGATGATCAAGGTATGATATTTTGTATATTCTGCTTATGTTATATTTTATTTGTTGCAGTTATGTTTGCCTTAGACTTTATCAACAACGATGACACGTCTGATGTTGTGTTTGGAGATGCCGAGGCTACATCCGGCGAAGATGTTGTTGTTAGGGGCACTGAACATAGGTTCGAGGGTTCAGGGTATGTGAACGTTCCCAATGTCAAGGGTTTCACCAAAGTTGTTGCTTCCAAAGTCTCTACTCATCGTTCGAGCTGTTGTTTGATAAAGACTACTGACCAACCATCCGCTTCTGAGCCAATTATTTGATCTCGTAATGAAAGAACATATAAGACGAATAAAGAACAAAGAAATCTACAATCATTATCTTGGTCATAATATGCAAAACGAACTAATTAGTTTATTAGCATGTGAAGTTAAAAATAAAATTGTTAACAAAGTTAAGGAAGCTAAATACTTTTCAGTTATACTTGATTGCACACCTGATGCTAGTCATAAAGAACAAATGCCAATTATTTTACGATGCTTAGATATCTCATCAACACCGATTGAAGTTAAAGAATATTTTTTTAGAATTTATAATAGTAGACGATACAACCGGTAAAGGTATATTTGATGCTATGGTTGAAGAAATTAGTAATATAGGACTTTACATAAATAATATTAGAGGATAAGGCTATGACAATGGTTCAAATATGAAAGGAAAGCATCAAGGTGTTCAAAAAAGATTGTTAGATATTAATCCTAGAGCCTTTTATACACCATATGGTTGTCATAGTTTAAATTTAGTTCTTTGTGATATGGCTAATTCGTGTACAAAAGATCGTGAGTTTTTTTGGAATTACACAACGTACTTATACAATTTTTGCTTCATCAACCAAAAGGTGGAAAATACTACAAGATTGTTTACCAAAATTAACTCTAAAACCTTTATCACAAACACGTTGGGAAAGTAGGGTAGAAAGTGTTAAGGCAATTAGATATCAAGCACCACAAATAAAAAAGGCACTTATGAAACTATATAATGATGATGATGCAAAAGTTCTAAGTGATGCTAAGTCCTTGACAGATTTTGAATTCAATAAGTTTGAATTTTTATTAGGAATAGTTATTTGGTAAGAAATTTTGTATGCTATTAATCGTGTTAGCAAGAGCTTACAGGAAAAAGATATGTGTATTGATAGTGCTATAAAAAAGTTAGATGGCCTTTTGTGTTATTTTGAAAATTATAGAGAAAATTGATTCGAAAATGCTATTAGTGATGCAAAAGAAATCGCTTTAGAGATGTATGTAGAACCTATATTTCATGAAAAACGTATTATCCATAGAAATAGACGATTTGATGAAAATGTTGCTAATGAAACTACTAAAACTCCTATTGAATTATTTAAAACTGGTTACTTTTTATGTATAGTAGATCAAGCTATTTCTTCAATCAAGACTAGATTTGATCAACTTAAAATGTTTGAAAGTATTTTTGGTTTTCTATTTAGTATAAAAAAGCTGAAATTATTACATGATAATACTTTAAAACAACATTGTATTAATCTTGAAAGTTCTTTAAAACATGATACTAGTATAGATATTAATGGCTTAGATTTATTTGAAGAATTAAAAGTTCTAAGACATATGATAGATTTAGAATGTGACACCCCTATAAACATACTAAATTATATTAAAGATTTTAAATCTTTTTGAAATGCTTATATTGTTTATAGAATTATGTTAACTATCCCGGTAACTGTTGCGTCGGCCGAAAGAAGCTTTTCTAAATTAAAATTGTTAAAAAAATATTTAAGATCTACAATGTCACAAGAAATATTGAATGGATTAGCTACTTTGTCAATTGAAAACGATTTGTTAGAAGAAACTGATTATGAAGATTTTATTAAAAAGTTTGCATCTGTTAAAGCTAGAAAAGTAAACTTAATCTAAACATATCTTTATACATACAACAAATATATAAGAATGCATAAAAAAATTAACTCCGACAACAATAAACCTTATAGTTTATTTTGCCGGCCAGGTAAAGAAGGGTTTTTCTCAAATTGTTTTTTTTAGGGGTGGGGGGAGGAAGGCTACAAACTTTTTCTTCACCTTAGGCCACCAAAATGGTTGAGTCGATCGGCCCTGGCCCCAAGTGGTGCCAGCCCAAGAGTCATATAATAATAGCAAACTTAGCCCATTACCCACCACTCGTTAGTCTTTCCAAATGATGGACAATGGATGATGGTGGTGGATGATGGTGTTATGGTGGTGGTGGGTGGTGGGTGAAGTGTGAGAGAGGTGGTGTGCCAAGGGATGAGTTGAAATGACTCCAAACACTCCTATTTATAGGCTGAACAGAAGCTCGGGCACGGCCCCGTGTCCATCCTCGTCTCTCTCTTCATTAATTGTAATTCGCAATTACAATAAATGCGCGTGCAGGAAGTTGACCACGCCCCCGTGTCCGCTGGGCACGGCCCCGTGGTGGGCAGTAGAAGCTTCTAAAGATTTGTCTTTTCTGCTGCTACTTGGGCACGGCCCCGTGCTCGCTGAGCACGGGGCGTGTTCAGTCTTCTGTTTTCTTAGTTTTGCTTGGGAAGATGTTGTCGAGGGGTCGGGCATTCCACTTTTGTTCCTTTTCTTGTATTTATGTTAGATTTTGCTGTCTTTTTGCTTCTTTTGTTAATTTGAGTTCATTTAATCCTGAAAATACAAAAGAAAGACAAAAGCTCACTTTTTCCAACATTAGTACTAAAAAGGGTTAGTTTTATGCCACAATTGATATAATTTATATGTTGCATTTTGCGCATATGAGCTGCGTCTTCGCTGAATCTTTGTTGAATGTAAAGCCCTAATTTCCTAGTTGCCTAATTTTCTAGTTAAAATCTGTTGCCTAATTAAAATTTGTGATATTAGCCCTAATTTCCTAGTTGCCTAATTGAAGTTTGTGATATTAGCCCTAATTTCCTAGTTGCCTAATTTTCTGTTTGTTAGTGGGTTCTGTGAATTTGTGATAGATTTATAATGTCTAATAGATATCGTAAACATGAATCCGGCCATTCTAAAAGGCAAAAGAAACAAAAACGAGAAGCTGAAATAGAATCACTAAAGGGTTCTTTACTCAAATTCGTAAAACCTATAAATGCTGAAGAGTCTATACATGTTGATGTTGATGAAAATGTAAATGTTGATTAACCTTTAAATGTTGATGTTGATGAAACTGTAAATCTTGATGAACCTTTAAATGTTGATGTTGATGAAGCTGTAAATGTTGATGAACCTTTAAATGTTGATGTTGATGAAACTGTAAATCTTGATGAACCTTTAAATGTTGATGTTAATGAACCTTTAAATGTTGATGATTTTGTACATGTATATGGACCTTCAAATATATTTGATCCTAGTCAGTGGACTACTATTAACACCAATTTAAGAGATTTCCTTGTAGAAAAAGGTCCAATTAAGATTGATAGTTATGATTTTCCTAAAGATGAGCATTCTAGGAGCTTTAGTCCTTCGCTCTATATGCAAAAAATGGAAAATGGAGAGAAATATGAAAGAAAATGGTTGATTTACTCTATAGAGTTAGATAAAGTATTCTGTTTTTGTTGCAAATTGTTTGATGTGAATTTATCTAGAAGTAACTTAGCTAAAAAAGGTAACGATTGGAAAAATGTTAGTGCTAAATTAAAACCACATGAAGCAAGTAAGGAACATGTAGTCAATATGAGAACATGGATTGACTTAGAAACGAGATTAGCGAAAAATATTACAATTGATAAAGAAACTTAAATTCTTATAAATAAAGATAAGGAACAATGGAAAGATGTACTTAAAAGAATTAGTGGCGTTGTAAAAACTTTTAGCATGAACAATATACCATTTCGTGGAGATAACGAAAAACTTTATGAAAAAAACAATGGTAATTTTTTAGCTATTGTTCAAATGATTGCAGAATTTGATCTCGTAATGAAAGAACATATAAGACGAATAAAGAACAAAGAAATCTACAATCATTATCTTGGTCATAATATAAAAAACGAACTAATTAGTTTATTAGCATGTGAAGTTAAAAATAAAATTGTTAACAAAGTTAAGGAAGCTAAATACTTTTCAGTTATACTTGATTGCACACCTGATGCTAGTCATAAAGAACAAATGCCAATTATTTTACGATGCTTAGATATCTCATCAACACCGATTGAAGTTAAAGAATATTTTTCTAGAATTTATAATAGTAGATGATACAACCGGTAAAGGTATATTTGATGCTATGGTTGAAGAAATTAGTAATATAGGACTTTACATAAATAATATTAGAGGATAAGGCTATGACAATGGTTCAAATATGAAAGGAAAACATCAAGGTGTTCAAAAAAGATTGTTAGATATTAATCCTAGAGCCTTTTATACACCATATGGTTGTCATAGTTTAAATTTAGTTCTTTGTGATATGGCTAATTCGTGTACAAAAGATCGTGAGTTTTTTGGAATTATACAACGTACTTATACAATTTTTGCTTCATCAACCAAAAGGTGGAAAATACTACAAGATTGTTTACCAAAACTAACTCTAAAACCTTTATCACAAACAGGTTGGGAAAGTAGGGTAGAAAGTGTTAAGGCAATTAGATATCAAGCACCACAAATAAAAAAGGCACTTATGAAACTATATAATGATGATGATGCAAAAGTTCTAAGTGAGGCTAAGTCCTTGACAGATTTTGAATTCAATAAGTTTGAATTTTTATTAGGAATAGTTATTTGGTAAGAAATTTTGTATGCTATTAATCGTGTTAGCAAGAGCTTACAGGAAAAAGATATGTGTATTGATAGTGCTATAAAAAAGTTAGATGGCCTTTTGTGTTATTTTGAAAATTATAGAGAAAATGGATTCGAAAATGCTATTAGTGATGCAAAAGAAATCGCTTTAGAGATGGATGTAGAACCTATGTTTCATGAAAAACGTATCATCCATAGAAGTAGAAGTAGACGATTTGATGAAAATGTTGCTAATGAAACTACTAAAACTCCTATTGAATTATTTAAAACTGATTACTTTTTATATATAGTAGATCAAGCTATTTCTTCAATCAAGACTAGATTTGATCAACTTAAAATGTTTGAAAGTATTTTTGGTTTTCTATTTAGTATAAAAAAGCTGAAATTATTAGATAATAATACTTTAAAACAACATTGTATTAATCTTGAAAGTTCTTTAAAACATGATACTAGTATAGATATTGATGGCTTAGATTTATTTGAAGAATTAAAAGTTCTAAGACATATGATAGATTTAGAATGTGACACCCCTATAAACATACTAAATTATATTAAAGATTTTAAATCTTTTTGAAATGCTTATATTGCGTATAGAATTATGTTAACTATCCCGATAACTGTTGCGTCGGCCGAAAGAAGCTTTTCTAAATTAAAATTGTTAAAAAATTATTTAAGATCTACAATGTCACATGAAATATTGAATGGATTAGCTACTTTGTCAATTGAAAACGATTTGTTAGAAGAAACTGATTATGAAGATATTATTAAAAAGTTTGCATCTGTTAGCTAGAAAAGTAAACTTAATCTAAACATATCTTTATACATACAACAAATATATAAGAATGCATAAAAAAATTAACTCCGACAACAATAAACCTTATAGTTTATTTTGCCGATCCCAAGCCCAGGTAAAGGAGGGTTTTTCTCAAATTGTTTTTTATGGGGGGGGGGGGAGGAAGGCCACAAACTTTTTCTTCACCTTAGGCCACCAAAATGGTTGAGCCGGCCCTGGCCCCAAGTGGTGCCAGCCCAAGAGTCATATAATAATAGCAAACTTAGCCCAATACCCACCACTCGTTAGTCTTTCCCGATTAATCCCCAATGACTCCAGCTCATCCTTTATGTTCCATATTTGCTTCCAAGGACCCAAGTTTGCTAGTCGTCTAGGAATGAATGACCAAGACCAAGACCACTATGTATAGACCACACTACTTTCCTCCACAATACGCCTTGCTCCATTTTAAACCTCCACCGCCACTTAGCTAAAATAGAGAGATTCGCATCCCGAAGGGAACCTACACCAATACTACCTTGATCCACCGGTCGCATGATGTTATTGGTTATTAAACTTAATTATGTGTGTTTATTATTTAGAATAAATATACTTATCATATGTATATGTATTGTATTCGTGAAAGCGTACGACGGTTGATTAAGGCACCGTTTCAAATGACGGTTATTCCCGCCAAAAGATAACCACCGAAATCAACCGTCACCTTCATATGTATAAACGGATAGTTACCGGCAAACTATTCCGGTACCAAGATATTTTTAATATATTCCATTCTGATGTCCTTCTGTGTTCTATTATTCGTTTGTTATCACACACGAGATCAAAGGTTGATTATGGAATCCACTTCCATTTCCTGAAAATCTGCTGCTGATATCCCTATTCATCCAACAAGTGGTATCAGAGCCACGGTTAAGAACGATGGTGTTATGCAACCAACATCAACGATGATGCCATGTGAACGCTGCATTGGTGAGAAGATTGATAAGCAAAGAATGGAGTCACACTATAAACGTTGTTATTATTGCCATGAACCTGGACACAAAATCATTTTGTGTAAAGTGAAGGAACATGATGAAGCGACGCAATTAATCTGACAAGCCATCAACACCGGAATTCAGCGACAAAAAGCAGAAGATGATTTCCCACTGAAACTGATAGTAACTGGCACCGAAGGCTGATTATGGGCAGAAATATGGTATGTAAGTACTGTCTTTAAACATCACTATGCGGGAAATCTGAACGTTTTCAAACGAATTAAACATATGGTTGGGATAGAAACCAAAACAAGAGAAGATAATTTCTTGTTCATCAGGGGTATTGGGGCTGTAGAAGTTAAGTCTGGGAATGAATCGTTACGTATCTAAAGCGTATTTTTATACCCCTGAATTGGATCGTAATGTTTTAAGTATGGATCAGTTAGTGTTACAAGGATACACGGTTAAGATGAATGGAGAAAAATGTAAGATATATCCTATGTTTAGTCCTCCTGTTTTTAATACTAAAAATGAAATCACCGGATTAACGAAGGAAGAAGAATTAGGAATGAAAGAAAAACAAAAGGTGATTAATCATGGTTCCATAAATGAAGAGTATAAAGCAGATTATTTAAACTCATACTTTGAAAATCTGCACTTATCATCTGTTGAACCGGATTGGAATGTAATGATCATCCAAGCAATGGAATTTCATGATTTCCCAAATTGCAAATCACTATTAGATATGCTAGAAGATGTGGAATTTATTTTTAAGTATAAACATGAGTTAGAGATCAAGTTTGAAGAGATGTTAGAATTTTTTTTTAATTATGTGGTCATTTATTATAAACAAACTCAATACGGTTACAAACTAATGGCAGGTAGACGAGCAACAAGCTGCGCCGCTACCTCTTTCTGAATAGCAAACCCTACCGTGCTAAACACAAAATTCTGCCCCTTAACATGTGCGGTGTTACTGCTTACCACCTGTTGAACCCGCTTTAGGAACCGCACCGCGTCAGAGGCGAGAGCGCCAAATGTATCGAAAGCGAACGGGACGAACACGTGCTGATTCTCGATGCAAGCTTTTTCGTGTTTAGCTACTTTACCCGCCTCTGCCTTGGTTATCGCCTGTCCCGCCACAAACCCATGGTCCCTTAGCCCAACGAGAGGGGACACACCTGTCAAATCGACACACGCGTGTTTCCCTCCTTCCCATCCAAAAACAAGAATGTCAGCGGGCCGTAGCGTAGATCTCCCTTCTAATGGATCAGTCAAAAAGTTCACCGGAGCTTCCTTTTTTGCCGAGATCCCTGCTCGCTTAAGGACATCATACAGCACATCTCGAACTAAATCATGTCGATACTTAAAGCCCGGTAATTCTTTGCAATGTACTGCATGCTCCCCAAAAGAATCCAAGCAACACTTCCGACATACAGGACACGGGTCATCAGCCGGGAAAAGAGGTATCATTAAACGGTACTTAAGGATAGCCCGGTATTCCACAGCCGACATACATTGCCCTAAACCTTCGATGGGAACAAAAGACAGGAAATCTTGAGCATGGGGGGCTCGCAAACACTCAAACACGGCTCGCTGGCGAAGGGAAAAGGAAAACTTCTCTTCAACTGTCTTGACGATTTCGCCATATAAGGCAATTCACCAGAATTTTCTGGGCTTTAATGGGGGCGGTGTCTTTTATGTAGAAACCGCCAAGATCAAGATCGGGAATAGAACTATGCAGATGTTCCAACGCACCCTTGTAATCAGAGTCCAACAGCTCTCCCCCACATTCGCGAAGGATGTGGTCTTGAAGAACCCAAGATTGGGCCCTTGAAACCACAAAAGCGTAGGAAGAGGCATCCTCAGCTGAGCAAATCCCAAGCCCCCCAAAACGTGTCGGGAGGGAAGCTAACCTCCATTGCAGGTCCCCGAAAAAAGGCACCCCCACAAACAACAAAATCCTTGATCATATTCCAAAGCCCCTTGTCAAAAACAGAGACGGCTTCCCTAACATAAGAAGGCTGACACGTTCTAAGCCCAAACAGCAGTTTAGCAACCCCCATACATGAACGAAGCAGGAGGAGTTCGCTCTGAGGGTCCTTAAGTCGTTTGAGGCATCCCATCAGCTCAACGGCACATTTGGCTCTTTTGAGGGCCAACCCACTAGTAAACTGCCCATCTCTACTGACATCACCACCCAAGAGTTTCACACCATGCACCGGCCTACCAATCTCCCGCGGAAATAAACCCTCCTGTGTCTTCACCCCGTCGCATGTAGGCGAAAAAACTTCAGTTTTTTTAATGTTGAGAAGGAGGCCCAAGGAGTGTCCCTCCACTCTAATGATGTCTAAAGCCTTGGTAACCTGAGTAGCATCAACAATAATGGTCCCATCATCCAGGTACCAAGCGTGAAAAAGAAGCTTACAACGATCTCTGATTCGGAGAACAAGAGGGTGTAAAACAAAGGCTAAAAGAAGAGGCCCTAAAGGATCTCCTTGCTGAACCCCCGTGGAAGACCAAATATAATCATTCCCCACATAAAGCCTAGCTGGTTGCCCGTATAAAAAATCAACCCAAGCAGAGATGGATGGACACATTTTCCTTACCTCATTTAAAAGAGCAATTCTATCCACAAGGTTAAAGGCATTCGAGAAATCGACAGTAAGCATAGCCAACGACCCATCTCGGTGGTGCGCATTTAAGAGCCTGTTCGCACTATGAAGAACCGCCTCAGCCCCACTACAATAGGTCTAATCCCATTATCGGGCTTGAGAAGGGGCGTATGAGGAGCAGATGTTAGAATGGTTTATAAGGATCAAACTGGGAATCTCTACTAGACCAATTCCACCCTACTCGGCTGATAATAGGAAGATCGATCTACTTGACTTATACATGGTTGTGAAATGTGATGGTGGGTATAAGAATGTGACGTCCAACAATCTCTGGGCGGTGGTAGCTAAGGATATGGGTTATGATTATAATGATGGTGAGTTAATGAGAATCATGTTTGCTATGTACCCGGATGTTTTGGTGTACTACTACAAATTCAAATCAACAAAAGAGAAGGTCATGGAAAAGGAAGTGATAAGAAGTGATGAAGGTCCATCAACTAACCGGAGAGAAAGAACCAGAAGCGAAGGCAATGTTCCAGAAGAAGAAGATCATCATTATGCTTTGTTTGTACGAAACGACTGGCATGGAATGAAGAAGCTGCAGAAAAGGAGACGTTTTTATTTCAAACAAGCGGCGAAGGCAGTGGACGAAGCTAACAAAAGTGTTCTTATGCACTCTCTCAAATATAATCAAGTTTAGGAGAGTGTATTGGTCATTAAACTTAATTATGTGTGTTTATTATTTAGAATAATTATACTTATCATATGTATATGTATTGTATTCGTGAAAGTGTACGACGATTGATTAAGGCACCGTTTCAAATGACGGTTATTCCCGCCAAAAGATAACCACCAAAATCAACCGTCACCTTCATATGTGTAAATGGATAGTTACCGGCAAACTATTCCGGTACCAAGATATTTTTAATATATCCATTCTGATTTCCTTCTGTGTTCTATTATTCGTTTGTTATCACACACGAGATCAAAGGTTGATTATGGAATCCATTTCCATTTCCCGAAGAAGATCTGCTGCTGATATCCCCAATCATCCAACAGATGTTTAACCAAGCCATATAATTCATTTTTTCTTTTTCCTCACACCCCCCCCCCTCAAAAAAAAGAACACACACCCTAACCACCCCAAAGGCTTGAGGACTTGAACTGGGGTCCGATACATAGAGAAAATATACGCTGGCAGTGCACTCAAAACATTTTCATAAAAGTCTCTCTACTGCCAATGGAAAGTTGTCAGGCTTTCCAAAGAGAGTTTATTCCAGAACTTATTTACCACCAGGTTTCAATTACGTAAAGATTCATGTTTTCCCCAACCGGGAGACCAAGTTGAGTGAAAGGAAAAGATGTCACTATGCACTCAAAGAAGGCTTGCCATGTTAGAGAGTTCCGATCGATCCACCCCAATGCCATATACATTACACTTTTGGAGATATTTTTATAAGCCCATAAACCATATGAAATTGACGCATTCCCCCTCCCTCGAAAAAATTGCATCATCGACGAATAAAAAGTGGGACAAAAGCGGGCCATGAGAACCCACTTTTGTACCTTCAAAAATACCAACAAAACAAGCTTTCTTCGTAATCCCCGTAAGAGCCTCCATGGCAAGGATGAAAAGGTATGATGAACTCGGATCATCTTGTCTTAGACCCCAGGAATAAACGAATTCAGTAGATGGCGATCCGTTTACGAGAATCGAGGCCCGGACCATAGACAAAATCGCAAAAATCCACCGCCTCCTTGAAAAATTCATTTGTTCCAACATAGATAACAAAAAATCCCAACTCAATGAATGGTAAGCTTTTTCTATGTCAACTTTAAATAACATACCTATATGTTTCATCCTCCACAACCACGCAATGGTATCGTTAATAATCAAAGCCCTCATCGAAAATGTAACGATAAGAGAGGAAGGCCATTTTCTTCTGAAATCAAACTCCCGATAACAACTTTAAGCCGGCTCGCAAGAAATTTCGATAAACCTTATTTATGCAACCCACTAGGCTTATCGGCCTAAAATCCGAGACATGTTAACGGTCCTTCACTTTTGGGATAATAGAATATTACTGATGGAACATCTGACCTTATATTTTCTAGCGTACGAAGTTTAAAGTTCTACAAATTTCATTTGATTTTTCTTAACTATGATGCTTAACATTATTTTTCTTATCTATGATGCTTAACATTATATTGATGAATCGGATATAATAGGATAGGGAAATGATCATTTAAAAAAAATTAACTTCACTAAACAAACACCCTCGACCCAAAAGGGTAAAAGGCCATTACAAAACACGCTCCCGACCCAAACGGGCGAAGGACAAGACAATTACAATATATAAAATGGACATTTACACCAATCCATCGGATGGATCTAAAGGATGATTTGTTCTTCAAGCAAACATAACTTCTCGATTTGACTTCCCCCATAATATCAGGAGCGGTATTCTCTTGTTTTCGAAGGCCCGTAGATCTACCTTTCAAAATGCAGCATCACGTTACCATGATGAGACCCTAAATGATCTTTTTTCCTTTATTGTCTAGGTTTAGAAAACTGGGAGCTTCCACGAGGTCTTTAATGTGAGAAGAAGAAGAAGAAGAAGAAAAAAAGAAATGACATAATGGTAAAACAATAAATAGTTTACAACTCCCCTCATTAATTAAGCAAAACACTTTATCCTATAAATTTCAAAATAATCCTACACATGTCGAAATTTATCCTAGACAAATCGAAATTTATCCTACATTATAAATTAGGTTGTCTTGAAAAGGTATATTTTAAAAATGAGTTACAAGTTTAATTAGTTGGCTAATTTAAGATAATACAACAAATTAAAATAAAATTGTAAATTTACCTATTTGGCCTTATAATAAGATTAAATACACATATTAAACCAAGAATGCTATTGGTTTAGAACTTATCTTTTCTATTCTTACAAAATTTTCTTTTTATTTAAACTCTCCACTAACAGGATAATCATGGTTGTTAGTGCTAGACACTAGGGTTGAGGTTTTCTTGTTTATTAAATATACAACTTTATAGGTCCTAGTATGTTATATTATTCTTTGTAAATAATAACGAAGTCTTGGTATTCTTATATTTTTCTCATTTTCGTCTCTTTTCTCACATTTTCTCTTCTAAGGGGAGGCGGGGTTGTAGGTCCCTCTCGGAGGATCGAGAACAAACCTAAACCTTGTTATACTAACTCACTAGCTAGTGCGGAATCCAAGCTAGCAAGCAAACCGGAATGATGCAAGAACAAACACAAAAACACACAAGACTCAACGATTAACACCACTTGTATTAATACGTATGAAAGGTCACGGTTACAAGCACAATGTTTACAATCAGTTTGCAAACTCCAAAGTGTGTGTGTGTGTGTTTCGGACAGAATGCTCTCAACTCTCTAACTTTCTGTCTGTGTGCATCTTACCTTCACTCAACACACTGCATGGGTATTTATACCCAGCTCATGTTGTCTATCCCGAAGGATCCGATAGATGGTCCGAAGGATCATCTATCGAGTACATTTCATTCGAAGGATGAGCAGGGACCTCGAAGGATGATCCTTCGAGGTCTAACAGTCGAACCATATCTATCGAGCATCTCGAAGGATCAACAGTATCCTTCGAGGCTATCCTTCGATACAGACAAACATATTACAACTTATTGGCCAAGTCAAACTAGGAGGATAGTTGACTTGGTCAACTAACAGACTAACTTAGGACATCGTTTACATACAGACCGAGTACAGACAAAGTACAGACACAAGTGCACCAACAAACTCCCCCTTGGCTGTAGCTTTGTCTTTATCTTCTATAGTTGTAGACTCGTCTCGAACTTCGACGGTCTTTGGTCTTCGAGTTACCAAAACTCTGATGTCCTTTCAAGTCTTCATTGTCGGAGGATCTTCAAAGTCTTCACGTCTTGAAAGCAGAGAGTGTATCAACAAACTACCCGTATCATGTAGGAAGTGTGTTAACAAACTCCCCCTTAACATAAGCTCCCCTTGAGTTATGCTCGTGAATGACTTTAACTTTATGAAGTGAGATCCTTGTGGTGTTGATGATGGCCAGCGGCAACTCGATCATCTTCATCAGTTGAGTGCCTTCACGTTGTGTCTTCATCCCGAAGCTTGTCATCGACCATGTTCTCCTAGCCTTTAGAATCTGCACATGCAAGAAATCTAAACGCGTAATGAGAACAACTGCTTGGAATATAGTTAATCATAAACAAGTGACACACTCATGACCATTATCACAATCAAACACCGTCCGACAGTTTGAAAGTTTAATAAATTTCTCGATTTTAGATTTAACTCTCAAAACTTGCAAATTTCGACCGTTTATGAAGATTTAGTCAATTCGGTTTTCGTTCAGGTTTCAGGTAACGAAGACTTGAGCTCCAACATCGTACGATCGAAAATAAAATAGAAGTAAAATCTTTTTGGCTTTTATAAAGTTTATATTAAAACACGCCTAAAATCTTTTTGGTATTTTTGAAATTTAAAGGACAACAATTTAAAATCCTTTGAGTGTTATCAAACGACATCACCGCTAATGTCGTGCTGATATGCACCAAACGACGAAACTGTTTAAAAGAAAAACAATAAAAGTTAAGCAGTAAATAAATAAATATATACAAACATTCTTTTTGCGAGTTTCGAGGGTAAGAGAATCATATCAGTGTACGGTCATGCCAAAAACACTCTTGTTGTTCAGTTAGTTAACATTAAGATAAGCATCCTATAACAATTATCGGTATTGTTGTCCACTTAAGCTCAACTTATCAAATGTAATCATGGCGAGGGGATACGTTAAGGTATGATTTATACTTACAGACCGGTGTTCATCCACATCATGACAAATTCCCGTATCAAGGTATGCACGAGAGTTCATCTTACCGGTGAGTATACCGATTATCATCTGTTTGACCGTATAAGCTGTGAGATACTCACTTATTTTGATTTGAAAACAAGCCCTATGTGATATAATCACTTATTGATGAGGAACTTGATTTTCATATGCATGAGGGCACAGGTGCAAGTCCGTGAACAGGTCAGTACTTCCGTACAGCAGAGAGACGAACTTGACACCCGGATAGATGTGATATTTTATCACTTATTTGTTTGGACATGTGATTGTTTATCACTTATTGAGGTCGACTGCAGTATGTAATATGTACACGTATGTATAGTATCATGGAAGATCTAGACTTGCGTCCCCGTTATTTTTCGGTAAAAGATACAACCATGATACCCAGATGATAAGCAGCATAAAGACCGAATATCTCAGAACCTCGGCAATCTATCAAACGAAATTTCGGTACTAAGACCATATGCCAATGAATGGTTCCCACCTGGTCTTCAGTCGATTAAGATTTATATCACCCTGCACACTTTAAAATGATTGTGAGCCTACCGATACATCTTATATAGAGCTGCTTATCGTTTTTCATTTAAGGTTTAAAGAGGTTTGGATAGACCACTGATGTACTATCATTTTCTCTTTTGCTCGCCAGGAAACTCATTTTTGTTTTTCTATTGTTTTTGTGTTTTAGAAATTTTTCGATGTTTTTGGATTTTCAGATTTTGGATTTACTCCCCCTAAAATCAATAAACTAAGATAAATTTAAAAACACACAAAGGTATTTACAAAAATGATTTTCCGATGTTGGTTTACTCTTGCTTGACCTTAATGCCATTTACCAATAATAAGAAGTCAAATCTAGATTTGTCAAAAGCTTTGGTAAATAAGTCGGCACGTTGGTCATCGGTGTGGACCTTAACAACATCGATTAGCCTTTTCTCAAAGCAATCACGTATGAAGTGATATTTGATTTCGATGTGTTTGGTCTTTGAATGCTGCACAGGATTTTTAGTGATATCTAAAGCAGCAGAATTATCAACGTAAATAGGAGTAGTTAGGAATTCAAAACCGTAGTCCCGCAATTGTTGTTGAATCCAAAGAACTTGGGAGCAACAACTTGAGGCAGCAATGTATTCAGCTTCGCATGTTGATGTAGCGACGCATGTCTGCTTCTTGCACTGCCATGTGACTAGGCGATTTCCTAAAAACTGACATCCAGCCGTTGTGGATTTGCCGTCGATTTTACATCCGCCAAAATCAGAATCACTGAAAGCAACCAATTCGAAGTTATTATCCCTAGGATACCACAGACCGGTGTCGGGGTAAGCCTTCAAATAACGAAAAATCCTTTTGACAGCTGCAAGATGAGAGGCCTTCGGGTTGACTTGATATCTGGCGAGTAGGCACGTTGGGTACATTATGTCTTGCCTTGATGCTGTGAGGTACATAAGGGATCCGATCATCGCGCGATAGTATGAAGGGCTAACAGGTTCACCCTTCAAGTCAGGAGTAATTCCGTGATTAGTTGGCAATGGGGTACCAATGGGCGTTGCATCGGACATCTGGAACCGGCTCAAGATGTCACCAACATATTTCGTCTGATGGATGAATATCCCAGACTCCGTTTGTTGCACTTGTAGGCCCAAGAAGAAATTCATTTCCCCCATAGCACTCATCTCGAATTTATCCTGCATAATGCGCTCGAAATTCCTACACAAAGCATCATTAGTAGAACCAAAAATAATATCATCAACATATACCTGAACCAGAAGAAGATCTCCATCTTGTTCTTTGATGAAGAGAGTACAATCGATAAGACCTCTTCGAAAACCGTTCTCCAGCAGATATGTAGATAAGGTTGCATACCAAGCTCGTGGCGCTTGATGAAGACCATAGAGAGCTTTGTTGAGCAACCAAACCCGATCGGGATGGAAAGGATCTTCAAAACCTGGAGGCTGTTCGACATATACCTCTTCTTCAACCACACCATGTATAAATGCACTTTTGACGTCCATCTGGTAAACCTTGAATCCTTTGAATGAGGCATAAGCCAGAAAGATCCGAATAGCTTCCAGACGTGCAACAGGTGCATAGACTTCGTTGTAGTCGATCCCTTCTATCTGTCGAAAACCTTGAACGACTAAACGAGCTTTGTTCCGAATAACCACTCCACGGTCGTCTTTCTTGCATTTGAAGACCCATCGAGTGCCAATCTTCTTGTAATTCTCAGGCTTTTCAACAAGCTTCCAAACACCAAGCTTGTGAAATTGCTGTAATTCTTCCTGCATGGCTTCAACCCAAGCACTGTCTTTCAATGCTTCTTTCCACGACTTTGGTTCTTCTTGTGACACGTAACACGCGAAGGACCAGTCATTTTGTTGACCAGATTCTCTTATGGCTGAATACAAACCAGCATTCCGGTTGTTTCTCAGCTGATTACGCGTCTGCACACCGCGATGGACATCTCCTATTATGTTCTGCTGGGGATGGGTATCGTGAATCCTCATTTCAGGATTATCTGGCACACGAGCATTGATACCCAAGTTGGTAAGATTAAGATCAACAACCAACTCCACACCAGGAATGTGGGTAGAGGTGGATGCATTCCCTTCAGCAGTGTCTACATTCTGCGTATGAGGTGTATCACCAGAGGCACCTTGAACAGGAGCAGCTGGAGCTGAAGATCCTTCGGCTGCATCATGATATTCATCATCTTCAGAAGAGTCATTATAATCAGCAGCATCTTCATAAACCTCATTTTGAACCATATTATTGACTGACGAAGAAGCTTGAGGGTCAACAACAATAGGTCTAACCAATGGCGAGGCAGCAGCGTTGTCACTTTCCAACAACATCCGAGCCGCTGCTGATTCTTCGTCAAAGGTTGGCAGATTGAAGGAGTCAAATAGCCCATCATAATCAAACATCCACGGATCACCCGGAGCCCTAACAGGACTCGTGTACCTTTGAACCCTGACTTCGCTCCAAAGCTCAATCTTTTTGGTAGCTAGATTCCAAACACGAAAATTCGGAGTAGCATAGCCAAGGAAGAAACCCTCGATAGCTCTAGCACCAAATTTTCCATCCGGCTCAATCATAGTACATGGAGCACCAAACGGTTCAAGGTAAGAAAGATCCGGTTTCCTTTTCTGAAGGAGTTCGAAGCAAGTTTTGCCATGTCTCTTTACTGTAAGAACTCTGTTCAACGTGTAGCATGCAGCCGATACAGCCTCCCCCCAGAATTGAATAGGGAGTTCCGACTCTACTAACATTGTTCTTGCAGTTTCTATAATCGTCCGATTCTTCCTCTCAACGACACCATTTTGTTGTGGAGTATAACGAGAGCTGTACTCATGAAGAATGCCTTTAGAAGTACAAAACTCATCCATAAGTTGATTCTTGAATTCAGTTCCATTGTCGCTTCGGATCCTCTTTACTTTCAACGAATAGAGATTCTCCAACATTGTAAGAAGATCCTTGAGGATGCCAGGAGTTTCACTTTTGTGTGCCATGAAGGATACCCAAGAAAATCTAGAGTAGTCATCAGTAACTACTAAACAATAGGCATCACCAAACGTTGTCTTGTGCTTCATAGGTCCAAAAAGGTCCATATGAAGACGTTCGAGAGGCATGCTGACAGTGTTGATTTTCTTCAAAGGGTGAGACTTTTTAGTTTGCTTCCCTTTTTGGCACGAGACACAGATATCTTGTAAATGAAAACTTCTCACAGGCACACCATTCACCAGATTATTTTTCACCAAATGGTTCATCTTTCTCAAGTGAATGTGTCCCATTCTTCTGTGCCAAGATATAGACTCCTTTTCCGTGGCTTTTGAGACAAAGCAAGTGACTTGTGCAGATGTTGTAATCGCCTGGCTCATGTCGAGAATATAAAGATCATTAACTCTCGGAGCCGATAAGAGAATCCATTCTTGTGGAATTTTGAATCCAGGTTTAAGCACATAGCAGCCGGCATCATCAAAATGCACGGTGAATTTCTTATCGCAGATTTGCGACACACTGAGAAGATTGTGATCAATTTGCTTCACATAATTGATCTTATCAAAGCACACGATGCCATTGGAGATACTTCCCTCTCCAGTGATGAAACCGCCTTTGTCACCCGCAAAAGCAACATACCCTCCTCTAATATTTCTCACATCGTATAGGAGCCGTAAGTCGCCGGTCATGTGCCTGGATGCTCCACTATCAACAATCCAATGACTATTAATAGTTCCTCCTAGAACATCCTACACATGTCATAGAAACATCAGTTGAGAATGGGGACCCAAGCCTTAGTGGTCTTGGGTCGTCCCTTGGCATCACGAAAAGTGAGCTCGATCTCTTGATGGTTTTCAAGAACAACTGCTCCCCCTGAATTGTCACCCGACTTAGGTAACCAAGTTCGTTTTTGCCTACCAGTTTTTGAAGATTCTGGTTTTACAGGTTGTGACACTCTTGGTTCCTTTTGAACTGTTTTAACTTCAGATTTTAAAGCTATTTCAACAGTTTTCATGTTCTTACGTCGTTGTTTAGTTTCTTGTTCTTTTACAGTTCGTTTATCATGTTTAGGTGAAACTGACCGACGTTGAGGGTGAACTGTTTCAGGTGGAGTTTTCTCAACAAATTTCTTCTTCGGAGCATTTGGGCAATTTCTGATAATGTGCCCAATTTCTCCACATTTGAAACAAGTTCTCCTTTCAACAGACTTAGGAGAACTTGATCGACTAGCAGATGTTAAACCTGTAGAACCTGAGGTACTTGCTCTTTCATCACACCCGTTTGTGTGTTGGGTGTAATTGTTATCACTGTTACGTTTCAAAATCTTGACTTGTTGTACAAAATCAGTGTTTGATTTGTTTTCAAAAGTCTCAATTTTATCTGTACCTTTTGATGCTACAAATTGAACATCTTTTCCTTTCTTCGTGTAACGAGCTCCTTTTGATTCAACCTTAGCCTTTGCCTTTGGAGCTCGTTGTTGTTGTTTACCCTTAGAAGCAGTAGGTTGTTGAGTGGTTGGAAATTTTTGATTACCAAACTGTTTTCTAATCTCAGCCTTAGGAATTGGATCACATTGTGTTACCACAATTCCCGGAAGTGTTTTTCCCAAAAATTTGTTTGTATTGTCTTCAAAGACTTTGTCAATCAAAGATTTATTTACATTTTTAATTGGAAAAACATGATCTGAGTAGATTTTATTATCTCCAACCAAAGTGTACAACACATTACTGCTTTTAACAGTAGACACACCTGTCTTATCAACTTTGACAGGATCAATCACTTGCTTCTTAACAGATGGAACCTCAGGAGTATCAGGATCACAAAGGATGTGATTCTCTCGTGGAATATCTACTCCTTTCATCTTGCTAAGTGATTTATCCTGATCACTTACAGCCACTTCTGATTCATCATCCGATGTCTCATAGTCCTCGATAATTGGAGGACTTTGCTTCATGGATGATGAAGTTTCTTGTTCCTTAGAGGCTGTGTTTGAAGAATTGTCCGGTTTGAACCCAAGGCCAGTAGCAAACTCCTCAACATCAAGAGGCACACTGGGTTCATACCGAGGCATTTCTTCCTCATCAGGCATCTTGGTATAGTTGTTCATCAATGGGGGCGGACATTTGTTATACCCTATGCCTTTCTGATTTCCCTTTAGTTGTTGAACATTGATGATGTGATCAAGCACAAATTGGGAGTTAGAATAACTATCCAATTTCTGTTTGATCGCATCATGTTCGCATTGGGCAATGGCTAATTGTTTTTTAGTTTCTTCCACAAGGTTAATATATTCATTTATACTTACTTGCTTGTGGTAAACTACTTTGTTAACCTCGGACACATTTTTCTTTAATGTTTCTATTACAGATTTAAATTCTTTTTCATTCCGTGATAAAGCCATGTTTGCCTCTTTGCATTCCGACAGTTCAATAACCAAATTCTGGTTATGACTATGAAGCTTTTCTGATTCAAGCTTCATCTCAGCACATGACTTACAAATACTAGGGGCAGGAGGTTCAGAATTTACCTGACTAGAAGAGGCTGAGCCATTTGCCATAAAGGCAGTTTGAAAAGAAAAAGCTCCATCTTCAGAAAATAGCTTCTCCATTTCCTTTGATGCAGTAGCAGCCTTCCTAATCAGAATTGATTTTTGACATTTAAGCTCATCAGCTTCATTCAGTAGATCCTGAATATCATCATCTCCTTCTTCCTTCACATCAGGCTCTGAGTGATTATCCCCAGAAACAGAGCCTTCTTCATCCGAACTTCCAGAATAACCAGAACTGTCATCACTCCCAGAAGATTCTTCTTTATGAACCTGCTCGATGACCTTAGCATACAAAGCTGTTCCACTTCCCTGATCACCTTCACCAAACTGCACTGACCAGTCACATCCTTCATCAGCTTGAACAGCCAAAGCCCGATTGTGATTTGTAGTTCCAGGCTGTCCCTGATTGTTATTCACTGCCACCATCCTCCGTTCACGGTTCTCTTGTTGGGCATTCACATTCGTCTGGTTTCTGAAGGGGTTGTGATTGCCGTGTTTTGTTGGTAAAGTGCACTCACGTTTGAAGTGCCCTTTATTGCCACAGTTGAAACACGTAACGGCGTTGATATCAAACCCATACTTCGTATCTTTCTTTCCTTCCAACGAAGTTCTACCAGTACGAGCCATGAAGTCTTTGGCCCTTCTAACCGCACTTGCAAAAGCCCACTTAATATCCATCAACTCCATTTCTTCCTTGTCGATCTGTTGGTAGTCTTCATTGGTCATGTTGATGTTTCCAAGCTGACCGGCTACCAAACCACAGTAAGCACTGACCATGGTGTTGATAATTTCCATATGCTCCTTAGCAACTTCAATGCTAAGGTGTGAAAGATTTGAGTTGTCGACTCGGATTGTGTTAGGATTTTGGGGTTGAGGTTTAGGATTGCTTGCATAATGAGCTTGCTGTTGTTGAGGTTGTGGTTGTGGCTGTGTTGGTACAGGAATGTAAGACCTTGGATCAAATTGAGGTTGTGGTGGAGCAGTTGTTGATTGAGGAAATGGAAAGGAACTTGTGTTGGAGACAAATGCAGTCTGCAGTTTAGGTTGCTGGGCTGCAGCTGCTCTAGCTAGAGCATCGAAACCCGGAAGATACATTTCTGTATTTTGAGGGGCGGGAGCTCTCTTGGCTTTCCTGATTTCTTCATCATTTTTATGTTCCAACTTCTGAATGAACTCGTAGATATTAACCGTGTCTAGAGTTCCAGTATGCTTCAACAGCTCAATGAAAGAGCTCCACTTTGGAGGTAAGGCGTCAGCAAACCTACTCACCATGTCTTGTTGAGTAGAGACAACTCCATAAGCACACATTTCACTAATCAAATGATAGAAACGTGTGATCATATCATTTAGAGTCTCGTTTTCCAAAAACTGAAAAGATTCAAACTCTTTCTTTAACAAATCATGCCGAGACTTTCGGGCAGCTGCATTGCCTTCTCCTCTAGCTACTAAACAATCCCACAATGCTTTCGTAGACTTGCAGTATGAGAACTGATGGTAGATGTCTTTGTTGAGTGCTTGAGTAAGTGTGGCAAAGGCCTTTTTCTCCAATTCATAAGCCTTCTTGTCTTTTTCAAGCATATTGGCATAACCCTCAGAAGTGGACGCAGCAGTCTCCAGATTTTCATTGAATGCATTTATGAAACACGTCCAAAGATCAGTGCTTTGCCCTTGGACATACGTGTGAAAACGGTTTTTCCATGATGGAAACTCATTCATATGATTTAGCTTTGGTGGACGATTGTTACTGCCCGTTTCGCTTTCACTGATCAAAAGGTTTTGAATGCTTTGACTTTGATTGGATACCAAAGCCCATTGACTTGGACTGATTGATGGAGAAGGTATCATACTCTTTGCCCAATCTGCAGCAGTGACTAACTCTTGATTGGATCGTGAGTCCAAACTCCAATCCCAGGGACTTGTACAGCTCATTTTGATCAAAAATTAATTGAGAATCTACACAAGCACAAACTGTTAAGTGTACACAGACACAAATCGAAAGATACAACCTTGTTCGAAAGATCAAGACTAGTTCGAAGGATCAACAGTGATCGAAAGATTACTGTTGACTTTCGAGCAAAGTCTTCGAAAGATTCACAATGAAGGATCCTTATCTTTCGACCAATTATCACGAAAGATTCACAGTTCGAAAGATCTTTATCTTTCGAATACTGATCTCGAAAGATTCACACTGAAAGATCCTTATCTTTCGAGATGAATCCTTATCTTTCGGACAACCAATCTTTCGAAAAGATTCCAAACACGAAGGATAATGCTTAGACTTCGAAAGACTACTCGAAGGATGATAATCTTTCGAGCTGTCTTTGATCGATAGATGATCTTTCGAAGTCGAAAGATATCTTTCGGAAGCTCACTGACACACTGACACTGACGTGACAGGTTGGTGAAAAGGTGATGGGTTGGTGAAGTACTTTTCGGCAGAAAGGATATGGTCTGCCCTTGCCTTTCCCACAAACTTTTTGACTTTCGAAAAGTTTACCCAAATAAGCAAACCTTATCCTCAACCAGTCACCGGAGATATGATCGGAAAAATGGCCGGAAAATACAAAGTTTCACAAAAACAAATTTTATGTTACCCAAACCGACCTTGAACACTCCCGAAAGGTTTAGAACACGTTTTTCAGTTTCAAAATGCAAGAAAACTACCAAAAAACGAGTGCTAAACCAAGTGTCCAAACACACCAAAGAACTCGAACAACCCGGTTTTAAACAAGGTAAAGAGCCAAGCTCTGATACCACTTGTAGGTCCCTCTCGGAGGATCGAGAACAAACCTAAACCTTGTTATACTAACTCACTAGCTAGTGCGGAATCCAAGCTAGCAAGCAAACCGGAATGATGCAAGAACAAACACAAAAACACACAAGACTCAACGATTAACACCACTTGTATTAATACGTATGAAAGGTCACGGTTACAAGCACAATGTTTACAATCAGTTTGCAAACTCTCAAAGTGTGTGTGTGTGTGTTTCGGACAGAATGCTCTCAACTCTCTAACTTTCTGTCTGTGTGCATCTTACCTTCACTCAACACACTTCATGGGTATTTATACCCAGCTCATGTTGTCTATCCCGAAGGATCCGATAGATGGTCCGAAGGATCATCTATCGAGTACATTTCATTCGAAGGATGAGCAGGGACCTCGAAGGATGATCCTTCGAGGTCTAACAGTCGAACCATATCTATCGAGCATCTCGAAGGATCAACAGTATCCTTCGAGGCTATCCTTCGATACAGACAAACATATTACAACTTATTGGCCAAGTCAAACTAGGAGGATAGTTGACTTGGTCAACTAACAGACTAACTTAGGACATCGTTTACATACAGACCGAGTACAGACAAAGTACAGACACAAGTGCACCAACAGGGGTGGGAACATTTTTTCCCGTGATAAACATGTTCAACGCGTGGAAGATTTGCACAAACCACCGCCACCCATAAAAGTTCATGCGTGAATGTAAATTCCCGTGATAAAATTCACTCCGTGATAAATGGAACATGTGAGTGGGCGTGAGGGTTTATTGTTGGGTGTTGTGAGTGATGGGAATTTCCACTAAAAAAGGTTATGAGTGATGGAATAATGGTTTATGACATGGCGGAACTTGATTGGATGTTGTGAGTGATGGAATTTTTGCAAGTGATAACAAACATCTTCTCTTTCATCTTTCTACCAAGCCTTTGCCCATTGTCGGTTTCGCATGATTAAACACATGTTAGGTTGTTTCCTCGTCTAGAGAGAGTTTAGAGAAAAAAATGATGCCACAACTCTTTAGCATGCGTATTTGTGTGCAATATTATGTTACAACCTGTTGATGCAACAAATACAAGACCAAGGCCTGTAGCGATGTTTCCAGATAAAAGGGTTCAAGGGTTTCGATTAGCCTAACGCAGGTCGTTGGGTCCTCCCACGTTTGTAGCACTTGGGGTTGGATCACTTGTTTATTGATTGCTTTTGATTCTAGCTTGAAAGGAATTCAAGCCGGAATGAAGATGTTAGCGAAGCAATGCTGTTTGAAGTGAAGAAGAGAAGCAAGTATGAAACTTGTTCTCAAGAGAAGAGAGAAGATCAGAGAGTATGTGTTAGCTCAACTGATCTGGTGTCCCTGATATGGTTGTTGGAGCTGGTACATATAGATAAGATGTATTCTATTAGAGGAAGCTCGTGACCATGGATCCAAGGCTACAGTGGAGGAATTACCCGTTTGGGGGTTAGAGGCTTTAGACCTGCGGATAAAAGGTTGTTCTCTGTGCACATGTTCTGTCTGTGTAGAAATGGTTCACACGTTAAGTGTTGATGTGACCGGACACTGTGCTTGTCCTTTTTACTGTTCATCTGAGTTCGCGCGTATTGAATCTCTCAACCTTTTAACCTTTTAAGTTGTTATGTATATTTGTCATTTTATTGAGATTTGGGCTACCCCCGTCATCAGCCCCCCAAGTCAGAGGTGTTTAGGATGTAAGCTCAAATGCTTCTAACTTTTACACATTATTTTTTATTGCTTAAAGGCTCCAAGTTTTTAAGGCATTTGAGTTTTGAGATTTGAATTTCGGAATGATAGTAGATAGGCTTCAAGGTTTTATGGCTTGAAGGCTTAAAGGCTTCAACTTGCCTCACTCAAGAGGAAGTTGAGGCTTTTTTGTAAAGAATGGGGGATCGATCTAAAGTTTAATCTAGTGGCTCTGGGTTTTGGCAAATGGATCGATTAGTGTCCCGTTGGTTCGATTGCTCTTTATTGCTGAGTTTTCCAACTTGCGTCATCCGTTTTCGGTCTTTGTTCTGAATGTTTTAGAGTATTATCGTGTGTCGTTTGGTCGGTTACACCCTTAAGGGGTCTTCCTAGGGTTTTACACTTTGATGTTTTGTGTCCAGCGATAGGGTATGACCCATCGTTGTTGTTGTTCCGCCGTTTCTTCCGGTTAGCCAAGAACAGCGATTGTTTTACCTTTGAAACATCTCAGGTTGATGTGTGTTTAATTTCGTCTATGGTTACTACCCTTGGTTCTTAGAAGGACTGTTTTTCCTGGATTTCTGAGTCCATTGTTCCTTTCAGGCTTGTTTGGAGGCATCCTTATGCTGTTTTGAATGAGCTTGAACCTTTCAAACACGAGATAGATGGTTGTTGAAGTTTATTAGGGGGTGTCCTTCCAGGCTTTGTCCCTTTCCCGAACATCTTTTAATGCTGATGGATGTTAGCAAGTTGTGGGACAAGCCGGATCGTGACCCTGTGCTCGTGAGAGATGATCAAGGTATGATATTTTGTATTTTCTGCTTATATTATATTTTATTTGTTGCAGTTATGTTTGCCTTAGACTTTATCAACAGCGATGACACGTCTGATGTTGTGTTTGGAGATGCCTAGGCTACATCCGGCGAAGATGTTGTTGTTAGGGGCACTGAACATAGGTTCGAGGGTTCAGGGTATGTGAACGTTCCCAATGTCAAGGGTTTCACCAAAGTTGTTGCTTCCAAAGTCTCTACTCATCGTTCGAGCTGTTGTTTGATAAAGACTACTGACCAACCATCGGCTTCTGAGCCGGTGGAACTAAGTAATGACATAGAGGCTTCGGATGATTTAGAAGTTGGGGTTGGGGAAAATCAAAAAAGGACAAGGGACGACCCTTGGTGGTTTGGCGGGTAAAAAGGTTGTGAGCTTTAAGGGTTCCAGGAAGGGTGGTGAAGGTTCCACCAATGTTAATCCAGGGGAGGTTTATGTGCCGGATTGGAAGGTCACAGTTGGTGACAGCTTCAAGCCTTCATTCGTTTGTGAGGATGTTCTTACCTACTTTGATTTTCCTGTTGTTCGAGGTTCTTGCTCATCTATGGATGATGACCTGATGATTTTGAAAAATGGTAATGGGTGCTTGTAACCTTGTTGCCTTGCTGCCAGAGGGTGTATCCCGATTTCGCAAGAGGATGTGAGAATATGATGTCTTCTCGAAGAAGAGGGATGAGATGAAGGCTTCACTAGCTACTTTAAAGAAGGAGGCAGAGGGTTATGCTGGGAGGGAGAAAAGCTGATGTTGAGGATTGATGAGCTTTCTTCCTAGCACAAGACTGAGGAGGTTGAGTTGGAAAAACGCTTGGAAGCTGACATGGTTTAAGTCAGGATCGATAAGGCTGCCTTGGAGGTTCAGAAAAAGGTCTTATTAAAGGAGAAATAAGGGTTAAAGGCTTCACTTGCCCAGGCAACTAGTGATAATAAATGGCTCATTGAGCATGGATTCCAGCAAGTGGTTAACTATCTTCTCCATTCATCGGAGATCAAAAAGGTCTTGGGTGATGTGTACACCGAGCTTCTTGCTCATGGGTGTCACACCCCAAATTTCCACGTGTCACCGGTGGGCCCGGTGGGGAGTATCGTGACGTATCTGATATCATCATAGTCAAACAACACAAATTATAATGCACAACGGAAGCAAAACGATAGATTTATTTCAACCAAATGATTATTGTAATATTTAAGTATCACAATGTAGTTGAAATAGATCCACAAGCGGATCAAAATAAAAAGGAGATTTGTTCAACAGATTCATTGCATCCTAGCTAAGGAGAGACCAGCCTATTACGTGTAGAACCTGCACTTAATCTTTTTGGGGAAAATACGTCAGTTTACACTGGTAAATACAATTTAACTGACTCATTTTGAAAACGTTTTAAAAATTGATTTGAATGCACATGGCACAAAACTTTTTATAACTTGGGATAATTAATCAAATTTAAACTTGTAAAAGAATTACATGTTTGTTATGCGTTTAGTCGCCCGGTTCGTGTCGGGTTTAAGATTAATAGACACACCACATAGTATAAATCCGCGGCGGGAAACCAACGGTTATACCTTAATAAATATGGACACATTGTTGGGTGTACGCCTACACCCGCGTGTCAAGGTCGTGGCCATTTCATGAATGATGCCAAGGATATCCGGGAGATGGTCATTAAACTCCCAAAGGCGTAAAACAAACAAAACAAATTTTTAAACGGGTCATCTTGATAATACTTAACCACTAATCGATTAAGGTCAAATGCCCGACCAAGCGGTATTTTATATACCGTACCCCAAGCCCGTATAAGGGAAAATAAGTTAAAAGTATTTACCTGAGCAAGTACAAACCACAACAAGCAAGTGCAAGTTTCTTTTACTGGATCTCCTATTCTGGAACGAAGGTTTATAATAACCTGTTAGAATCCTAACGGGTCTTTAATTTAGCCTAAGCTTAGACCGGTTAGTTTAAATAAAAAAATACGGTTTAATCGCATGGAAGGCGAAAACCGGAATAGAATGTGGTTTTTGACCCGACAAGCTTGCGTGCTTGTTTAATATGGGCAACATAATCACATTCTGGATTTTGAGACTATAAAGAGATAGTTTGACCCGTTTCGGCTAGAGTGTGTAAACTAGTTACATAAGCCGATCCGAACGCGAAAGTGCGTAACGGGTAACCATATGAATCATATACAAGTTTCCTAAGTTAATATGCCTTGAACATGTTGTGATATCAGTAAGATACCTTCCATTATGCCCCAAATGGTTTTAAACCCAAACTATGCGTCATAAGGGCATTTTGGTAATTTCACATAAGCCTAAAAGGTCAAAACTGGAAACATGAGTTTAAAACTTTAGTTTACTGTTATAATATAAAAGTTTACTGAATATATCAGTAGGTATCGACCTTTATGCATATAAACTAGTTTTGATACAACTATGTCGTAAAAATGCCTAAAAAGACGATTTGGAGCCATTTCCGGGTTTTGTATAAAAAGCTGATATTTTTAATATTCCAGAGGGCTCAACATAATTATTTTAACATAATAAGTCAGTAGAAAAAGGGTTGAGGTCAAAAGGATTTATAAAACTTATTTTATAGCCAAAAGGGCAAAACCGGCATTAGCCGAATTAAGCTTAGAACACTAAGTTATGCTCAGCCTAAAATTAAATAAAAATCTTTAAAAATCTCAAAATATTATTTTATGTCAGTAAGTATAAAGTTTTGTATAAAAATTTGGGCTTAGATAGGCTATATGCAATTTACGCCATTTAATTACTAAAAATCTTCTAATTACGCTAATGAGCATAACTCTTAATCTATACCTCAAACTGATCTCAAATTTTAGGTGCAAGCTTATAAATCAGTAACTAAGTTGTCTACTCTTTTATATTTTCAAAAATCCATTTTAAGGTCATTTGGGCATAATGGTCAACATATGAGCATTTAACGGAAACTTGCATAATAATTAGACAACTAGTGAACCAAGTCGTATAAACGCAGAGGGTTATACTAACATGTAACTAGGTCCAAAAGAAGCTCTAAGGAAAACCTAAACTTGGCTTAAATATGTCAGAACTGAAAGTCAAAGCGAAAGTCAAACTATGCGACTTTCGGTTCCAAACCGGGTCTAAACTGAAAATTGTCGAGTTAAACATGTTGGAACATGTTCTTACATTAATTACCAAGTTATATTAGTGATCAAACAGGTTGCATGTATCCTACATTGCTAATTATGTATTAATTTGGATTTAAGCATTCTGTTGACTTTTTAAAGTAAGCTTTGACTCGACAATTTGCATGGTTAGAGTGGGAATCTGGAAATACCCTTTTAAGGGTTTGTTACCCACATAATTACCTACTTATAGGTATTTTTAATCCAAGATTTGACTGAGTAATTATTGTTTAAATCTCGAAGTTAAACCTTAATTATGACGGTTTGACTTTTAGCTAATTTACTAAGCTAAAATGGATTAGAAAGGATTAAGGAAACTTACTAGAGTCCTAATTATGCTTAGGGACCACTAGGAAGGTTGCTTGCTGACCAGAGAGCTCGAGAGATGTCTTGAACAAAAATTTCAAGTGAGCAAGTGAAGTGTTTACAACTCCAAGTCCTTATATAGTGCACCCAATGCCTTAGGATCTTGACAAGTAACTCTACAATGGTTGGGAGATGATCCCAGGTGCCCCTATAGGGCTAAATACTGCCTAGCAAGTCCCTGATTTCGAAAACTACTCATGAAAGGCGGTGCAGCAGGCTGAACAGGCAGCTGTCCATTTTCTGCTGCCAGCGACAGGCTTACGGACCGTAAGCCTAAACTCTTGCGGTCCATATGTAGCTCTTGCGGACCGTATGCTAGAGTGGTTGCGGTCCGTAACTAACCCTTGCTGAAATCGCCCAGATAGGCACCTTACGGACCGTAAGCTTAAAGCCATACGGTCTGTAACCGATGGCCAGAAGCCAAAAATTTTGCAACCATCCAAGCATTGACCATGCAACTCTACAAGTCCGAATCTCCTGCTTTTCCTTTCAGTTGTGGGACCAATGACTCAGGCCTTGCATGCTTAGCATGCTCTTACATGTTTTGGCACTTTGTGGAAAGTTAACTTGACGAAAATCTCAAGAATTCTTGTTTGATCAAGCATTACCTCAAGATTAATTCTTTTAATCAAGAATCTAAGTTCTTATTTGTAGTAACATTGAAAAAGGAACCCATTTTCCATATGAGGATGGAATTTATTTATTCAGGAACAACCGGTTAACATTAGATGTTTATCATAGCGATTTTAAGGTCTTGGGATTTATGACTTGGGTTGTTCAGAGGTATTTTAATAACATGGGCGCCCTTTTTAAATCCTACCATACATCTTTATTTAACCCGGGTTCCTGACACGTTTGTCCCACATGACACGTGTCTTGATTTTTATTGGGTACGATTTTATGAGGTGTTACATCCTCACCCCCTTAAAAGAAATCTCGACCTCGAGATTTATGGAAATAAATGAGGGTACTTTTCTTTCATTGCGGACTCTAACTCCCACGTATATTGGGGACCTCTACGGGCATCCCATTTCACCTTGACAATAGGCACAAGCTTCCTTCGAAGCCTCTTTACCTGTCGGTCCTCAATTGACACAGGTTTTTCCACAAATTTCAAGCTCTCATCTATGTGCACATCTGTGTGTGGTATGACCAGCGATTCATCAGCTAGACATTTCTTCAGATTGCAGACATGGAACACATTGTGAATACCACTGAGCTCCTCTGGTAAGTTAAACTTGTAAGCCACTGATCCTACACATTTGATGATCTTGAATGGTCCTATATACCTTGGGCTTAACTTACCTTTCTTGCCAAAACGCATCACCCCTTTCCAAGGTGATACTTTGAGCAAAACTTTATCACCAACCTCGAATTTGAGAGGTTTTCGCCTTTTATCAGCATAGCTCTTCTGCCTATCCCGGGCAGCTTTTAGGCGGTCGCGAATCTGGACAATCTTGTCCGTTGTCTCAAAGACTATATTGGGACCTGATAATTGAGTGTCTCCTACTTCTGCCCAACAGATGGGCGTCCTGCACTTTCTGCCATATAATGCCTCAAAAGTTGCAGCCTGAATGCTGGTATGATAGCTATTGTTGTAGGAGAACTCGACCAAAGGTAGGTGCTTATCCCAGCTACCTCCTAAATCAATCACACATGCACGAAGCATGTCTTCCAGAGTTTGTATGGTACGCTCACTCTGCCCATCCGTCTGAGGATGGTAAGCCGTACTGAAGTTTAAGTGCGTGCCCAAAGACTGTTGGAAACTTTTCCAAAAGTGTGACGTGTATCTGGTATCTCTGTCAGAGATAATAGCCACTGGTACTCCATGTAGAGACACAATCTTATCAACGTACAGTTGGGCTAACATGTCGGAGCTATAAGTTTCCTTAATGGGTAGAAATGCGCTGACTTAGTCAGTCTATCAACTATGACCCATATAGTATCATTCCCTTTCTTTGTCTTTGGCAATTTGGTGATGAAATACATCATCACCATTTCCCATTTTCAAGTGGGAATTTCAGACTGTTGTAGCAAACCTGACGGCTTTTGATGCTCAGCCTTGACGTGAGCACACGTCAGACATTTAGCTATATAGGCAGCTATAGACTTCTTCAAGCCTATCCACCAATAGTTTGCCTTCAAATCCTGGTACATCTTGTTAGCTCCAGGATGAACGGAATATTTGGAGCTGTGGGCTTCCTGAAGGATGACGTCTCGAAGTCCTCCATAAACAGGAACCCATATCCTTCCATTTAACCTTAAAATTTTGTCATTACCATAGGATAACTGTTCTTCAATCACTCCTAACTTTTCCTCAGGATAATTAGCTTCCAGCACAGCTTCCTTCTGTGCAACTAACAACCTTTCACTCAAGCTATTCTTGATTTCAATGCTCTTGGCATTGATCCTTATCGGCTTTACTCTTTCTTTTCTGCTCAAGGCATCTGCGACTACATTAGCCTTGCCTGGATGGTATCTTATTTCACAGTCATAATCGTTCAGAGTTTCCATCCAGCGTCGCTGCCTCATGTTCAAATCCTTCTGATTGAACAGATGCAGAGTAGATCACACACTTAGTTCCATACAGATAATGCCTCCAAAGCTTAAGTGCGAATACAACGGCACCCAACTCCAAGTCATGGGTGGTGTAATTCTTCTCGTGCACCTTTAGCTGTCGCGAAGCATAGGCAATGACCTGAAGAAAAGTGGGCAAGAAGCGCTGGTCGGACGAGAGGTGAAGAAAAGGTAAGTTTGTGATGTTGACAGGGGTATTTATAGGGTTTTCATAAAAGGAAAGGGGAGAAAGGGGGCTGGTCGATCGAGTGGCAGCTCGATCGAGTGGCACCTCGATCGGGTGGCAGCCCGATCGGGTGGCAATTCGATCGGCCGGCCACTCGATTGGAGTGCACGGCGCGGCGAGTTTTGCAGTTTCGTTTCGCGTGATGAGCGTTGCGATGCGATGGAGTTTCTTGTTAAATTACTTTTAATCCCAACTACTATATCTAACATATAATCATCCTATCCAACTTGCGTTTAGCGTTTGCGATTCGATTGCGATAAAGTTTCGATTGCGTTTCGATTAATCACCACATTATAACATAAATAAACATGCACAAGTAACACATAATTAGCACACACACGTAAAACAATATCCAGAATGCATAATTTGAGTTGCGAGCGTGATCGATAAAGCGATAAAACATGCGATGATCATCGATAAATAGCGATTAAACCTCGATTATTAATAAATACTCCACATAATACAACTAACGCAATCAATAAAATAGACTAACTACAAGTCAAAGAAGTCAAAACAGGAATTGAGCAAGGAGTGACAGATCGCAATTAGCAATCTTTTCTTCCTTTGACTTCAATCTTGACTTTGACTTTGACTTTCGGAACACGGGGTGTTACATTAGGGGCCTGAACCAACACGGACTTAGGTACATGGGACGGCTGGCTCGCACCATATGGAATTGTATTTTATTTTAGTATATGCATAAAATAAAATTCAAATGACCCAACATTTTTTCACAAATATAAACTTATTATAAACTAAATTCCTATGAACATGGGATTTGATGGAAATTTTTTCTTAAAGTTTGACCCTCTTGTTAGTCACTCTAGAATGATTAAAGTTAAGAGGAAAAGAAAAGTAGAGATTTCCGCTAGAAGGAAGCAGTTTGCAAGCAAAAGATCCTAATGCAGATACGAAAACAATCAAATGGCTCAAAAGCTTATTGATTATTCAAAGTCTATAAACGAACTGAGAGGTACAAGAACAAAGTTCTTTGTATTCAATAATCAACAAAATTGACAAATAAACAACACTTAACCCTAATTTTTACTAAACATAACAGGGATAAACATGGAAACAAGATAAACATAAAAAATAATAAAACATAAAACAAATGTGAACATTTGAAATTTTAATTTAGAGATAATATTCATCATAGTTCCTATTTCATTAGAGAAAACTCATCCTTGAGTTTTGCCTTCAAACCAAAGCCATCTAGATTGAACCGAAAACCTACCCAATTAATATTAAATTAGATTAACACAAATTCAACTTGTTTTTTTTTTTTTTTTTTTTTTGTGTGTACTAGAGTTGTTGGATATTTGAGTACAATTACTCTTTTATATTTTGTTGGACCTTTCTACACTTAATTGGACAACTTTCCACCATTATGGGTCGTCACAATTGTTAGGCCAGATGAGCTAGCCACACCCATAGAAATGTTGGGCCATCCATGTGATTTCGAGCTGCCCAATTTATAAGATTGTAGTGTATAATCAACAACATGCACGTGAACTTCGTTAGCATTCCAAAGAAAATCATTTAAGTCTTCCAAAATTGGCATGCAAATCCCTAGCTCAGTTATCTCAAGCTTATCTATAGAAACTGAATCATCTATTCGTTCAATAATAAGGTAGTGTTTGGTATGTAGGAATGAGAAACGGATTTGAATGGACCATTCAATGGGAATGAACGAAAGAGTGTTTGGTTGGTTAATGGAATGGATTCGCTCATTACGTAAGACATTCTATTCCTTCAAAATCATTCCATCCACCCCCATTCTTTTTCATTTGATCCTCTCTTTCATCATTTGTTAACAACAGCAGAACCCACTACCGTTCCCACCACCACCATTGACACCACCGCCAACCGTCATCGCCACCACCCACTCATGCCGCCCACCACCGTCCGCCACCCACCACCGCCCGTCGCCGCCCATCGTCGGCGCCTCCACCCACCACCGATTTTCACCCCCACCCACTGCCACCCATTGCTATCGCTACCCACCACTGACGTCAACCATCGCCCACCGTTGCTTCTGCCACCCACCACCGACATTCACCACCAGCCACCGCCGCCACCTGCCACCGCTACCCACCCCTACCACTACCATCGACATGACTATTTCCTCCACCACGTACCACCACCGCCACTACCTACCCACCATGACCCCTGCTTCCGACAATGTCGCAGATATTTTTACAAAACCGGTTGACAAAGCACGTTTTCTTGCTCTTCTTGAACTTCTAAAAATGGTTGATTTCGAGGATTGAACGCGGTCACACAAAAATATTTTTCTTCATTTCTGTAATTTGGATGATGCCCAAGAACAGCAGTTTCAGGAACTGACGAAACAGATGGGTGGTGTGGTCTCTAAACTCAAGGAGTTGGTCAGCAAAATCCCCCAAGCTAAAGCCTAGCTTAAACTTAGGGGTGCAAACGAGCCAAGCCGAGCCTGAGCCTTACCTTAATCGAGCTAGGCTCGTTACAACTTTCTGAAGCCCGAGCTCGAGCTCGGCTCGATTCGAGCCTTGGATTTTGGGCTCGAGCTCGGCTCGTTAGTAAAACTTAAAACTCGAGCTCGGCTCAAAAGCTCGATCTAAGCATCTATGGCGCGAGTTAAAACAAGCTAAAGCTCGACTCGAGCTCCTTTTTGGCAGTTAATGAGTCAAGGCTCGGCTCGAGCTCGACTCGATAGTTTGAGAACTCAATTAAAATAGAACATCTAGATCATCCAAAAAGTCATACATAGTTTAAACCCTAAAGTATACTAAGCTCGATACGACTCGTCGAGCCTAAACAAGCTGCAAATACAAGGCTCGAGCTCGATATCTAATCGATCCAAGTCTCAAGCTCCGGCTAGGGCTCGGGCTCGGGCTCGAGCTCAAGCTCGATAAGGCTCGGCTCGTTCGAGCTTTCTATCAAGTCGATCTCGAGAAGCTCGCGAGCTGCTCGGCTCGTTTGCACCCCTACTTAAACCTGAATATACCGATGGCCTCCTCACAAAAGGAGCTTACTCATATACTTAACATTCTCACCAAACATCATTAATGATAGAGCTACAACTGCCAAGAAAAGAGCTGATGATGCTAGAGCACGGGCCATGATTGAGAAACAGAAGGGGATAAATGTTGGTGATGTGGACATTGCAGAAAGAATTAAAAAGTTTAAATAAGATCAAAGAGGATTAAATGCTGCACGGATCAAAGCTCAGATAGAAACTATTGCAAGGTAGGATCTCAAAGTCACAAAGAATGTTAAAGCTGACATGAGGCCCCCAACTGTGATTCGAAAGACCAAAACTCTTGAAAAGCTAGAAGACAAAATTTTTGATGTTTTGATTCGGCTCAAAACATCAAAAATTTTTTATGGGCATAGTTGTTGGAGAATTACTTACGGATATTGTCATGAAACATTTTAATAAGTTAAAAGAACCATGAGTGATCCGTCAGAAATTATGATGTTTTGATTCCGTTATCTGTCAGTGAAAAGAGACCAACAATTTTCTCCAAACAACCTTTTTCCAGGTTTGATTCTTGATCAACTATCTGTTGGGGAAGATAACCCATATTGGCAGCGGAATTTGCAGACTTCATTCCCTCCTCGTTCTCCATTGAAATGTGCAGTGATAAATAACAAGAACAAAGAGTGTGTGTGTGCAGAAAATGAACAATCGAAAGGACAAATCTAAAAGAACAGAAATGTCTTGGTGCCCTGCATACTTGCCGGTGCATTTGATTATATACATAGTGTTTTTGGCGGTTCCGGGAGTTTTGGCGGGTAACTGCTTATAACAGTTATTTAAAACCGAACTCCCGCTTATCCCTCGATCATCATACATACATATCATAAACTAATCCTAATAAGTGTTCCTAATTATAAATATATCCGAAACTTATAACAAATATAACATAACTTAGTTTAATAATTCTAACATAACCCCCCTTAAACTAGGTTATGTTTACGTGCTTGATCCATTACGCTTCGGTTTGCTTCGTCCATAGCCCATTTTGCATAATTAAAGTTGAAGCGCTTTCTTCGCTTTCCTTTGCTCCAGTCGTCATCGTCTACTCCAGCAAACAATACAACGGATTCCATTTCAACTGCATTTTGACTCTCGGTTCCTGCATCCTTGACCGATCCTGCATTCTTTAAACCTTCTTGAAGCATGCTTGAGGAAGTTCCTTCGTCCCGAATCATCCTCTTATCCTGCACACTCTGTTGTAAATGTTTGAAATTGTAATAATACTCTAAAACATCCAGGTATGCAGCGTATGTGGCTCTTATATAGTCACCGTCTTCATAGTTGAAACCCATGTCTTTTGCAATTGCTGGCCAAGTGTTTTCGGTTGTGACTGTTTGATAACCCCCATCCATGGCAACAAGTAAATATAGGCTAAGTAAATTAACTTTCCTCTTATATGAATCTACCGGTGGAACTTGCCTAGATCTTATTCCCATATAACTGTTAAGGAACCAGCGTACTAGTTCTTCAAATTTTGTATCAAGTATATGTTTATACTTGACAACAAAATCTCGATCATCAAGCAAATTCATGAAGGCTCGGCAGTCTTCAAACTCTCTAAATTCCATGGCATTAACTATCATGACGCTCCAATCCGATTCTTGTGACGACAGATTGAGATCTTCGAAATAAGAATTCAAATATCGTTGTTTGAATTCTTCATCAAGAACGTTCTCCTCAATGATCTTTTGTTTTTCTTGCAAACCCAACTCTTCTTCCCGAGTCATCCCACTTGTTTCGTTAAATGAATTGTTCACCGGACATGAAAACATTGGATAAATTCTACAAGTATCACCGGCCTTCTTTACCGTGAATCCTTGTAGTGTCAATTGGTCTAAACTCAATACGTTCCGATCGAGTTCCGGTGAATAAAAAACGCTTTGAATCCTCATGTTTTCATTTCCGTTTTTTATTTCTATCGATCCAACCCCCCTCGTGAAAAGAAAATTATGTTCCCCCGTGCGAGTATTCACCCCAATTATATGTTTGATTCGTTTGAATACATTTAAGTTTCCGGCAATATGATGTTTGAATACAGAACTTACGTACCAAATATCGTTCCATAATCCTCCTTCGGTACCAATGACGATCATCTCTTGATGACTGCCGATACTTCCATCTTGTTCCTGTATTCCTTCGTTTATTGCCTGCCTTATTAATTGTGTGGCTTCATCAGTTTCCTTCTTTTTGCACGCATGGATTTTGTGCCCCGGTTGACGGCAGTAATAGCATATCTTCTCCATTGGATTTCGGTTGTATTTTTTCTTTGCTTCATCCGTGCAGTGTTGACACGGGAGTAACGTAGACGTTGGTTTGATTTCATTGAGTTTCATCTTTCCCGGCATCGCTCTGATACCACTATGTTGGGGAAGATAACCCATATTGGCAGCGGAATTTGCAGACTTCATTCCCTCCTCGTTCTCCATTGAAATGTGCAGTGATAAATAACAAGAACAAAGAGTGTGTGTGTGCAGAAAATGAACAATCGAAAGGACAAATCTAAAAGAACAGAAATGTCTTGGTGCCCTGCATACTTGCCGGTGCATTTGATTATATACATAGTGTTTTTGGCGGTTCCGGGAGTTTTGGCGGGTAACTGCTTATAACAGTTATTTAAAACCGAACTCCCGCTTATCCCTTGATCATCATACATACATATCATAAACTAATCCTAATAAGTGTTCCTAATTATAAATATATCCGAAACTTATAACAAATATAACATAACTTAGTTTAATAATTCTAACACTATCTAGAAGGTTTATACGCGAAAACCAGACAATTTCCAACGCAACACATACAGTCACCCACAAACACGTACTTCCAAATTAAATGATTCCTAACTTGAGGTTCCATCCTGAGTCAAATTAGTAAGAATTCAAACACTATAATATGTATAAATAATATATATTGATATCAAAGCCATTAAACTGGTTTAGATGTCATAGTGATTTGTTTGAGATCGGCTGCCAATGTTTTATATTCTCCAACATCATGGCTAATGATTCTTTGATTTATCTACCCAACGTCTTTACGTTGTTTGTAGCTCTCACTGAGTGTCTTTATATTAGCAACTGATCAATGTTCACCAGCAACTACATAGTGCCCTTACACTTGTTCTTTAAGTGACAAATCTCCTTGTCGTTTGATAGTTTTCAAATATGTAGCATATCGTTTGACTTGGTGTGTTGTTTGATGACTGGGTGTTGTTTGTAAATCTGAGTGTTGTTTAACCCGAATAGGTGTTGTTTGACCAGAAAAGGTGTTGTTTGACTTCGCCTTGTCTATTGGAATTTTGTTGTCATTTAGAACACAACACCCTAAGAACAAAGAGTTGAGAGCTATTCATAGTAAACCTTGTGTCGAACCTCTGTTGAAATCAAAATACGAAAACTTTTGAGTACATCTTATTGTGTATTGATCATATATAGCTTCAGTTTGGTGTGTTTACTTGGATTTCGCACTTGTTTACACATTTACAACACGAAATACATTGTTCAAGATCAAATCTGGACCTATAATCACCCTTCTACATATTTAGCCGATTCTGCATTTAGGTATATTCCATTCTAGGGTGGCACCGAGTTATTTTTAGTTTACATCAGTACCCACGTATGGAATCATATGCCAAAGTTTCTAAAGTTGGAGACTGAACCTAGTCATATTTAATGGATGAATGAAGAAATGAGTATATAATTCATCTCTTCACCTGGTCCTCACCAGACAAGACTTTTTGATTATATATGTTTTCATACTGATAGAGAATAATTGTTTTCTTGCCTTCTCATTCCATCGACATCCTATATATATTACAAGACTTCTCCATATTTTTGGGAGATATATATTCTAATTTGAATATAATATTGACACAATATTTATCTCTAAATATATCTAATCTATTACACCCCCGCAGTCGAAGCGAGAGGAGGCCGAATACTGAGACTGGATCGAAAATCATCAAACAGAATCTGTGGAAGACCTTTGGTGAAGATGTCTGCAATCTGATAACGTGAGGGAACATGAAGAACACGACGTTGCACTAGATCACGAACAAAATGAATGTCGAGCTCAATGTGTTTAGTGCGTTGGTGCTGAACCGGATTACCTGAAAGATACACCGCACTAATGTTATCACAATAAACTAGGCTGGCCTTTGGTAAGGGCTTATGCAGCTCTAGAAGAAGATTACGAAGCCAACATAATTCGGCAACTACATTTGCCACACCCCGGTATTCAGCCTCTGCACTAGACCGAGAGACCATTGCTTGACGTTTAGATGACCAAGATAACAGATTAGGACCCAAATAGACACAGTAACCCGAAGTTGAGCGACGAGTGTCAGGACATCCAGCCCAATCAGCATCAGTGTATGCGCGTAACGAGAAGTCTGTGAAAGAACCTAGTGTCAGACCAAGAGAAGAAGTGCCCTGGAGATACCGTATAATGCGTTTTAACGCATTCCAATGATCCATACGGGGTGCGTGCATATGCATGCACACCTGCTAAACAGCATAACTGATGTCAGGTCTGGTGAAAGTTAGGTACTGAAGAGCACCTGCAAGACTGCGGTAAAGTGTAGGATCCTCAAAAATAGGACTAGATGTGGCACTGAGCTTGGACTTAGTATCAACCGGAGTGGCAACCGGCTTCCAAGAATGCATTCCCGCACGTTCAATGATGTCCTTAGTATAGGATTGTTGAGATAAAAACATGCGGTTGTGTTGGCGACTCACGTGAATGCCTAAAAAATGACTCAAGGGACCGAGATCTTTCATGTCAAATTCAGCGGCAAGCCGTGCCATAATATCAACCCGTAATGTTTCATTAGAAGTGGTGAGAATGATATCATCAACGTAAATCAGTAAGTATGCAACGTCATGACCATGAAAATAAATAAAAAGGGAGTTGTCACACTTACTCTGTTGAAACCCGATGGTTAACACAAAATCTGTAAAACGTTGATACCAAGCTCGGGGAGCCTGTTTTAACCCATATAAAGATTTCCTTAGACGACACACATAATCTAGGAAATGACGATGCCGAAACCCCATGGGTTGATACATATAGACAGTTTCACTCAAATTCCCATGAAGAAACGCGTTGGTGACGTCCAACTGATGAATGGGCCTATTCTGAGATAAGGCAAGAGTCAAAACAGTCCGAATAGTGGCAGGCTTAACAACTGGACTGAATGTCTCACCACAATCAATGCCGATCTGTTGAGTGCTTCCATCACACACCAACCGAGCCTTATACCTCTCTAACGAACCATCAGACCTAAATTTATGTCTAAATAACCACATACTACGAATGACATTCATGTCAGGCGTACGTGGGACTAATTCCCACGTCTTATTTTTAATAAGAGCATTAAATTCAGTAGTCATGGCATTGTGCCATTCCGTAGTGGACAGAGCTTCTTTGGGGGATTTTGGGATGGGAGTGATAATGGAAGTATGAAGGTTAAAGGGTTGTTTGGGTTTAGAGATCCCGTCCATAGAGCGTGTACGTATGGTACGGGTTGGTGGTGGAGGGGGAGGTGGAGGTGGAGGTGGTGGTGAAGTAGCATTAGGTATAAGCAGTTGAGTATGAGGAACGGGAGGTGTGGGGGGAGGAGCAGTGTTAGGAAGTCGAGGACGCCTGGAATATGTTCTGAGGACAGAAGGGCCGGGTGAAGTCGGTCTGGAAGGAGCGAGTTGTGAAGTGGGATGGGAGTGGGAAGGTGTAGTTTGGTTGGAAGTAGAGAAGTGGGGTGGGTCGTGAGGTGGAAGGGGGCTGGAAGGTTGGGCGGTTGAGGTTGGTCCACGAGGTGTAGTAGGGGCGTTAAGGGGGTTTGGGTTGAGGGAAGTAGAAGGGACGGTGTGAGGCCAGTAGAGTGGATGGAGTGGGTTGGTAAGGAATTCGTAAGTGTGAAGGGAGGGTTTTGGTCGATTGGCGAAGGGGAAGGTTGATTCGTCAAAAATGACATGACGGTTGATAAGGATTTTATTGGTGGCTAGATCAAGACACTTGTATCCACGGTTATTAGGAGGATAACCGAGAAATACACAAGGCATGGAACGATGCTCAAGTTTGTGAATGGTTGTATAAGGTATAAGCGGGTAACACAAACAACCAAACACGCGTAAGTGGTCGTAGGACGGGCGGCAGAGGTAGAGGCATTGGGTGGGAGAATGGTAGTTTAGGAGTTTGCTGGGAAGAATGTTAAGAAGGTAAGTGGCAACTTCAAGAGCGTGATGCCAGTAGGTGTTTGGTAGGTGGGAGTGAGCAAGAAGGGTGCGGATGATGTTATTAATAGATCTAATTTTGCGTTCGGCTTTGCCATTTTGAGACGAAGTATGAGGGCATGAGAACCGAAAATGCATGCCATGTTGGTTGCAAAATTGTTTAAATTGGAAGTTGGCATACTCTTTTCCGTTGTCACATTGAAATTGTTTAATTTTGCGTTCAAATTGTGTGGCAATGAAATTAGAGAAAGTAGTGAACATTGAGAAAACTTGTGATTTATTACCGATTGGGTAAGTCCATAAGAAATTAGTAAAATCGTCAAGGAATAATATGTAATAACGGTGACCTCCGCTACTTAAAATAGGGGAGGTCCAAAGATCACTGTGAACAATGTCAAATGGCAAAGAAGTGAAATTAATGGAATCCATAAACGGCAATTTAATATGTTTACCAAAGACGCACGATTGACAAAATTGAGATTTCAAAGGTCCAAAACTAATAGAACTAGATTGTTTTAATGAATGCAATAAATTAGATCCCGGATGACCGAGTCTTTGATGCCACGTGTCTTGAGTGATAGCAGCAAACGTGGTCGGAGAAGTGAACTTGGTGACTTGTGTAGGATCTAGCGTGTAGAGATCACCGGAGCTATTGCATCGTAGGATAGGGGTCCGGGTCTTGAGATCCTTCACAAGAAAACCAAAAGGGTCAAACTCAACAGAAACATGATTATCAGTTGTAAAGCGACGAACTGAAAGCAAATTTTTGATTAAGGATGGGGCATAAAGGACATTGTTTAGTTTAAATGGAGGAAAAGGTGGGGATAAGGTTTGGTTACCGTGTCCATGTACGGGAATGGTGTTACCATTACCTACTAAAATATTACGAGACATGCTGTTATTAAAATAAGACGAGAGATTAATCAAATTGTTAGACATGTGATCAGACGCACCTGTATCCATAGTCCAGTTTGGATCATGCTGGTTCAGCGACATATGGTAAAGAGCCTGTGTGATGTCCGTTGGCGTGTGGTGGTCAGCGAACGAGGCGACCTGACTAGCAGCATAGTTTTGGGCTGGACGTGGACCTAGCAAGCCTGGGCCCGAGTTGTTGGACTTGGGAAGTGTTGGGTAAGGGCAAGGTGGGACAGGCCATGTGGCCCAAGGTGAAGGGAAATAACCAGTTGGGCCGGCCCAATAATTATGTGGGTTATTCCAGTTCTGACCAGTTGGTCCATTCCACGGTTGTCCAGGGGCAGAAGAGTTGTAGTTCGAGTTACCGCGTCCCCGAGTGGCGGATCCACGGCCTCGGCCACGGCCACGGCCTCTGCCGCGGCCCCGGCCACTCCCACGTTCAGAAGATTCGTTGCGATTATCAGAAGAGGTACCTCGATCACGATCTCGGTGTTCCGAAGTGGCGTTAAGAGCGGTACTAGCATGTTGAGCAGCTTGTTTTGCTTGATTAATCTTGCGGGTCTCTGCCATGCACAACCGAGATCTGGTGTCATAAAAATCTGGAAGAGGCTTTGTCTGCTGGATGATGAGTGCAACGCTCTCATATTGTTCGGTAAGGCCGGTGAGAATTTGCAAAACCAATTGTTC
Organism: Helianthus annuus; assembly: GCF_002127325.2. Taxonomy (NCBI): domain Eukaryota; kingdom Viridiplantae; phylum Streptophyta; class Magnoliopsida; order Asterales; family Asteraceae; genus Helianthus; species Helianthus annuus. Next base: position 186,866,454 of record NC_035448.2, read on the forward strand.
GTCCGTGACAGGCGAGCCAACGTTCGTGAGTTGATCGTATATTTCTTTCATTGCTTGACAGTAAGAAGACATCGATGTGAACTGATCAAGGCGGGTGTTTGCAAAACGATTATTGAGATCAATCGTTCGAGTTGCCTTGTTATCTTGAAAAAGGTTTGAAAGAGCCGTCCATGCATCATACGCTGTCGTGTTTAGCTTTAAAATTGTGTGGAGAAGATCTGGGGATATAGTCCCGTATATCCACTGCAAAACTATTGAATCAAGACGCTCCCATGATTCGGTAGGTTTTTCTTTTTCCTTGTCTTTATCAGAAGAAGTAGCAGAGGTGGTCCGAGGTTGGAGATGGTCGTAGACCTGAAACGCCTTACATTGAATCTTGAATAGTTCAGACCACGAAGTGTAGTGTCCGGATTCAATGTCTAAGGTGATTGGGATGAGTAGTCGGATGTTAGATACGGTGACTGCGGGGTGGAGAGGGGAAGCCATGGAGATCGATGAAAGGCTGAGAAGGGATTGATGAAGGCTGAGATAAAAAAGAAAATTGGAAGTGTGGGTGGGAGGAAGGAACGTATCAGACTCTTGATACCATGATAGAGAATAATTGTTTTCTTGCCTTCTCATTCCATCGACATCCTATATATATTACAAGACTTCTCCATATTTTTGGGAGATATATATTCTAATTTGAATATAATATTGACACAATATTTATCTCTAAATATATCTAATCTATTACATACTTTTGTGAAAATGGAAACTACCACTCTCCCAATACAGACTCATTGCCAACCAAGTTCAAAGTTCTAATGCATCATGCAGGTTAATAAACCAGTCACTCCGCACAACTCATGCTTATATATATGTAAACCTAAGACATATATAATAACCAAACAGATCAAGTAACTACAAAGGTATACAACAAGAAGGGAAAAGCCAAGCGTCCCTAAGGGATCCTCCGAACACTTCATTGGGATATTTTATTAATTAAGACTTCCTACTGAAGTGTTTGGGGGAACTCCAAGTGCCACTTGACAACCAACAAAGTAGAAGTGTTGGACATCGCTTATCATATGTCGTAAGTGATCCTCTAAGTACATTAGTCAAGCTGGGTTTCAATGCGTGTGAATAAAATTGTTTAAAACAAAACTCATTGTTTTTTTGTTATATCATAAAAACCAGCAATCATCTAATTCTACCTGTATCTTTACTTATGCGGCTGGTTAATTAGTGACATTATCTAAAAGCATTGTGATCTAGGGCAGAAACAATTTAAACTCGAAGAATATACGCAAATCAACCAACACGCAGGAGCAAAAGGAGTGGAGGAATGTTATTTTTGCCAGAGTGAATGCGCAAAGCTAGATAGATTGCATGGGCTGATCAGTTTTTGCAATAAACTGAACCCAAACTTAGCCAGACACTTTGTTGATTACTTAATAAAAAGAAAGTACATGTATGATGTGTTTTGATATATTAAGTAAGTCTAGTTATAAATTCTGTTTTTAACCAGGAAAATAGCCAGAAACACATAGCCTTTGATGGAATTTCTACTCATAAATGCACAAATACCTATTTGGAAAATCAACTTTGGTACCTGAAGATGGCTTGTATATACCTGAACTATGTCATATTTAATAATGAACCACGTCACATAAGTACAATGGAATTCATAGCACTAACGACCCAGAAACACCACAACTTGAAACCGTTAGCCGTTGAAAATGGTGACCACCCGCAACCAGTCACTACGTCAATTGAGTCAACACATCCACAAGTTGCAAATAGGTAGATTGCAGTGTTGGGTTATGAAGGTTTTAATCACACAAAACTCACACTCACTTACAAATATGTGTTTGCTGATCAAGAAAAAACCCTAATTTCATTCATGCTAAAACTTACATTAACCTTGTTATACTAACCCACTAGCAAGTGCGGAATCCAAGCTAGTGAGCAAACCGAGTTGAATCAAGCACAAACACAAACACACAAAGATTCACCGATTAACACCACTTGTATTAATGCGAATGAAAGGTTCCGGTTACAAGCACAATGTTTACAAATCAGTTTTGCAAACCCTCTAGTGTGTGTGTGTGTTCCTGGACAGAATGCTCTCTATGTCTCAAATGTGTCTGTGTGCATCTCTCTAGTGTGTGTGTGTTCCTGGACAGAATGCTCTCTATCTCTCGGGACTATCTGTGTGCATCTCTATCTATCTTGAACACACTGCATGGGTATATATATACCCAGCCCAGCAGGTCTGGTCGAAGGATCATGGAGATTGCTCGATAGATGATCTGTCGATCATGCAACTATCGAAGGATCCATAAATACCTCGAAGGATGGAATATCCTTCGAGGTCCATCTGAAACTATCGAAGCATATCTTTCGAGGTCATCGAAGGATCTACACTATCCTTCGATGCCTTATCCTTCGACACAAACAACTTACAACATTATACAAACTGTTTGGCCAAGTCAAACCGGAGGATGGTTGACTTGGTCAAACATACAAGACTAACAGGAACATCGTTTTACATCGTGACCGAACACAGACAAAGTACAGACACAAGTGCACCAACAAACTCCCCCTTGGCTGTAGCTTTGTCTCGATCTTCGATGGGTGCAGATTTGTCTCGATCTTGATCATCATTGATCTTCATGTCTTCAAGACTCTGATGTCCTTTTACGTCTTCAATGTCGGAGGATCTTCAAAGTCTTCACGTCTTGAAAGCAGAGAGTGTATCAACAAACTACCCGTATCATGTAGGAAGTGTGTTGACAAACTCCCCCTTAACATAAGCTCCCCCTTGAGTTATGCTCGTGAATGACTTGATCTTCAATGCCTGAGATCCTTGTGGAGTTGATGATGGTCAGCGGCAACTCGAACATCTTCATCATTTGAGTGCCTTCACGTCATGTCTTCATTCCGAAGCTTGTCATCGACTATGTTCTCCTAGCTTTTAGAATCTACACATGCAAGAAATCTAAACGCGTAATGAGAACAACTGCTTGGAATAGTTAGTGTAAACAAATGACACACGAATGACCATGTCACAATCAAACACCGTCCGACAGTTTGAAAGTTTAATAAATTTGACAATTTTAGTCTTTAACTTTCAAAACATGCAAATTTCGACCGTTTATGAAGATTTAGTCAATTCGGTTTTCGTTCAGGTTTCAGGTAACGAAGACTCGAGCTCCAACATCGTACGATCGAAAATAAAATAGAAATAAAATCTTTTTGACTTTTATAAAGTTTATATTAAAACACACCTAAAATCTTTTTGGTATTTTTAATATTTGAACTGTAAAGACTGAAAGCAGTAAATAAATATATATAGACATTCTTTTTGCGAGTTTCGAGGGTAAGAGAATCATATCAGTGTACGATCATGCCAAAACGCTCTTGTTGTCCAGTTAGTTAACATTAAGATAAGCATCCTATAACAATTATCGATATTGTTATCCACTTAAACTCAACTTATCAGATGTAATCATGGCGAGGGGATACGTTAAGGTATGATTTATACTTACCGACCGGTGTTCATCCACATCACGACACATTCCCGTATCAAGGTATGCACGAGAATTCATCTTACCGGTGAGTATACCGATTATCATCTGTTTGACCGTATATGATGTGAGATTCTCACTTATTTTGATTTGAAAACAAGCCCTATGTGATATAATCACTTATTGATGAGGAACTTGATTTTCATATGCATGAGGGCACAGGAGCAAGTCCGTGAACAGGTCAGTACTTTCGTACAGCAGAGAGACGAACTTGACTCCCGGATAAATGTGATATTTTATCACTTATTTGATTTGGACATGTGATTGTTTATCACTTATTGAGGTCGAATGCAGTATGTAATATGTACACGTATGTATAGTATCATGGAAGATCTAGACTTGCGTCCCCGTTATTTTTCGGTAACAGATACAACCATGATACCCAGATGATAAGCAGCATAAAGACCGAATATCTCAGAACCTCGGAAATCTATCAAACGAAATTTCGGTACTAAGACCATATGGCAATGAATGGTTCCCACCTGGTCTTCAGTCGATTTAAGATTTATATCACCCTGCACACTTTAAAATGATTGTGAGCCTGCCGATACATCTTATATAGAGCTGCTTATCGTTTTTCATTCAAGGTTTAAAGAGGTTTGGATAGACCACTGATGTACTATCATTTTCACTTTTGCTCGCCAGGAAACTCATTTTTGTTTTTCTATTGTTTTTGTGTTTTTGAAATTTTTCGATGTTTTTGGATTTACTCCCCCTAAAATCAATAAACTAAGACAAATTTAAAACACAATGGTATTTACAAAAATGATTTTCCGATGTTGGTTTTACTCTTGCTTGACCTTAATGCCGTTTACCAATATAAAAAGTCAAATCTTGATTTGTCAAATGCTTTGGTAAAAAGGTCGGCACGTTGGTCATCGGTGTGGACCTTAACAACATCGATTAGCCTTTTCTCAAAGCAATCACGTATGAAGTGATATTTGATTTCGATGTGTTTGGTCTTTGAGTGCTGCACAGGATTTCTAGTGATCTGTAAAGCAGCAGAATTATCAACGTAAATAGGAGTAGTTAGGAATTCAAAATCGTAGTCCCGCAATTGTTGTTGGATCCACAGAACTTGGGAGCAACAACTTGAGGCAGCAATGTATTCAGCTTCGCATGTTGATGTAGCGACGCATGTCTGCTTCTTGCACTGCCATGTGACTAATCGATTTCCTAAAAACTGACATCCAGCCGTTGTGGATTTGCCGTCGATTTTGCATCCGCCAAAATCAGAATCACTGAAAGCGACCAATTCAAAGTTATTATCCCTAGGGTACCATAGACCGGTGTCAGGGTAACCCTTCAAATAACGAAAAATCCTTTTTACAGCTGCAAGATGTGAGGCCTTCGGGTTAACTTGATATCTGGCAAGCAGGCACGTTGAGTACATTATGTCTGGCCTTGATGCTGTGAGGTACATAAGAGATCCGATCATTGCGCGATAGTTTGAGGGGCTAACAGCTTCACCCTTCAAGTCAGGAGTAATTCCGTGATTTGTTGGCAATGGGGTACCAATGGGCGTTGCATCAGACATCTGGAACCGGCTCAAGATGTCGCCAACATATTTAGTCTGATGGATGAATATCCCAGACTCAGTTTGTTGCACTTGTAGGCCCAAGAAGAAGGTCATTTCCCCCATAGCACTCATCTCGAATTTATCCTGCATAATGCGCTCGAAATTCCTACACAAGACATCATTAGTAGAACCAAAAATAATATCATCAACGTATACCTGTACCAGAAGAAGATCTCCATCTTGTTCTTTGATGAAAAGAGTACAGTCGATAAGACCTCTACGAAAACCGTTCTCCAGCAGATAGTGTGATAAGGTTGCATACCAAGCTCGCGGTGCTTGATGAAGACCATAGAGAGCTTTGTTGAGCAACCAAACCCGATCGGGATGGATAGGATCTTCAAAACCTGGAGGCTGTTCGACATACACCTCTTCTTCAACCACACCATGTAAGAATGCACTTTTCACGTCCATCTGATAAACCTTGAATCCTTTGAAGGACGCATAGGCTAGAAAGATTCGAATTGCTTCGAGATGTGCAACAGGTGCATAGACTTCGTTGTAGTCGATCCCTTCAATCTGACGAAAACCTTGAACGACTAAACGAGCTTTGTTCCGGATAACAACTCCGCGGTCATCCTTTTTGCATTTGAAAACCCAACGGGTACCAATCTTCTTGTATCCAGCAGGTTTCTCTACTAGTTTCCAGACACCCAGCTTCTGGAATTGTTGCAGTTCTTCCTGCATTGCTTCCACCCAAGTTCTTGGTTCTTCCTGTGAGACATAACACACAAAAGACCAATCGTTTTGTTGCCCGGATTCTCGAATAGCCGCATACAAGCCTGCATTGTTGTTGTTCCGCAACATGTTTCTTGTTTGAATGCCACTTTGCACATTTCCAATGATGTTTTGTTGAGGATGGGTATTATGAATCCTTGTTTCTGGATTATCTGGAATTGGAATATTTATACCCAGGTTGTTGAGATTGAGATCAACAACTAGATCAATGCCCGGAATTGACGAAGAGGATGATGCTGTTGCTTCAGCTGTTCTATGGGTATCCACTGGAGGAGTACCTTCTGAAGTACCGTGAACTGCTGTTGGAGCTTCTTGATCTGCATCTAAAAATTCATCATCCTCTGAAGATTCGTTCAATTCAGCAGCATCGTGAAAATCCTCATTCTCGAGAGTATTATTGTTCACTGAAGATGGTTCTTGATTGACAAGAATTGGACGAACCACCGGTGAAACTGTTGCATTGTCACTCTCGAAAAACATCCTTGCCGCAGCACTTTCTTCAACGGCTTCAACATTGATCGAATTGAAAAAGTCATCGTACTCAAACATCCAAGGCTGACTAGGACATTTGACTGGCAAAGTGTGCCTTTGTACTCTGACCTCAGACCATTCCTCGACCCTTTTAGTCTCTAGATTCCAGACTCGTAAGTTAGGGGTGGCATACCCAAGAAAGTATCCATCAATTGCTTTTGCCCCAAACTTTCCATTAGGATCGATGATTGTGCATGGAGCTCCAAACGGTTCGAGATAAGACAAATCTGGTTTCCGTTTTTGAAGAAGCTCAAAGCAGGTCTTATTATGCCTTTTTACTGTAAGGACTCGGTTCAATGTGTAACAAGCAGAGGCCACAGCTTCAGTCCAGAATGGAATGGGTAACTGCGACTCTACCAACATTGTCCTAGCAGTCTCGATCAATGTGCGGTTCTTACGTTCAGCGACGCCATTTTGTTGAGGAGTATAAGCTGCACTAAACTCATGAAGAATACCCTTTGAAGTGCAAAACTCCGCCATGGCATGATTTTTAAATTCAGTACCATTGTCGCTACGTATCCGCCTAACCTTCAACTTATACAAATTCTCAATCTGAATGATCAAGTTTTTGATAATGCCAAAGGTTTCACTCTTGTGTGCCATGAACGCCACCCAAGAAAATCTTGAATAATCATCAGTTATCACGAGGCAGTATTGATCACCCCGAATACTCTTGTGCTTGACAGGACCGAACAAATCCATGTGCAAACGTTCAAGAGGAACTGCCACCGTGTTGATCTTCTTAGTAGGGTGCTTCTTCTTTGTTTGCTTTCCTTTCTGGCACGAAACACAGACGTCTTGAAGATGGAAATTTTTGAGAGGAACACCATTCACCAATTCATTTGAAACCAAATGATTCATTTTGCGTAAGTGAATGTGACCCATACGTCTGTGCCAAGAGATAGTGTCTTTTTCTGTGGCTTTGGAAACGAAACAAGTTGCTTGTGCAGACGTAGTAATAGCTTGGCTCATATCAAGGACGTACAAATCATTTATCCTTGGAGCTGACAAGAGAATCCATTCTTTTGGAATTTTGAAGCCCGGCTTCAGCACATAACATCCATTAGCATCAAAGTGTACTGAGAACTGCTTGTCACAGATTTGAGAAACACTAAGAAGATTGTGATCAAGTTGTTGCACAAAGTTGATCTTGTCAAAGCTGACAATCCCGTTGGATATCATTCCTTCACCCGTAATATATCCACCTTTATCTCCAGCAAAAGCAACATAACCTCCTCTAATAGATTTGACGTCGTAGAGAAGCTTCATGTCGCCTGTCATGTGCCTGGATGCCCCACTATCAACAATCCAATGACTACTGATAGTTCCTCCTGGAACACCCTGCACATGAACTCAAATGAATTAGTTGGAGATGGGGACCCAAGCCATTGTGGTCTTGGGTCTTCCATTTTCATCAATGACAATAACTTCTTGTCTTTGATGGTTGGTGAATTGTGATGTTCCCTCTGATTCATTAACCGTTTTTGGTTTCCATGTCTGTTTTGTTTTACCAGTGTCTTTCTTTAAAATTTTAACTTCATGGTTGTCTGAAGTTTTTGAATTTTCTGGTTTGACAGAAACAGATGATTTGTTAACCACATCAGTTTTAATTGCCTTTTCAATTTTCTTGACCTGTTGGCGTTTTTGTTTCTTTTCCCTTTCTTTTACAAGTCGGGGATCTTGTTTTGCAGGAACAGATCGCTTACGGTCATTTTGGTCACGGGGAACATCAACCTTTTCTTTTTGTTTATGAAGATATGGACAATTTCGAATTACATGTCCAATTGTTCCACACTCAAAACATGATCTTCGTTCAACATACCCCGAAGTATCATGTGATCGTTTAGCCGATGATGTTGAACTTTGTGAACCCGAGGTACTAGGCTTTGAACTGTTTTGTTCATTTCTTTTCAGAACTGTAGCTTTCTTGACAAAATCTAAGTTAGATTTATTTTCAAACGTTTCAATTTTGTCCGTTCCCGTCGATTTCACAAAGTTTACATTCCTGTTTTTCTTCTGATTCGGCTTCTTTTGAGTTTGAGCCGGTGATTTTGCTTTTGGCTTGGTGTGATTTTGTTGTTTCTGCACTGTTGGTAATTTCTTGTTGCCATATTGTTTTCGAATTTCATCCTTTGGAATAGGAGGACACTGTGTAACTGTAACACGTGGTCCTGTCTTTCCCAAAAACTTGCTAGTCGAATTCTCAAAGACTTTACTGATTAAGGATTGATTAACATTCTTAATAGGAAAATCTTTGTCTGAATAAATCTTATCATCACCAACAAGAGTGTACAGCAAGTTCACACTCTCCGACTCGTTTTCAGACGAGGACTCGATTGCAACAGTCTTAGCGGGTTTTGCAGGGGGATCACATAGAATGTGATTCTCGAGAGGTATGTCCTCATTTTTGACTACCGCATCAGACTTTGCTGAATCAGTATCATCAGATTCATCATCAGAAGAATCAGCATCCTCAATCACAACTGGAGGATCCTGATTCTGTTCAGCAGTTACAAATGTATCTGCTGACACATCTGAATCTGAGGATACTTCTTTCTGGTATCCGAGTCCTGCTGCAAACTCTTTCACATCTAGAGGCACAGATGGTTCAAAGAACACCCTGTCCTCCTCATCCGGCATGGCATCATAATTATGTCTCACTGGTGGTGGACAATTCTTATAGCCTATGCACGTGACGTCCCTTTTCTCCTTTTGGACATCAATGATGTGATCCAACACATAGCTAGAACTCAAATAACTATCTAACTTGAGTTGGATTGCCTCACTTTCCGTTTTTACACAAGCCATTTCTTTTTGCATTGTCTCAAGACGAGATATATACAAATTAATGTCAGTTTGTTTTCTGGAAACCATTTTAGTTAGTTCGGTTTTATCTTTCTTTAATTTTTCGATTACCGACTTAAATTCTTTTTCATGGTTTTCGTAAAACATGTTGGCTTCAGTGCATTTGGAAAGGTCCACAATCAATTTCTGATTGTGGATAAAAGTCACATCATACTTTTCTTGCAAAGCTTCATGCTTACTTTGCAAGTCACACAGATTCTCATTCACTGTAGTATGTTTGTCTTGCAAGTCAAACAAACTAGCTTGTAAAGCATCATGTTTGCCTTGCAACTCAGACATACTTTTCTCTAAATCAGCACATCTAGCATGCAACCTATCACATTCATCACAATTAACAGCAGTGGGTTCATCGACACATACCTGACTTGATGAACCGTCGACATTAGCCATAAAGGCTGAATGGAGAGAAGACGAAGCATAAGCAGCTTGATCCACCAGAATAGATCTTCTTTGAGTTTCTGCTGCAGCTTCCTCCAAAAGTTCATCAATATCTGCATCGATTGCTGCATTTGATGTCTCACCCACATGATCATCGCTCGAACTTGAGGATTCTTCATCTGAACTCCTGCTATAACCAGAAGAGTCTTCATCTTCAGAAGATTCACCACCATTGGCGGAAGATTCTCCACCACTGGTGTGAACTAACTCCTTCACAACTTGAGCAAAACATGCTGTTCCATCTGGAGCATCACCACCCAACTGGATTGACCAGTCACAACCTTCATCCACCTGAACCGCAAGTGCCCGGTTGGTTTGATTGTTGACAGGCACCAATGTACGCTCATTGTTTCTGTTCTGGTTCTGCTGGTTGCCTTGGTTTCTGAAGGGGTTTTGGTTCCCGTGCTGTGCTGGCTTTGTACATTCCCTTTTAAAGTGACCCCGTTCACCACAGTTGAAGCACTTTACTGCCTGTTTATCGAACCCATACTTGGTGTCTCTCTTACTCTCCAAGCTGGTTCTGCCAGTACTTTCCATCCAATCCTTTGCCCTTCTCACAGCACTAGCAAAGGCCCACTTGATATCCATCAAGTCCATCTCTTCTTTATCAATCTGCCGATAGTCTTCTTGTGTCAGATTAATGTTGCCAATCTGACCTTCTATTAACCCACAGTACGCGCTCACTACAGTGTTAAGCAGCTCCATGTGTTCCTTAGCTACTTCTACACTGACTTTAGAGAAGCTTGAAGTGTCGAGCTGTACTGTACTTGGCTTTGATTGCTGACCAGCAGATGATGTTCCTCCATAACATGCACGTTGTTGTTGAGCAGGAGGAGGAGGAGGTGGTTGTATTGGATTTCCATACATGTCTGTGGTGGGAGGTGGCTTAACAGGAACTTGCACCGGATTGCCATACATATATGTACTTGTGACAAACGCCGTTTGTAGTGGAGCATGTGGACCGGTTCTTGCAGACGAAGTACTGGAAGTTCCATAATACATTTCTGGATTTTGTGGCAATGGAACTCTCTTCGCCTTTAATGTTTCCTCCTGATCCTTGTTTTCCAAAAGCTGCATGAAGTCGTTGATATTTGTAGTTCTCAACACTCCGTTATACTTCAGGATTTCCAAGAAACTGCTCCATTGGGGAGGCAAAGCATTAGCAAACTTCTTCACCACTTCAGCTTGAGTTGTCGCTACACCAAAATTATTCAACTCAGTAAGCAAATGATAAAACCGGCTTGTCATGTCTCCCAAAGACTCCTTATCCATGCATGTGAAACAGTCGAATTCTTTCTTGAGCAGATCATGACGCAATTGACGTGTTGCTTCATTCCCTACTCCTCTGGTTTTCAACCCGTCCCATAACTTCTTAGTTGTCTTGAAACTGACAAACTGGTGGTAGATATCCTGCTTAACGCCTGAGTGAGAATGGCGTATGCTTTCTTTTCCAGATCATACGTTTTCTTCTGATCTTCAGGAAGATCGGCAAACGTAGCAGTGTCTGAAGCAGCAACCTCTATAGCTTGATCAAAATCTGTAGTGAAACGTATCCACAGTTCGGTATTTTGCCCCAGTACGTAAGTACGAAATCTGTCAACCCAGCCCGGATATTCATTTAGATGCATCAACTTTGGAGGACGATTCAAACTTCCGGTTTCGCTTTCGCTCAATAGAATACTTTGGATGCTCGGAGTTTGATTCGATACTAATGCCCATTTACTTGAAGATATGGCATTTGCTTGTGAAGATGTAGACACCGGAGACTCGGCCCATGAAGGTGATAGACTTGTACATGTGTACTTTCCACTGTCGGGAGCCGGTGTACCCCACCATGAGGGAGTTGAACCCGAACTTTTATATTTTCCACTGTCTGGAGCCGGATTCCACCAATTCGGATTCATGTTTGGACAGAAAAATGAATTCTTCTATAACTATCTTCGAAAGATAACAGCAGCCGAAGGATTCCTGATCAAAACACAAGCTAACACAAACTTGTTAAGTTAAAACAGACAAGAATTGAAAGATCAACACCTTGTTCGAAGGATCAACACTTGTTCGAAGGATCAACAGTGTTCGAAAGATCACTGTTGAATTTCGAACGATTGATTTCGAAAGATTCACAAATTCGAAAGATTCACAATTTGAAAGATCCTTATCTTTCGAAATAAATATCCTTATCTTTCGAACAACTATCCTTCGAATAGATTCCTTGATCGAAGGATAAGACTCTGACTTCGAAGGATGGGTCGAAAGATGTATATCAATCGAAGCTTCCTTGATCGAAAGATGTTCTTTCGATGTCGAATGATATCCTTCGAATACTCCCTACACACTGACACTGATATGACAGGTTGGTGAAAAGGTGATGGGTTGGTGAAGTCAACTTTCGGCAAAAGAGTATGGACAGACCATGCCTTTTCTACCAACTTTGATTTTGAAATAAAATATTCCCAAAAAGGAAAACCTTATCCAGAAAATCCGGTCACCGGAACCCACCGGAATTATGGCCGGAAATCACCAAATATCTTAAAAACAAGTTTTAAGTTACCCAACCCGCCTTTGAACACACCCGAAAGGTTTAAAACACGTTTTTATGTTTAAAAGTGCAAGAAAACCACCAAAAACGGGTGCTAAACCAAGTGTCCAAACACACCAAGAACTTGAACAAACCCGGTTTTAAACAAGGTACTGATACCACTTGTAGGTCCCTCTCGGAGGATGAGGTTCAACCTTAACCTTGTTATACTAACCCACTAGCAAGTGCGGAATCCAAGCTAGTGAGCAAACCGAGTTGAATCAAGCACAAACACAAACACACAAAGATTCACCGATTAACACCACTTGTATTAATGCGAATGAAAGGTTCCGGTTACAAGCACAATGTTTACAAATCAGTTTTGCAAACCCTCTAGTGTGTGTGTGTGTTCCTGGACAGAATGCTCTCTATGTCTCAAATGTGTCTGTGTGCATCTCTCTAGTGTGTGTGTGTTCCTGGACAGAATGCTCTCTATCTCTCGGGACTATCTGTGTGCATCTCTATCTATCTTGAACACACTGCATGGGTATATATATACCCAGCCCAGCAGGTCTGGTCGAAGGATCATGGAGATTGCTCGATAGATGATCTGTCGATCATGCAACTATCGAAGGATCCATAAATACCTCGAAGGATGGAATATCCTTCGAGGTCCATCTGAAACTATCGAAGCATATCTTTCGAGGTCATCGAAGGATCTACACTATCCTTCGATGCCTTATCCTTCGACACAAACAACTTACAACATTATACAAACTGTTTGGCCAAGTCAAACCGGAGGATGGTTGACTTGGTCAAACTCACAAGACTAACAGGAACATCGTTTTACATCGTGACCGAACACAGACAAATTACAGACACAAGTGCACCAACATAACCACTAACTAATAATTAGTGCCACTAAACCATTAACCCCGCTAACTTGATCTTACTAAACACTTCAACATAAAAAACACATGCTAGTTAAAAATACTTGACCCATAATCCGTCAAGATTAATCCAACATGCAGTACTTGCATGCAAAACGCCACCATGCAAAGTTACCTTGAAGACCGACGGATGCATTATCTCAATTGATAATTCATTTCTTTAATCCATGTTTTATGTTTTGTTTTTGTTTTTACTTCCGTATTAGTAAAGCCCAAACTCTAAAACCTTCGACCAACATGACAACCTAAGAAAAACTGGTAAGACCCAGCTTAAAATACTAGATTAATGATATAAAACTTTGCATTTAATACCAAGATTTAGAGTTTACAATAGCTTTGATGATTTTAAGACCATACCAAAACATAACATTCACGTTATAATCCTACTAAACAATATTCAAGACAGAACTACAAGTGTTTACATAATCTTAAAACAAAATAGATCAAGTGCGGAAGCGTTGATTTGTGTGTTCGGTTCGATTTCTTTTGCTTGATCATCATCCCCCTTACATGTATTACCTAGAAATTGAAATTTTAGACACATGCTAGTATTAAAGTCCTTGGGAATTAACATAATCGAAGCTATGTTCGAAAACAAATTCAAGTAACCAAAAATATGAAAATTCAGCTTTCGTGACTGGGTGCTACCGTAACTTACGGTACCGTAAGTTCGGTACAGTAAGTTATGGTAGCCCCTGGGTAACTATGGTCTGCCGTAAGACAGTAGGGAACCACCGTAACATGTTTACTTGCTACCGTAAGTTACGGTAGCCACCGTAACGTACCACCACCGCCACTACCTACCCACCATCACCCCTGCTTCCGACAATGTCGCAGATATTTTTACAAAACCGGTTGACAAAGCACGTTTTCTTGCTCTTCTTGAACTTCTAAAAATGGTTGATTTCGAGGATTGAACGCGGTCACACAAAAATATTTTTCTTCGTTTCTGTAATTTGGATGATGCCCAAGAACAGCAGTTTCAGGAACTGACGAAACAGATGGGTGGTGTGGTCTCTAAACTCAAGGAGTTGGTCAGCAAAATGCCCCAAGCTAAAGCCTAGCTTAAACTTAGGGGTGCAAACGAGCCGAGCCGAACCTGAGCCTTACCTTAATCGAGCTAGGCTCGTTACAACTTTCTGAAGCCCGAGCTCGAGCTTGGCTCGATTCGAGCCTTGGATTTTGGGCTCGAGCTCGGCTCGTTAGTAAAACTTAAAACTCGAGTTCGGCTCAAAAGCTCGATCTAAGCATCTATGGCGCGAGTTAAAACAAGCTAAAGCTCGACTCGAGCTCCTTTTTGGCAGTTAATGAGTCAAGGCTCGGCTCGAGCTCGACTCGATAGTTTGAGAACTCAATTAAAATAGAACATCTAGATCATCCAAAAAGTCATACATAGTTTAAACCCTAAAGTATACTAAGCTCGATACGACTCGTCGAGCCTAAACGAGCTGCAAATACAAGGCTCGAGCTCGGGCTCGATATCTAATCGATCCTAGTCTCACTACAACAAAAATGGCTTTTTAGGACCTTTTCTGTGGGACGCTTGCAAAAAAGGGTCCTAAAAAATAATTTAATATGACTAATGAACTTTTGGGGTCCTTTTATAATATACTCTACTAAACCGGTGTCCTAAAAAACTATTTAATAGGATGGATGATTTTTTTGGGTCTTATTATCATATAATTTAATAGGACATTTAAAATGTAGATCCTAATAAAGTACTTTATAAGACATTTAATTGTTAGTGTCCCATTATGTGGTACTGTATTAGGACACTTGATCATCTGTGGTCCTATTATAACATAACTTAATAGGACACGTTGTACTTAAGTCATAAATGTTTAGTGTTATAGGACCATTTCTAGTCGAAGTCATATTAGAATTAAACTTAATAGGACATTTGACCCTTGGGTCTTATAACTTTAAACTTTATAGGACGCTTAATCATTGTGGTGTTATTATAATACACCGTAATAGGACACTTGATATTTGAATCATAAAACATTAGTTTTATAGGACGCTTATTTGCTATAGTTTTATTATAATATAACTTAAAAAGACACTTGACACTTGTGTCTTATAAATTTAACCTTTATAGGATGCTTAATCATTGTGGTGTTATTATAATACACTGTAATAGGACACCTGATATTTGAGTCATAAAACATCAGTTCTATAGGACGCTTATTCGCTAGAGTTCTATTATAACATAACTTAATAGGACACTTGACACTAAGGTCTTATAACTTTAACCTTTATAGGACGCTTAATCATTATGGTGTTATTATAATACCCCGTAATAAGACACTTGATATTTGAGTCGTAAAACATAAGTTTTAAAGGACGTTTATTCGCTAGAGTTTTACAATAACACTAGGTTATTGACCCGTGAGTGGTGGTGGTGGCCGGTGAGTGGTGGTAGTGGTCGGTGAGTGGTGGTGGTGAGTGGTGGTGGTGAGTGGTGGTGGTGGTGGTGAGTAGTGGTGGTGGCCGATGGAGGTGGCCGGTGAGTGGTGGTGGTTATGAGTGGTGGTGGTGGTGAGTAGTGGTGGTGGCCGGTGAATGGTGGTGGTGAGTGGTGGTGGTGAGTGGTGGTGGTGAGTGGTGGTGGTGGCCGGTGAGTGGTGGTGGTGGCCGGTGGTGGCACTATGTGAAAAAGGGGCTACAACCACACTTTTGGCAAAACCGCCCGACCACACATTTATAAAATTGTGTCGCTAAAGGTTATTTATAACATTGTAAAACACCTTTAGCCATACAATTTTTTTATTAACAAGCACGAAAACATATTATATTTGGCCTGACTCGTTTTCCAAAAAAGTTTATGTCGAATCGTTGACTAACTCTAATTTATACCAAAACGTACATAAAAATATGCACGTAAAAATGATAATTTTTAAAGAAAATGTATTATATTTGAGGTAACTCGTTTCCGGAAAATGTTTACGTCAAAACGTAGAGGAAATCAAATTTATACGGACACGTACATAAAAATATGCACGTAAATAATTTGTTTTTTTTAAGTAAAGGAAGTATAGGGTAAACTCGAAACAAATTATTAGTAAAAAAATTTAATATGTTAAAAACGTTCGTAAACCGTGCCAAGTAGCACCAATGCCACACCATTGCCAACGACCACCAACATCAGAAAAGCTCGTAAAAATAAAATACATAAAAAGGAAAATAACACCGAACAAAAAGCAGACATAAAAACGTTGAACCACGCACGCTCGTTGCGGCGTGTTAATGCAAAGAAATTAGACCGAAACGTAAAAACGTAGAAAAAATAACTAACTCGATCTACGACCCGCACGTTGCTACGAATCTATCAAACGGGGAAAAATAGACGCGTTGCGACGGGCCTGTCAAACGGGAAAAATAGACGAAAAAACGTTTAACCCCACACGTACGTTGTGGCGTGTTAACTCGCAAAATTTAAAAGGAAACGTAAAACGAAAAAACTTGCGAACTATGAAAAGTATGGTGACCCAAGGCGGAAATAAAAAAGTGTTGGGGTTAAATTGTAAAAAATAAAAAGCTTTGGGTCAAATGTAAAATAATCAAAGGGGTTAAAATACAAAAGATTAAAACCTTTGGGTTTGAAGTGAAAAATCAATTAATTTTTTTGAAAAACTCCCTATGCATGGGTTACAACACTATATAGCATAAGAATGTTGGTAATTTATAGTATGGTAATGTGACCATTTATACCAGTTCAGAACCTTTAGCCACACTTTTAGAAAATAATGTGACATTTATTAGTCACAAATCGAAATGTGTGGCCAAATGTGATCTATGGCCATATATTTTTGTTTCATGTGACGAAAAAACATGTATTTAACACCTTTAGCCACACTTTAAGAAAAAAAATTGAGACATATATTTGCTACACCGGCAAAGCGTGGCTAAATATTTCTACGATCACATTATATATTTTCTATGACCAATAACATGTGTATTCAAAACCTTTTGCCACACTTTAAGAAAAAAACTATGACATTTATTAGTCACACTAAAAAGTGTGGCCAAATGTTAAACTTACTATATCTTTAAAAATTTCCCCCAAAATATTTAATTCCAAAAGTTAAACTTCCACCTAAAATATTTCATCTTAAAACTTCCCTCTAAAATATTTCATTCTAAAACTTAAACTTCCCCCCAAAATTAAAAATTCCCCCCAAAATATTTATTTCCAATAGTTAAACTTCCACCTAAAATATTTCATCTTAAAACTTGCCTCTAAAATATTCCATTCTAAAACTTAAACTTCCCCCCAAAATTAAAAATTCCCCCCAAAATATTTGATTCAACTTTTCTCTCAAATAATATTCTTATTTAAAAAATCACATTATTTAATATTAAAAAACAAAAAATATCTTACTAGATATTTAATAATTCAAACTATTATTAAATATTATATACTTTAAACCATATTTGTTTTCTTCTAAATGGTATATTAATGTATGCATATTAATAATGGTACCGGATTTTTCGTAGTTAATTGTTTTCAACGAATTTTACTTTCATATAATGTTGCGGTACGAGTACTGTACAGTACGATACCGAACATTTTTGGTACCGGTACATGTACCCATATTTGATTATCTCCGGTATCGGCATTTTCGGTACCGGCATGTTCGGTACCAGTACCAGTACCGAACTCATCCCTAATCATATACGTGTTAATAGGCCGTATTGGGCTTTACTGGGCCACAATGGCCAATAATGGTCATAGACCATATTGGATCACAATGGAGAATAATAGATCACACATGTCTTAATGGACCATATTAGGCCTAAATGATAGTGGATCATACATGTCTTAATGGAGCACAATGCACAATAGTATATCATATATGTCTTAATTGGCCATATTGGGCCTTAATGGAGCACAATGGGCAATAGTGGATCGTATATGTCTTAATGGACCTTATTGGGCTTTGATATCTCACATTGGCCAATAGTGAATCATATATATCTTAATGAACCATATTGGGCCTTAATGGATCACAAGGTCAGTAGTAGATCAAAATTTCTTAATGGACTATATTGGGCGTTAATGGATCACAATGGCCAATAGTCGATAATACATGTCTTAATGGATCATATGGGCCTTAATGGAGCATGATGTCTAATTGTGGATCATTTATGTCTTAATGGACCAGATTGGGCCTAAATGGATTGCAATGGCCAATATTGGATCGTACATGTCTTAATGGACCATATTGGGCCTTAATAGACCTCCATGGGCAATACTAGATCATAAATGTATTAATGGGCCATATTGGGCCTTAACGAATTCCAATAAACGATAGTAGGTCATAAATGCTTTACGGTGGGGCCTTATTGGATTACAATGGACAATAATACATCATAGATGTCTTAATTGACCATATGGGGACTTAACGAATCACAGTGGACAATAATAGATCATACATGTCTTAATGGACTATATTAGGCCTTAATGAATCACAATAGACAATAATAGATCATTGTCATTCAATGTCTTGTTCGGTTACCATGTGGAATTGAAATTAATCATTACTTAGCGTTTTTTGGTATGCAGCCAGAAAATGACAAATGAATAAAATTTGTGATGAGTGGGAGTAGTGGTGGGTGGCAGTGACAGCAGTGGGCGATGGTGGTGTTAATGATTGCTGAAAGAGGGAATGAAATAAAAAATAAAAATAAACAAGAGCGAATAAAATGATTTTGAGGTGTTTAGAGGGATTAAGATTTCTTTTGTAGTGGATGATTCCATTCAATCGACCAACTAAATATTTTTTTTTTCTATTAACTCCCAATAATCTATTTTATTCTAACTCTCATTCTGAAATGCTAAAAACTTCATAAGAGTTATCATGGCTAAAAACTTCATAAGACGAATGGGTATGGGGATCGGCACAGGGCCGTCCCCCCCCCCCCTCTTTAGCTCCGTCAAACATCACCCCCCTTAGGGGCGTCCCGGCACTTCCGTCCGAATACGGACGATGGAGACGAGGCTGGTGGTGGGCCCCTTTCATTGCTTCTCTCTCTCTCTCTCCTTGAATATATATTTTTTTTATTGAAGTGGGGTAGTCCCCACACCCTTGGGTATTCACCAAAGAGACTATCTTCCTCCCGTGATTACGTGGCGCCTACGTGGTGGGTAGTCCTTTGGAGACTATCCTCCCCCATACCCAATGGTCTAAGGGTGTCCGGGGCGTACAGCGGGGACCTCATCGGTGACCACATCCACCGATCGGGAACACCGCCGCCAACGGTGCGGGGACCCGAATCGGGGGTTGGTTGCGGCACTTGTTCACCGCTTTGAAATGGCACGCATATTGATGAACGGTCGACTTTAAAAAAAAAATTCACATTTTAAACAAATATAAATATAAATAACCACACCCACTTCACTATTTTTTATACTCTCAAACCACACCCACTTCTTATTTTTTATACTCTCAAACAACACCCACTTCACTAAATGGATCCCAAATTCCCGTTTTTTCCTCCCCTACCCGATTATTTTGTAGAAAATCCAAAATTTAATGCCGATATTTTTCGTCAGAGGTTTCGTATGTCCAAGTCTTTGTTCCTAAAAATTGTTAGTGACGTCGAAGCGAACGACGAGTAGTTTGTTTTTATATTTTTCTAGTTTGAATGTATTTTTTTTTTCTAGTTTGAATGTATTTTTTTTTAAATTTAATGAAATGTCTTTTATTTAATTTTTATTTTTATTAATATTTTTTTAATTTGTAATCATGCATAATTTTACAAAAAAAAAAAAAAAAAAAACCCAACTCCCCTAAGAGGGGAGTACCGCCATCAAAATGGGGTGTTAGGGGAGTTTAAGAGGGAAGTTGACGTGGCACTGATTGATTGGTTGGGCGTAAGAGAGGAGGACTCACCTCTTAGCTGAGCACCCTTACACCGTGTGTTCCCGAGTTAAAAATCCCTCCCCTCCCCTCCATGTCTTTCCAAATTGAAAAGACTATTATCAGGCAAAAAAAACCCCATTTTCCCTCCCCTCCCCCTGTTAAGTGGATCTCTGGAACACAGCCTAAAAGTTGTCATTCAGAAATGCTAAAAATCATACAACGGGTCAGGATGGGCGGCCCCCCCTCAAAGCACAGTCGTACAGTAACGTGTGCTCCGAGCCTTGGAATACTCGCTTCTTCAACGCTCCTTCAATTAGGTTTTGCTCCGAGCCTCTGAACACTCGCACAACCCTAATCCCGCTTGTTCTTCCTCTGTTATTGTTGGTAAACCCTAAATCTTTTTGTTTTCTGATTCAATGTGATTAAGTTTAATTTGAAACCCTAAATTTTTGTTAGTACTTTGAAAACTGATGAAAAACCCTGATTATGTTATCTATTGGTTTCGACGTTGGAATAATGTATTCTCAATTTTAAGTTATCCAAAAGTTTTCTCTGTATAACTTATCTTGCACAGAACTTTGCTTCTATACACCTTAATGGAATAATGCAATTCTAATATTGTAATTTTTAGGGGTTGTGCGACTATAGAGCTTAGCTTGATGGTGAGGTTAAATGGACTCGCCTATATTGCAATGATTTTGGTAATTTGTGTTTTTGAATTGGTTATTGTGTTTTTTATTTGGTGATATACAAGTTTGTAAAAATCATCAATTAGAAATTTAGAATTATTGCTTATCATAGCATCGGGTAGGTAATGTTAATCAAACTAGGCGGTGGTGGTACACACGTCTTCGTTGGTATAGATAACTATTTGGATGAAAACGGAAACCAAATCAATGGATTTTAACTTTCTTAATTTGGTTTGCTTTGGGCATACCTTGCTGCTAACGTATTTATGATGTTAAATGGTTTAAAGAAGAAGAGTATGATGCCGAATCAAGAGGAACGTTACCTGACACTAATATTTTCGCCTCTATCCTTTGATTATCTCTTTCACTTTGGAGAACATAGGTAAAACAAAACACACATATCCCAAAACATATCAGATTTGTTAGTTTTTGATGTTGTGATTTGTTTGGTCACCTAAGGTTGAGTGCTTGTACTTGATGGGTACTATTCGTAATTGCAGGCCATCTGTTTTCCCAGCTCTGATGAGCCATCATCCTCATATCCGCCTGATCGTTGCGGTAGGAGGAAAGATACCCAATTTGGTTGCATTGGCAAGTAGATGCATGAGTTTCCGATTAGTATCCTGTCCGGTTTCTGGAGGCGAAGATGAAACAGCAGATCGTATTCTAAGAAAATGCCCTATTGCTGGCATAGTGTGGAGCCAAATGTTCTGATGGTTGAAGATTCCCATCCATAACCAGCTTGTATCGGCGAGTCAAGTGCTGCAGTTGGTAAATGGGCTTGAAGTAGCAGTTATGCTAATGACCACTATTTTTGGTAGAGCAATAATAAGAGTAATAGAAAATTAGTTAGATAATTCCAATACTGCATGTGTAGTTGTTAGAAAAACCCTGGACTTCAAGTAAATTTGCCCGTAAGTGGGCAGACTTTATTTTTGCATTATTTATTCTCTGGTCTTTATTTTTACTTTATTTTTACATTATCAGTTTAATGAGCTTCTTGGTCTAATAATTTTAGATGGCTTTTACCTTTGTCGTTTACCCTTCCTTAATCCTTGCTTATATGGGCCAAGCCGCGTATCTCTCAAAGTATCACATTCTTGAAACCGACTGCTGAATTGGTTTCTACGTATCCGTGCCTGGTAGGTCATTTTCTATCTCTTTTCTTTTCTTATTTTGAACTTGATGTGAAATTTATTTATTTAATATTGTGACAGAAAATAGTCTAGTTATTGGAATTGCAATACTTGTTGCAGTTGTTGGAAACCAAGTTATCATCACCAGGAGTGTTTGGCGTTGGGTTGTTTCCCGAGGTTCAAAGTAATCCACATGTCGCCTAATAAGCACGGATAAATCTACATACCGGAGATCAATTGGACTTTGATGCTCCTTTGCTTAGCTGTCACAATTTGTTTTCGTGACCTTAAACATATAAGCAATGCAGCAGGTATATACTGTTATAGATGCATCTCACTTTTAATTTGCATGTACTTGTTGGTGTATCTTATAACTTTCCTTTAACTGCAATAGCATGCAGACAAAACTCGTGACCTTAAACATATAAGCAATGCAGCAGGTATATACTGTTATCGATGCATCTCCCTTCCCTCTCCCTCTCGTTCAAACACTGGCAGGCACACAAGAAAACGGCTGCAGGCGACGGTTTCGCCGACAAGATGCCCCAGCACCTCCGATGCTCATCCATCATATCTCTAACCATTTTATACACACCCCCAGCCGCATCTCCGGTTACAACCTACAACCACCGGAAGTTACTTAGAGAGAAAGCGAGAGTACGAGGGGAGAGGAAGCTGCAGGAGGGAGAGAGAGAACGGCCGGCGACAGTGGGGTGCCGATTATCCGGTGAGTGTGCTCCTTTTTCTTGTTTCGGGTAAATACGTTGACTATACACGGTTGCTAAGTTAATCTTTTTTTTTTTTGGATTTTGGTATGTGCGGTGGTGGTAGCCGGCCAGTGACGGCGGCCGGAGTGGAGATTATACTGGTTCGGCCGGAATGTAAGCACCAAATGTCTTGCATCAGTTTTTTTACGCTTGATAATTTGGATTTTTAAGATTAAAACTAAAAACTACTCTATATTTTGATATTGTATTCACTTGATAAGTTTGAAGTTTGTTAATTCAAACAACTTATTAGTAATAGTATAATTGAACAAAAGAACTCTTAAGTCTTAACGCTCATTTTAAAATTTAAAGGTCTCAATTTGCTATAAGATAAGATATATATTTTTTACAAATAACTTCTAGTTTTATGTTAGATATTCAATTGAATCATTAAAACTGTATGCCGAATAGTATGTGTTAATTCAAACAACTTATTAGTAATAGCTATAAGATTATAGCATGTGCTAAGTTTATTGATCGATTGATTTTTGAAACTCATTAGGGATCACAGCCTGGAATTTTTCCAGAAGAGACATCTAAGAAGAAAGGTTCTTTACATCTGACGAGTTTATGCTTCGAACCATATAATATTGTGATGTTGTTTTATGATCTGTTTGTCATTGTTTTAAAATTTACAGACGGAACTCGAGAAAACGATTGGGAATGCCCAAAATGTGGAAATGTCAATTTCGCTTTTAGAACAGTTTGTAACATGAGGAAATGCAGTACACCTAAGTTATGAAAGCTCAGGCTCAGTTCGATTCAAGCTTTGTTTCTAAAGCTCAAGCTCGGCTGCTAGGTAATTTTTCAAACTAGAGCTCGATAAACAAATTTCGGGCTTGGGCTTATTTATTAAATAAGCTTGTTTTTAGGCTTGGTCTCAAGTCATATGGTTTATTTTCTACAATTCAAGATTGTGTTGGTGCATCTATCGCATGGCCCTATCCATTCATCTCGGTATGTATTTGTTAAACTTGTGATACAAATAATTTTAATATCATGGAACTTAATGCTTATACATGGATGGTTTATCTGTAGGTAGTTCATGAGAATTGAGGATGCATGATGACTCAAGATTTTATGCTTCTTATTTCTTTAATTGCTTTTAATTTCTTTGTTAAATGTTAAGACTTTATGTTATATAATGTTATAACTTATTTATGGTTAGTGTTTTTGTTATGAACATGCTTATTTGAAATATAATGTAGTTTTATTTCTTTCATTAGTTGATGTTATACAATAACTATTAGGATGTTATATGTTGATAGTCTGTTTATAAAAATCTTATTTGGGATATTAGGACCATTTTCTTGGTATTAAAGTAGCTATAACGTTACATCATAAGGGTCCTATAAATTAATTTTTAACGA
This sequence comes from Helianthus annuus, assembly GCF_002127325.2. Classification (NCBI taxonomy): domain Eukaryota; kingdom Viridiplantae; phylum Streptophyta; class Magnoliopsida; order Asterales; family Asteraceae; genus Helianthus; species Helianthus annuus. The sequence goes on from NC_035448.2 coordinate 186,890,470, forward strand.
CGCTTGAACGTGTATCAAAAGATTAAAAGTAGGTAATCACATGTTAGAACTTTGTAAAAGTTTCCTAATATGTTCTTTTTAGGACGCTATTTAAGTTGTCTATAGACATATTATGCGACCATAAAATTGGTTTTATAATCTTGTTTGGTATATTAGGACCCTTTTCTTGGTACTAAATTAGCTATAATGTTACATCCTAAGGGTCTTATCAATTAATTTCTAAGGACGCTTGTAAGTGTATCAAAAGATTAAAAGTATGTAAGCACATGTTAGAACATCGTAAAAGTGTCCTAATATGTTTTTATTAGGACACTATTTTGGTTGTTCAAATACATATTATGCGACCATAAAATTGGTTTCATAATCTTATTTGAGATGTTAGGACGCTTTTTTAGTTCCGGGACTTATTACGACCCCTTTACATGAAACGCTTTTACCGTTGGTCCTATTAAATAGCATTTTAGGACGCTTTTGCGCGTACTAAAAACTCAGTTTTCTTGTAGTGTCTCAAGCTCGGGCTAGGGCTCGGGCTCGGGCTCGAGCTCAAGCTCGATAAGGCTCGGCTCGTTCGAGCTTTCTATCAAGTCGATCTCGAGAAGCTCGCGAGCTGCTCGGCTCGTTTGCACCCCTACTTAAACCTGAATATACCGATGGCCTCCTCACAAAAGGAGCTTACTGTAGGTCCGGCTAGGAGGATCTAGTCGCCTAATCCTTGTGTACGAACCAACCCGGTTGTGCGGAATCCAACCGGAAAGGCAAACCGAGATAGAACAAGCAAATACACGACACGCAATATTCACCGATTAACACCTCTGTATTAATACGTATGAAAGATTCGGTTACAAAGCAATGTTTACAAATATGTTTTGCAAACTCTCTAAAACTCTCGTGTGTGTGTGCTCTCTGTTCTCTCTGTGTTCTCTTTGTTCTTTCCAGAGTCTATTTATAGCAACACAACACACAACAGCATCAACGAAACGGAATCTGACTCGGCGAAACGGCTGTCGATGACGAAACACTTCAAAGTCGACGAAACAGATGTTTGTTTCGTCGACATGTATGTTGTCCGGCCCAGGTTTAGTTACGGCCCAAATGTAAAGTTGATTGGCCCAAGAATCGCATGCACGTACACATGAAATCTGAATTTACAGATTTGTAAAGATTAGCCAATAAGTGACATCATCATGACATCATCATGATGATGTCATGATGATGTGTTAGCGGGAAATTCTTCGCGGCTCTCCGTGCTTCGCGACTCGAACTCTGGGGCGCACGACGGAGGAATGTCGTGACGTCGGGCATGAGCCGAACCTAACCGTGTCAAAACCAAGTTGAACCGAACCGAGTTGAACCGAACCGAGTCGCGACCACATAATATGTATCAACAAAATCCCCCTTGGATGCTACTCGTGAGGTTCATCTTCCATGTCTTCCATGTCGGAGGATCTTCAAAGTCTTCACGTGTTGAAAGCAGAAAGTGTATCAACAAACTCCCCGTATCATGTAGGAAGTGTGTTGACAAACTCCCCCTTGACATAAGCTCCCCCTTGAGTTATGCTCGTGAATGACTTGATCTTTATGAATTGAGATCCTTGTGGTGTTGATGATGGTCAGCGGCAACTCGATCATCTTCATCATTTGAGTGCCTTCACGTCGTGTCTTCATCCCGAAGCTTGTCATCGACCATGTTCTCCTTGCCTTTAGAATCTGCACATGCAAGAAATCTAAACGCGTAATGAGAACAACTGCTTGGAATATAGTTAATATAAACAAATGACACACGAATGACCATGTTTCAATCAAACACCGTCCGACAGCTTGAAAGTTTAATAAATTTGTCAATTTTAGTCTCTAACTTTCAAAACTTGCAAATTTCGACTGTTTATGAAGATTTAGTCAATTCAGTTTTCGTTCAGGTTTCAGGCAATGAAGACTCGAGATCCAACATCGTACGATCGAAAATAAAATAGAAATAAAATCTTTTTGGTTTTTATAAAGTTTATATTAAAAAACACCTAAAATCTTTTTGGGATTTTTGAATATTTGAAATGTAAAGACTGAAAGCAGTAAATAAATATTTACAAACATTCTTTTTGCGAGTTTCGAGGGTAAGAGAATCATATCAGTGTACGGTCACGCCAAAACACTCTTGTTGTTCAATTAGTTAACATTAAGATAAGCATCCTATACCAATTATCGGTATTGTTGTCCACTTAAGCTCAACTTATCAGATGTAATCATGGCGAGGGGATACGTTAAGGTATGATTTATACTTACTGACCGGTGTTCATCCACATCACGACACATTCCCGTATCAAGGTATGCACGAGGGTTCATCTTACCGGTGAGTATACCGATTATCATCTGTTTGACCGTATATGATGTGAGATTCTCACTTATTTTGATTTGAAAACAAGCCCTATGTGATAGAATCACTTATTGATGAGGAGCTTGATTTTCATATGCATGAGGGCACAGGAGCAAGTCCGTGAACAGGTCAGTACTTTCGTACAGCAGAGAGACGAACTTGACTCCCGGATAAATGTGATATTTTATCACTTATTTGTTTGGACATGTGATTGTTGATCACTTATTGAGGTCGAATGCAGTATGTACACATATGTATAGTATCATGGAAGATCTAGACTTGCGTCCCCATTATTTTTCGGTAAAAGATACAACCATGATACCCAGATGATAAGCAGCATAAAGACCGAATATCTCAGAACCTCGGCAATCTATCAAACGAAATTTCGGTACAAAGACCATATGCCAATGAATGGTTCCCACCTGGTCTTCAGTCGATTTAAGATTCATATCACCCTGCACACTTAAAAATGATTGTGAGCCTACCGATACATCTTATATAGAGCTGCTTATCGTTTTTCAGTTTAGGTTTAAAGAGGTTCGGATCGACCACTGATGTACTATCATTTTCTCTTTTGCTCGCCAGGAAACTCATTTTTGCTTTTCTATTGTTTTTGTGTTTTTAAATTTTTTCGATGTATGTTTTTGGATTTTCAAATTTTGGATTTACTCCCCCTAAAATCAATAAACTAAGATAAATTAAAAACACAAAGGTATTTACAAAAATGATTTTACGATGTTGGATTAACTCATGTTTTACCTCAATGTCGTTTACCAATAATAAAAACTCAAATCTTGATTTGTCAAATGCTTTGGTAAAAAGGTCGGCACGTTGGTCATCAGTGTGGACCTTAACAACATTGATGAGTTTCATATTGAAACGATCACGTGTGAGGTGATATTAAAGTTCAACGTGTGAGGTCAAAGAGTGTTGTATGAGATGATAATAATTCATAAAGCAGCTTAAAAATCAACATGTATAGGAGAGATTAGAAATTTAAAAACCGTATCCTGCAACTGCTTCGTGCATTGCAAGGAATCTGAGCACTCTCCCAAACTGGATATCCACCCGGTGTGGACTTCAAAGTCGATTTTGTAGCTACTGAAAAATCTCTTCACAGCAACACGATCAAAAACCTTTGGTTCCGGCTGGTCTTCCACATTGCACCAGCGAAGGTCTTTGTCTTCCTCTTGAGAAGTAGTGTGTGGTTGTTCAATCCACGCCAAGACATTCGCACATCCGGTGTAGTTCGTTCAACAACCACATTTTCTTCAATCACACCGCGAAGAAATGTACACTACACGTCCATTTTGTTGATTTTGAACTTCAGACGTTCTGCAGGTGCGTACATTTCATTGGAATCTTTCCTGAGGACCCGATCAAAAACCATAACAACCAAATTTTGGCACGTTCTTCATTTGGTCGAATTTTGCAACTTCATTCAACCACATTCTTTCACCAACATATTCTTCTTTTTTTTTCTTTCCTCTCTCTCCATCAATGGCAACAACATTCTCCTAGTTTGTAACAATATTTCGGAGCCTTATGTCGCCAATCTTGTGCATGGACGCTCCACTATCAACAATCCTAAGACTATCAATAGTTCCTCCTAGAACATCCTGCACACTCATTTGGAGATTAGTTGGAGAGGGGGACCCAAGCCTTCACAGACTTGGGTTGTTCGTCATCTTCGAGAATTGTGACATCCATTTCCCGATGATTCGGAATTGATATGGCTCCCCCCTGAAACAGTTACCGATTTTGGTTTCCAAATCTGTTTCTGTTTTTCATGTTTAACATCCGATTTAACAAATTTTGTTTGGATGACCTCCGGTTTTAAAACCTTTTCAACTTCTTTTCTTTGTTTCTTTTTCTGTTTCTTTTCTCGCTGTTTAACAAGACGAGGGTCCTGTTTTGGTGAAACAGATCTTTTATGGTAATTGTTACCATGGGGGCATCAACTTTTGACTTTCCCTTGGTGAGATATGGACAATTCTTAATGATGTGGCCATACTCACAGCATTCAAAGCATGATCTCCGCTAAACAAACCTTGGGGTATCATAACTGTAATAGCTGGATGATGAACTTCGTGATCTTGAGGTACTTGGTCCTACATCACAACCGTTTGTTTGTTGTGTGTAGTTGTTTTGACTGTTTCTTTTCAAAATTTTACTTTGTTTAACAGAATCCTTGTTGGATTTGTTTTCGAAAGTATCAATTTTATCAGTCCCTCTTGATTTCACGAAGGTTATCTTCCGATTCTTTTTCTTGTTTTCGCCCTGTTTGCCTTTTCCATTCTCTTGGGCGGCATGATTTTGTTCACAGGAATCATCAACCTTTGCTTTCAACTTATGAAGATATGGACAATTCCGAATTATGTGTCCAATTGTACCACATTCAAAACATGATCTTCGTTCAACAATCCCCGAAATATCATGTGATCGTCTTGCCGATGATGAACTTTGTGATCCCGGGGTACTAGGTTTTGAACAGTCTGGTTCATTTCTTTTCAACACTGTTGCTTGTTTAACAAAATCTAAGTTAGATTTGTTCTCAAAAGTTTCGATTTTGTCCGTTCCCTTAGATTTCTCAAAGTTCACATTCTTGTTTTTCTTTTGATTCGGCTTCCTTTGAGCTTGAGTCGTTGATTTTCCTTTGGGTTTGGCATGATTTTGCTGTTTTTGCACTGTTGGTAATTTCTTATTGCCAAATTGTTTTCGAATTTCGGCCTTTGGAATAGGAGGACACTGTGTGACTGTAACATGTGGTCTTGTCTTTCCCAAAAACTTACTTGTCGAATTTTCAAAGACTTTACTGATTAAGGATTGATTAACATTCTTAATAGGAAAATCTTTGTCTGAATAAATTTTATCATCACCAACAAGAGTGCACAGCAAATTCACACTCTCCGACTCGTTTGCAGACGAGGACTTGATTGCAACAGTCTTAGCGGGTTTTGCAGGAGGATCACATAGAATATGATTCTCAAGAGGTATGTCCTCTTCTTTGATTTCCGCATCAGACTTTGCTGGGTTAGTATTATCGGATTCATCATCAGAAGAATCAGCATCCTCAATAATAACTGGAGGATCCTGATTCAGTTCAGCAGAAGACACACATGCATCTGCTGACACATCTAAATCGGATGATACTCTTTTCTTATATCCGAGTCGTGTTGCAAACTCCTTAACATCTAGAGGAACAGATGGTTCAAAGAACGTTCTATCTTCCTCGTCAGGCATGGCATCATAATTGTGTCTCACTGGTGGTGGACATTTCTTGTAACCTATGCATGTGACATCCCGTTTTTCTTTCTGAACGTCAATGATGTGATCCAACACATAGCTAGAGCTCAAATAACTGTCTAGCTTAAGTTGGATCGCCTCACTTTCGGTTTTAACACAAGCCATTTCCTTTTGCATAATCTCAAGGCGAGATATATACAAATTAATGTCAGTTTGTTTTCTGGAAACCATTTTAGTTAGCTCGGTTTTATCTTTCTTTAGTTTCTCAATTACCGATTTAAACTCTTTCTCATGGGTTTCATAAAACATGTTGGCTTCAGTGCACTTTGAAAGATCCACGGTTAACTTCTGGTTGTGGATAAATGTCACATCATATTTCTCTTGCAAAGCTTCGTGTTTGCTTTGCAATTCACACCACTTGGCATTCAATGAAACATGTTTGTCTTGCAAGTCAAACAAACTAGCTTGTAAAGCATCATATTTGCCTTGCAACTCAGACATGTTTGCCTCTAAATCAGCACATTTAACACGCAAACTATCACAATTATCACAATCTACAGCAGTGGGTTCATCGACACATACCTGACTGGAATCACTCTCAGGTGTTGGCCTTTCTGCATCAGAATTAATAACCTCCCTTGATGATTCACATTCAGATCTATCCTCACTTGAACTTGAAGTTGTATCATCCTCAACTGAAGTTGAAACATCTTCATCTGAACTTCTGTCATGTTCAGAACTGTCATTATTTCCCGAGGATTCACCATTGCTTGCATCTTTGACAATTTCAGCATACAACGCCGTTTTTGTCTCACTACTGTTCCTTGGATCAAGAGATGATGGTTCTGATGGTTCTACAGTAGAACGATGGTGTTGTAAAGCAACTGGGGGTAATGGATTTCCATACAAGTCTGTGGTGGGAGCTGGCTTAACAGGAGCTGGCTTAACAGGAACTTGTATTGGATTGCCATACAAATCCGTGCTTGTGACAAACGCCGTTTGAAATGGAGCATGTGAACCGGTCTTCCAGACGAAGAACTGGAAATTCCATAATACATCTCAGGATTGCATGGCACAATGGATTTTGCAGAAGAAGTACTTGAAGTTCCATAATACATTTCAGGATTTTGTGGCACTGGAACTCTTTTTGCCTTTAAGGTACCCCACCAACTTGGATTCATGTTTGATATGAAACACGGATACCTGAAAATCACACCTCAAACAAACGGTTAAACCACAAATGCAAACCTTCTGTTTAAAATTTCAAGTGTTTCGACGAAACAATTTTCTACGAAACAGAAACTGTTTTGTTACTTTTTACGAAACAAATTTTGGTTACTTTTGGGCTCCTAGACGAAACAAGCTCACTAAAATTGTTCGGTGAAACACATGTTTTGTGAATATGGGTTTGGTGAAACAGAAAAATCACTTTGGGCCATCTAATTGAAGCAGGCCCACTCAACGAAACAAATTTCAGAATTACAATGGCGAAACTGAAACTTGATTCGTCAAATATTAAAACCCAAACTTGGCGAAATGAATTTTTTTTTATTTAAATTTTTGTGCCTTTACAGTTCACGAAACAAAATGAATTTTTTTTGTTTGGATCTTGACGAAATGAATTTAATACTTGGTATTGGAACCCTTTGACGAAACTGACAAGTCTAAAATTGTTGACGAAATAGAATTTTTTTTTTGTTGGGCTTCTCTTTTGGGCTTTACAACTTAAAGTCAACGAAATGAAAATGGCAGTTGACGAAATGAGTATTAAAGGCCCAAAACACAAGGTCCTTTTATCATGGGTCAACGAAATGAATCAAGGGCCCAATCCACACATAGTGTCGACGAAACAGGAGATGTGTTTCGTCGTTGATATGTTTCGTCGATGAGAAACTTGTTTCGCCGGATGTGTGATTCGTCGAAAAGGTGACAGGTGGTTGGTAAAAAGTTGGTGACTACTTTCGGCTGAACCTTATCTGATCTGACACAAGATACGACTTTTTCAATACAGTCCCATACCCAACATACCAACCGGTAAAGTATGTAATATTATAATTATAATTCTATTACAAATTCCAACACAAACAACTTTCACATCTAGTCTTCAAGGATCAAAAAGTGTAGAACTTGATGAACACTTTGAATGTCACAAGAACACTTTGAATTTCCGGCAAACAATATGAGTTTTCTGGTGACCCGACACACTTTCGAAACGCGGTTTTGCTTGATAATGTTTAATAAAAACCTATATTTAACATGTAAGGTTTTTAACAAAACACAAAGCAAAACACAAGATTAAACCCGATTTTAAGTTGTTTTCCAGAAAATATAAACTTTAAAAACCCGAAAAACAACCCAAGAACACCTCGGTTTTAACAAGGAGAAGAGCCAAGGCTCTGATACCACTTGTAGGTCCGGCTAGGAGGATCTAGTCGCCTAATCCTTGTGTACGAACCAACCCGGTTGTGCGGAATCCAACCGGAAAGGCAAACCGAGATAGAACAAGCAAATACACGACACGCAATATTCACCGATTAACACCTCTGTATTAATACGTATGAAAGATTCGGTTACAAAGCAATGTTTACAAATATGTTTTGCAAACTCTCTAAAACTCTCGTGTGTGTGTGCTCTCTGTTCTCTTTGTGTTCTCTTTGTTCTTTCCAGAGTCTATTTATAGCAACACAACACACAACAGCATCAACGAAACGGAATCTGACTCGGCGAAAAGGCTGTCGACGACGAAACACTTCAAAGTCGACGAAACAGATGTTTGTTTCGTCGACATGTATGTTGTCCGGCCCAGGTTTAGTTACGGCCCAAATGTAAAGTTGATTGGCCCAAGAATCGCATGCACGTACACATGAAATCTGAATTTACAGATTTGTAAAGATTAGCCAATAAGTGACATCATCATGACATCATCATGATGATGTCATGATGATGTGTTAGCGGGAAATTCTTCGCAGCTCTCCGTGCTTCGCGACTCGAACTCTGGGGCGCACGACGGAGGAATGTCGTGACGTCGGGCATGAGCCGAACCTAACCGTGTCAAAACCAAGTTGAACCGAACCGAGTTGAACTGAACCGAGTCGCGACCACATAATATGTATCAACACTTACTCATATACTTAACATTCTCACCGAACATCATTAATGATAGAGCTACAGCTGCCAAGAAAAGAGCTGATGATGCTAGAGCCCGGGCCATGATTGAGAAACAGAAGGGGATAAATGTTGGTGATGTGGACATTGCAGAAAGAATTAAAAAGTTTAAATAAGATCAAAGAGGATTAAGTGCTGCACGGATCAAAGCTCAGATAGAAACTGTTGCAAGGTAGGATCTCAAAGTCACAAAGAATGTTAAAGCTGACATGAGGCCCCCAACTGTGATTCGAAAGACCAAAACTCTTGAAAAGCTAGAAGACAAAATTTTTGATGTTTTGATTCGGCTCAAAACATCAAAAATTTTTGATGGGCATAGTTGTTGGAGAATTACTTACGGATATTGTCATGAAACATTTTAATAAGTTAAAAGAACCATGAGTGATCCGTCAGAAATTATGATGTTTTGATTCCGTTATCTGTCAGTGAAAAGAGACCAACAATTTTCTCCAAACAACCTTTTTCCAGGTTTGATTCTTGATCAACGATCTAGAAGGTTTATACGCGAAAACCAGACAATTTCCAACGCAACACATACAGTCACCCACAAACACGTACTTCCAAATTAAATGATTCCTAACTTGAGGTTCCATCCTGAGTCAAATTAGTAAGAATTCAAACACTATAATATGTATAAATTATATATTTATATCAAAGCCATTAAACTGGTTTAGATGTCATAGTGATTTGTTTGAGATCGGCTGCCAATGTTTTATATTCTCCAACATCATGGCTAATGATTCTTTGATTTATCTACCCAACGTCTTTACGTTGTTTGTAGCTCTCACTGAGTGTCTTTACATTAGCAACTGATCAATGTTCACCAGCAACTACATAGTGCCCTTACACTTGTTCTTTAAGTGACAAATCTCCTTGTCGTTTGATAGTTTTCAAATATGTAGCATATCGTTTGACTTGGTGTGTTGTTTGACGACTGGGTGTTGTTTGTAAATCTGAGTGTTGTTTAACCCGAATAGGTGTTGTTTGACCAGAAAAGGTGTTGTTTGACTTCGCCTTGTCTATTGGAATTTTGTTGTCATTTAGAACACAACACCCTAAGAACAAAGAGTTGAGAGCTATTCATTGTAAACCTTGTGTCGAACCTCTGTTGAAATGAAAATACGAAAACTTTTGAGTACATCTTATTGTGTATTGATCATATATAGCTTCAGTTTGGTGTGTTTACTTGGATTTCGCACTTGTTTACACATTTACAACACCAAATACATTGTTCAAGATCAAATCTGGACCTATAATCACCCTTCTACATATTTAGCCGATTCTGCATTTAGGTATATTCCATTCTAGGGTGGCATCGAGTTATTTTTAGTTTACATCAGTACCCAAGTATGGAATCATATGCCAAAGTTTCTAAAGTTGGAGACTGAACCTAGTCATATTTAATGGATGAATGAAGAAATGAGTATATAATTCATCTCTTCACCTGGTCCTCACCAGACAAGACTTTTTGATTATATATGTTTTCATACTTTTGTGAAAATGAAAACTACCACTCTCCTAATACAGACTCATTGCCAACCAAGTTCAAAGTTCTAATGCATCATGCAGGTTAATAAACCAGTCACTCCGCACAACTCATGCTTATATATATGTAAACCTAAGACATATATAATAACCAAACAGATCAAGTAACTACAAAGGTATACAACAAGAAGGGAAAAGCCAAGTGTCCCTTAGGGATCCTCCGAACACTTCATTGGGATATTTTATTAATTAAGACTTCCTACTGAAGTGTTTGGGGGAACTCCAAGTGCCACTTGACAACCAACAAAGTAGAAGTGTTGGACATCGCTTATCATATGTCGTAAGTGATCTTCTAAGTACATTAGTCAAGCTGGGTTTCAATGCGTGTGAATAAAATTGTTTAAAACAAAACTCATTGTTTTTTTGTTATATCATAAAAACCAGCAATCATCTAATTCTACCTGTATCTTTACTTATGCGGCTGGTTAATTAGTGACATTATCTAAAAGCATTGTGATTGTAAGTGCAGTTCCTGCCGGGTAACTGTCGCTTATGAGTTCTGATCAACCAAAGCAGAAGTCCAAGTTAAAGTCAACCATAACGAAGAATTCAAGACCACATGAAGACCTGCATTGATCAAGGGGGAGTTGTTAATGCACTTTGGGTGAAAAGTGTATGGCTTCCAATTGTTAGGGTCTTTATTGTACAAGTGTCCAAACTTAGTCCCTAAGAAGTTCCTAGGGAGAATTTGTCCCTAAGAAGTTCCTAGGGAGAACTTTTGTCTGAGTTTTGGTGTAGAATTGGTTTGTCCGAGGTTTAGTCCCTAGCCTATATATATGTGTGTATTGTGTAGATTAGGGCAACGATTTAGAGAAAGCTTTGTGCAACTCTTGCAGCTGGGTGCACCTCTCCCACTCGTTCATCCTTCTGTGTGAATTCTAGAGAGAGAGAGACTATGTGTTAGTGAGAGAAAGCTAGGGTTTAGATCTTTGTGATCTAAACCAGCTTGTAGATGATGTATACTCCTTTGGTTTGTGTAATCTGTGATGACTGATTCATAATAAAGAGTTCATCTTCTACATCTTTCTATCATGTTCTTCATATTTTGTTCTTCATGTCTTGAATCAAGTGCAATGTCTGATGTTCGTCATCGATCCGGTGCTTTCACAGTGGTATCAGAGCATGGTTACCGATTCGGAATGGTCTAACCGCCTTCCGAATCACCATTGCTCTTGATTTGATGTTTGTTTCCGCCAAACATCTTGAAGACGTGAAGATTTTGGTCCAGATATGAAGATATTCGAGCTGTGTTGAAGAAAACTGCTGGGTTTTTGGAGATCTAGGGTTTTGATCCATAAAAGGATTGTCTGAGTTTTAAAACTCTGTGTTTGTGTTTCCGGGGTTTTGGTGAACTAGTGTGAAGTCACACTAGGGAGATAGTCCGGAGATTGGTTACTGGATTTGAGTTTTTAGAAACTCTTACTTGTTCTTCTGAGTTTCAAATTTTCAACTCCTGTCCGAATTTTAAACCTCTTTATTAGTCCGAACTTTCAACCTTTGTCTGAGTTTAAAACTCAGAGTTGATCCAAAAATTGTTCCGAGTTTTAAACTCTAGGTCCGAGTTTATTAGTCCAAACTTTCAACCCTGTCTGAGTTTTCAAATGTTCTGAGGTTTTTTAAGGTCTGAGGTTTACTTGAGTCTGAGTTTTAACACAAGTCGGTTATTAGTCTGAGTTTTCAAATGTCTGAGGTTTTATCTTGTTCACAGCCTTTTAGATATGTCCGAGTTTTGAGAGCTTATTCAAGCCTCCGAGTTTTAACATCAAGTTCCAGTCTCTAATTGTCCGAGTTTGTGAAGAGTCTCAAAGTCCGAGTTTCATATAAACAGAAAGTAGTCTGAGTCCGACTTTCAGTCCGAGTCCAAGTTTCATTCCGAGTTTCAATCAGTTAAGTTACCCGAGTTTTTAAAAATGTCCGAGGTTCCCTTGTCTACCCCGAGTTTTTTTTAAAGAAATAAGAGTCCCGAGTCCGAGTTTTTATTTATGTTTCAAACTTGGCCCGAGTTTGAATGATATAGTAACATTGTCCCGAGTTTTAACCTCTTGTCCCGAGTTTTAATATTCCGAGGATTCGATCTTTGTGTCTCCGAGTTTATTTTTAATTTTGTCTCCGAGTTTTTTTTTTTTTTTTATTTTTTTTTGTTCTGTCCCGAGTTTTCTGCAGGACCGAGGTTCTCTTTTTCTTTTATTTTATTTGATTCAGTTCATCATCATTCCGAGTGTACAGTTTTGATCCGAGGTTCAGATGTGTTTTATCTTATCCGAGGTTCATACCTCTGAGTGTCCGAGGTTACTGTACAGAGTTCTGAGGTTCATACCTCTGAGTTTCTGAGTTTCTGAGTGTCCGAGGTTACTGTACAGAAACAGGTTCATATACTGCTTCGAGTTTCTGTCTTCACTGGACCGAGTTTCATCAGTTGCTTTACAGGTCCAAGCTCTTTAAAATCTGTGCAGAGTTTTAAAGGTCCGAGGTTATTTGGGCAGTGTATCAGGTTCCGAGTTTCATGACACCGTTGTTTATTCTGTCCATTGTTTTGTTTAAAATGTCCGAGGTTCAGAACCATAAAAATGGGCAAGGCAATTGAACATGCTGATGACGAACCGTGAAGATGAAAAGGAAGATATCAAGAAAACCGATAAGAAAAAGAAAACGAAGAAAATAGAGTCTGTTGTAAACAACACCGAGAAACCTAGAGCTAAATCGAAATCCAAATCAAAGAAAGTTAGCTTCTCGGGTCACGTAGAAGTCTTCCCGACATCAGATACGGAACCTGAGAAACAAACAAACGAAGACGGTTTAGTACGAGGTCTCACAAGGGAATGAAACATTGTTGGCAAGAAATCGGGCTATGTCTACCGTACCGCCCTCACACAGCTGTCTATTACCGGGCCCACAATTTGTTTGAACGGGCCGAAACCCGGTCATGGACATCGGAAGAGATCGAATCGCTGAAAGAGTTTCATGAAAAATACGGTAACGACCGGAAGAAAATCGCTGAGGAGCTCGGTAAGCACAGGTTTCATGTGAAGGACACGTGGCGAAGAATTAAATTGGCGAATTTAAAAGGAAGAAGATGGATCCTAACTTTGTGTCACCAAACAAACCACCACCGACGCGTTTGAATGCTATGACCTGGGCAATTCATATGGGTGTGAGCAGTAATGTGAGGTACCAAGCGTTGAAAGGGATTGAATACTTGCTGGCGAAGGGGCTGCCGCCTGTTTTGTTCAAATCCTCTGTGATTGGTTTGAGAATGGCGAACAATGTTCTTGGAGGCATGACTTTCGTGATGTTGGCAGGATATCGGGGTCACAAAGCTCTGGTGTGGAAAAGAAGACAGAAAAGGTTCATGAAAAAAAAAAAAAACTAAATTTATGGGTTTTTCGGATTTCCTTGCTTGTTCTGAATCTCTTAGTACTCTAAGTACTATTCCGATGATTTGATCCGAGGTTTCAAGAGCTTTCGGGTTTTACGAGTTCCGAATTTTTCTAGAATTCCGGGTTACCTGGGGTACCGGATTTTTAGCTAAATTTAGAAGTTTGTGTTGTTCGGAAGTTTCGAGTTGTGCATGTTCCGAGTTTTTCTAGTTATTCCGGGTTACCTGGGGTACCGGATAACCAACTAAGAGTCAGAATTATGTGTAGTTTGGAAACTTGAAGTCGGTTTCGGATTATCGAAAAGTTTTATGGTACTTATGTTGTCCGGATCAAGTAAGGAGGTGAAGAGAATACGACTTGCTTGGATTTTTGTATTGTTTACAAAGAAAAAGGGGGAGAAAAAATTTTGAAATTCCTGTTTCTCTTTGTAAATCAAAAGCTCGTGGTGCTACATCGAAACAAGCTCTTGTTTACTATCTTTGAGATTAACTTAGTGTTAATCTTACCGATGGGGAAGTGTTTTTAACATGAAGCAAGTTAGAGCTAGTGTATGATTGAGTTTTGTCAAGTTTGTTCGAGGTTCAATCAAGTGTTGACGTGATGAAGCAAATTGTTCATTTGGCAACTAGTTGAAGGTCAAGCCTTTATCGTATGCCGGTTAGAGTAGAGAAGATTAGTCTTCTTGGTACCTCTTCCAAGTTGGTGACTGATCGGATTCTCGAAATAGGGGTTCTTACATTGAGGGGGAGATGAGAGACGAAAGTCAACGGGTAATTGGTGGATTTGTGAAGATACGGGATTGGATCTTGAAGATTCGAGATGAAATGATTTAAGACACTCGGTTGAAGACTCTGATCAAGATGGTGGATGTACTTTTACAAAGTTCAGTTTGTTATTAACTTATCGAACTGAGCTTCATGTCTTTGTGAAGTTTGAAGTGTTCAAGATTGGGCATTGGAAATCCAATGTTTCTTTCTGCTACCGGTTAGGTTTGAAGATTAATGTATCGAGCGATATTCCTACATGTGGTTGTAGGTCGGTTCGCGTTAATTTGATTCGGGAGTAGTTTGAGGGGGAGGATCTACAGTGTTTGATGTTGGATTCTTCGGGTTTCTCAAAGCGGCTTTAAGTGATCGTCAGCAAGTCTTTAATTAGAAGGGTTGAAGATCACTGTGCTCTACCTAAAAGATCAAGTCTCAGCCAAAGTTGAAAGCTGACATGATATCTTCAGTTAAAGGGGAGTCTCTAAGTGCACTATCCGGTGATTGAAGATTATCGATGCCACACAGAACTGATGCAACAGTTAAGGGGGAGACTGTAAGTGCAGTTCCTGCCGGGTAACTGTCGCTTATCAGTTCTGATCAACCAAAGCAGAAGTCCAAGTTAAAGTCAACCATAACGAAGAATTCAAGACCACATGAAGACCTGCATTGATCAAGGGGGAGTTGTTAATGCACTTTGGGTGAAAAGTGTATGGCTTCCAATTGTTAGGGTCTTTATTGTACAAGTGTCCAAACTTAGTCCCTAAGAAGTTCCTAGGGAGAATTTGTCCCTAAGAAGTTCCTAGGGAGAACTTTTGTCTGAGTTTTGGTGTAGAATTGGTTTGTCCGAGGTTTAGTCCCTAGCCTATATATATGTGTGTATTGTGTAGATTAGGGCAACGATTTAGAGAAAGCTTTGTGCAACTCTTGCAGCTGGGTGCACCTCTCCCACTCGTTCATCCTTCTGTGTGAATTCTAGAGAGAGAGAGACTATGTGTTAGTGAGAGAAAGCTAGGGTTTAGATCTTTGTGATCTAAACCAGCTTGTAGATGATGTATACTCCTTTGGTTTGTGTAATCTGTGATGACTGATTCATAATAAAGAGTTCATCTTCTACATCTTTCTATCATGTTCTTCATATTTTGTTCTTCATGTCTTGAATCAAGTGCAATGTTTGATGTTCGTCATCGATCCGGTGCTTTCACAGTGATCTAGGGCAGAAACAATTTAAACTCGAAGAATATACGCAAATCAACCAACACGCAGGAGCAAAAGGAGTGGAGGAATGTTATTTTTGGCAGAGTGAATGTGCAAAGCTAGATAGATTGCATGGGCTGATCAGTTTTTGCAATAAACTGAACCCAAACTTAGCCAGACACTTTGTTGATTACTTAATAAAAAGAAAGTATTTGTATGATGTGTTTTGATATATTAAGTAAGTCTAGTTATAAATTCTGTTTTTAACCAGGAAAATAGCCAGAAACACATAGCCTTTGATGGAATTTCTACTCATTGTTAGATATCCGCTGAATGTTTTAGGGTTTGACAGAAGTTCTTGTTCATGCTGATGTTTTAATCTCTTCATTCTTAGAGTCAGTCAAGGAGTCTTCGTTATCATGCTGATGTTGTGTCTGCTGTTGTGACATATTCGTTCCAGATGGAACTTCTGATCCCATGTCTTCAGATCTCGTATCTGTTCCAGATGAAACTTCTGAACTCATGTCTGCAGATCTCGTTTCACCAGCAAAACTTGATGTATCTTGATTTGATTCAGACACCGGCAGGTTATGATTGTCTGAAGTTGTTTGATTCATGTCATCATACTCGATGAATTCTTCGTTATCCTCAATAATAATGTGTGAAGCATCGGACAGCTTTGAGTTCATTGCCCATCTTTTATTCTCATCAAAGGTAATGTCTCGGCTTATAGTGATTTTATTGTTTAATGGATTATACAACTTATACCCTTTGCTGTTCTCACTGTATCCAACAAAGATCATTTTTTCGACCTTGTCATCCATTTTATTCCACTGTTGTTTGGGTATATGAGCATAGGCTATACTTCCGAAGACTCTGAAATGTTCTACATTAGGTTTACGTCCATTCCATGCCTCAAAAGGAGTTACATTAGGTCTTGTCTTAGTAACTGTTCGGTTTAATATGTATGTAGCACATGCTATAGCTTCAGCCCAGTACTTGTTGGGTAGTTTCTTTTTGTTCATCATACTTCGACTTAGTTCCATTAACGTTCTATTCTTACGCTCTGCTACTCCATTCTGTTGGGGCGAGTAGCTGTTGGTGAGTTGATGATGTATTCCATTCACTTTCAAGTATTCTTGAAATGATCTTCCACAATATTCTCCTCCACGGTCTGTCCTTAACGTCTTTATTACATGATCTGATTGTTTATCAGTCAATGCTTTGAATAACTTAAAATAGTTCAGGGCTTCGGACTTGAATTTAAGAAAATAAACCCAGGTTTTTCTTGTGAAATCATCAATGAATGTAATAAAATATTTGCACCCACCGCTGGATTCTGTTCTCATTGGACCGCAGATGTCCGAGTGAATTAATTGGAGAGGTTTGGTTGCATGCCATTTAGCTTTATTCGGAAAGTTTTTCCTTGCTTGTTTACCGGATACACATCCTTCACATATGCTGTTATCTCTTAGTATCTTCGGTAGTCCAAACACTAACTCTTTATTTCCCATTTCTACTAATGTGTCTAAATTCACATGTCCATAACGTTTGTGCCAAAGTGTTCAAACTTCTCTCGTTGTCATAGTTAAGGCTAATGTCAGATCATTTCCAGGATTGAGTGGAAACATCTTGTTGTTTGTCATTCTTATGGTGCCCATGACTTCATCTTTAGCGTCTTGTATTGTGCAATAATCCTTCTCGAACTTAACTTTATATCCTTTTTGCACAAGTTGTCCCACACTCAAGAGATTATGTTTCAAACCTTTCACATAGAACACATTTGGTATTATTTTGCTTTGTCCTCGTATTTTGATTACGACTTCTCCACTGCCTAACACCTCTAATCTTTTGTCATCTCCAGTTCTTACTTCCTTCTTTAAAGAATCATCCATTTTAACGAACAGATCTTTGTTTCCCGTCATGTGGTTACTGCATCCACTATCTAAATACCAACAATCCTTGTTGACTGTTTCTTCCATGTTGAAAATCATGAACATGGTATCTTCCTTTTCCTCCGGTTCATTCTCTTGATGAATTAACACGTTATCGCTGTTCACATTATCGTCTTTCTTCCTACAGAACTTGGCTGTGTGACCCAATTTTTGACAATTATAGCATCTGATAGTACTCATATATCGTCCCTTATTTCTGTCACGTCCCCTTACTCCTATATCGTTTCGATTTTGTCGAAACCTATCTTGTCCACCACTTTGAATTTGAAATGCATGTTCGATAGGTGTGTCATCATACCGTTTCATACGTAATTCATGGGATTGTAGTATTCCCATCAGTTCTTCAGTGGTTACATCTTCTAAATTTTTCGTTTCTTCGATAGTAATTACTACAGACTCGAAATTTCGAGTCATGCTACGTAGAATTTTCTCTACAATTCTCTGTTCGCTAATCTTTTCTTCGTTCATTCTTAATTGATTAACTATTAAGGTTATTCTATTGAAATAATCTTCAACAGATTCCTCCTCTTTCATTTTTAACGTATCAAATTCACATCTAAGAGTCTGTAGTTTTACAGTTCTTACCCGATTTTCTCCTCTGTATGATTTATGCAGAATACTCCAGGCCTCCTTTGACGATTTGGCCATTGCAATTCTTTCGAAGACAATCTCGTTGACCGATTGAAATATTATGTGTAGTGCCCGCTTGTCTTTCTTGATAGAATCTCGATAGACTGTAGTGGCTTCATCCGAGGGATTTGTTGCCAATTCTTGATAACCGTCTTCGACTATGCCCCATAATTCTTGTGATTCCAGTAATACTTTCATCTGAATATGCCAGTGATAATAATTCTGTCCGGTAAGTTTTGGAATTTGAGTTTGAACCCCCTGCGTTTGATTCATGGCGTCTGATGTATATTTCGGTTGTCTTTGTTGATGAGATTTTTCGAACGCTGGGCTCTGATACCACTATGTTATATATCCGCTGAATGTTTTAGGGTTTGACAGAAGTTCTTGTTCATAAATTATGAATTGATAAAATAAAAGATATGCAGTACATATTGTATATATACAGATACATGGATCGGCTGTAACTGCCGAAACTTAGGGTTAAGTAATAATAGGAAATATTACTAATAACAAGTAACGTATCTAGCTTATAAATTTAATAATTATATGTCTAACACTCATAAATGCACAAATACCTATTTGGAAAATCAACTTTGGTACCTGAAGATGGCTTGTATATATATACCTGAACTATGTCATATTTAATAATGAACCACGTCACATAAGTACAATGGAATTCATAGCACTAACGACCCAGAAACACCACAACTTGAAACCGTTAGCCGTTGAAAATGATGACCACCCGCAACCAGTCACTATGTCAATTGAGCCAACACATCCACAAGTTGCAAATAGGTAGATTGCAGGGTTTTGAAGGTTTTAATCACACAAAACTCACACTCACTTACAAATATGTGTTTGCTGATCAAGAAAAAACCCTAATTTCATTCATGCTAAAACTTACATTATATAGAATAAAATAAATAACCACTAACTAATAATTAGTGCCACTAACCCATTAACCCCGCTAACTTAATCTTACTAAACACTTCAACATAAAAAACACATGACTAGTTAGAAATACTTGACCCATAAAAAAACATACTTCTATCGACCCGACTTAACCCGTCAAGATTAATCCAACATGCAGTACTTGCATGCAAAACGCCACCATGCAAAGTTACCTTGAAGACCGACGGATGCATTATCTCAATTGATAATTCATTTCTTTAATCCATGTTTTATGTTTTGTTTTTGTTTTTACTTCCGTATTAGTAAAGCCCAAACTCTAAAACCTTCGACCAACATGACAACCTAAGAAAAACTTGTAAGACCCAGCTTAAAATACTAGATTAATGATATAAAACTTTCCATTTAATACCAAGATTTAGAGTTTACAAAAACTTTGATGATTTTAAGACCATACCTAAACATAACATTCACGTTATAATCCTACTAAACAATATTCAAGACAGAACTACAAGTGTTTACATAATCTTAAAACAAAATAGATCAAGTGCGGAAGCGTTGATTTGTGTGTTCGGTTCGATTTCTTTTGCTTGATCATCATCCCCCTTACATGTATTACCTAGAAATTGAAATTTTAGACAAATGCTAGTATTAAAGTCCTTGGGAATTAACATAATTGAAGCTATGTTCGAAAACAAATTCAAGTAACCAAAAATATGAAAATTCAGCTTTTGTGACTGGGTGCTACCGTAACTTACCGTACCGTAAGTTCGGTACCGTAAGTTATGGTAGCCCCTGGGTAACTATGGTCTGCCGTAAGACAGTAGGGAACCACCGTAACATGTTTACTTGCTACCGTAAGTTACGGTAGCCGCCGTAACTTACGGTAGCCGCTGTACATTTTTCCTTGTTTTTGCAATTTAGCCGATTCCTCTCCTATGTCACCTTAATTTAATTTCGAACACGTTTATCACATAACTAAGGCTAATTACTCATGTCTATATCTTTACCAACTATGACATTCGCTTCCCTCTCGAGGGATTGCTTACGCCATAATCCACATGCTTGTTTTCAAGATATAGAGCCTGCCTTTTTATACTACTTGACATGCTTAAAATTTAGAACTTTAACTCCTGTATTAGGGGTTAAATTTCTCAACTAATTCGGCTTACGCATTGTTTATAACCATACATCAAGTAATGGTATCTAGCTTCAAAGTTTACTACACGACTTGTTTTGACCCGTTTGGTGCTGAAATTAAGGCACCATTCAGGATATTTCAAAATCCATCTTTGTCACTTGTTTTGACCCGTTTTACTTGTTTAAGACACTTAATCACATACGTGACATATTGGTCTATCTTGTTTACCATGTTTCAAAATGACGACATAAGACTAACAAATAAACTTAATGTAACGAAACGGTAAAATTTGTACCTTTAGAGCACACCTTTCCCACGCGTATTCCCTCCGGCTTGTCCGCTCGACGCTCCGGACTCTATGCCTAAGGAGTTCAATTTATAATTGCTTTAGGACCCCCCCCCCTTTTATATGATTATAACGCATCGTTATTACTAATAGTCAAATCTGCGTTTTAATCCTATTTTCAACATTTAAATCCCCACTTAGGCATTTCAACAAACACCTAGCGGGTCAGATTTTCACATAATCATTACCAAGTTCGTGACTTGTGATCAGCATCTAACTTTGCTTCAGTTAGTCAAGTTACTCTTATCCTAACATCAATATTTCTGAAATTACTTCTTAAATTCAGATTGTGCTAGAACAAGAGTTGAAATTTTAGTATTTATCAAGTTTCTTCAAGCTCCTCAATCACCTACAATGGTGATTAGGAAACCCTACTAGTATCATGCAAGATTTTGGTCAAGAATCATCTAGGGTTTGTTCCTAAACCTGATATCACTTCCAATTTCATATATCTAACACATAATCAAACTCAACATTCGATTTCTATCACATGTAGGGAAATTGAGTTGAATCAAAACAACCTAATTTGGCATACCTTATGATCCCTTTGACGAGGTGATCACGAATCTATGTTCAGATTTCGATTTTGACTTGGTATGAGCCTTCAATTTGTGAATTTTGTGTGAAAACTAGGGTTTGGAAGAAACCCCTGGTCGCTCATGCCTTCTGTTCGATCCAAGCACTCACACAAATGTGTGTTTGGTGTGTTTGTTTACCATTTTAGTAATCAAGTTTTAGATTTGGCTAGATTGGTCCCTAGGTTTTTATCTAACCTTAAGTTTAAGTGTTTTAACCCTATTAAGAGTTACTTTAAGACTTGTAGCTAACTGGGTTATAAGTTCCTAGTTAGTCGGTTCTTGTTTGGTTAGTGCTTTATAACAAAATATACAAATTTTATATTTTAGGGTGTTACAAGTCCACCCGCCTTAAAAAGGGTTTCGTCCCCAAAACCAAATAACGTACCAAATAATGTAGGGTAGAGCCGTTGCATCTCCTCTTCGGATTCCCATGTAGTGTCCGATCCCTTCTTGTGTTCCCATTTGATCTTTACTTGATTTATTTCTTTGTTCCTTAAGGTTTTCACCTTACGATCCAAAATCGCAATGGGCTTCGCCACATAGTTTAGTCTATCATCCACCTCGATGTCATCGTAGTGGATATAGGTTGTTTCATCCGCTAAGCATTTCCGAAGATGTGACACATGAAATGTGTTATGAATTTTGCTTAATTCTTCCGGTAGTTCAAGGCGGTATGCTACCTTCCTTACTCGTTCGACAATTGAAAACGGCCCAATAAATCTTGGGCTTAATTTTCCCTTCTTTCTAAACCGAATAACCCCCTTCCATGGGGATACCTTGAGCATGACCTTGTCACCAACTTGGAACTCGATCGGTCTCCTCCTTTTGTCAGCATACGACTTTTGTCTATCTTGAGCCGCCTTCAAGTGTGCCCGAACCACATCAATCTTTTCATTAGTGGCTCGTACTATATCTTGGTGGGCGAGTTCACGTGGGCCCACTTCACCCCAACATACCAGGGTTCGGCACTTCCTACCATAGAGCATTTCGTACGGTGCCATGCCAATGCTAGCATGGTAGCTGTTATTATACGAAAACTCGACCAACGGTAGATAGACATCCCAACTGCCTCCAAAGTCGATTATGCATGCCCGTAGCATGTCTTCCAACGTTTGTATTGTTCTTTCACTCTGTCCATCCGTCTGAGGATGGTACGTAGTGCTGATGAACAATTTGGTTCCCATTTGTTCTTGGAAGTCTCGCCAGAAATTTGAAGTGAACCGGGTATTCCTATCAGACACGATGGATACCGGTACTCCATGGCGTGCTATTATCTCATTAGTGTAAACTTCTGACATCTTTTCTGAAGTATAGGTCTCACGAATCGGAATGAAGTGAGCACTTTTCGTCAATCTATCTACAACTACCCATATAGCATCGAAACTGCGGTTCGTCTTTGGTAGTTTGGTTAATAGGTCCATTGTAATATGTTCCCATTTCCAAACCGGGATTTCTAACGGTTGCAGTTTACCGTATGGTTTTTGGTGCTCTGCCTTGACTTGTAGACATGTCAAACACTTTTCCACGTATTTCACTACATCTCTTTTCATTCCGGGCCACCAATAGTTTTGTTTTAAGTCGTTATACATCTTGGTCGCTCCCGGATGAATGGAATAACGGGATTTGTGAGCTTCATCGAGTTGAAGCTTTTTAACTCCACATGTGTTAGGAACCCAAATTCTATTGAAACGTGTCTTCAAACCGTGGCTGCCTACCTCGAGATCTTTAATTTGGCCGATAATCCTTTCCTTTCTCCGGTTTTCCTCCTTTACTGCTTCATCTTGTGCTCCTCGGATTTGTTCAAGTAAGCCCGAGGTTACAATGAGATGCAACGATTGTACTCGTATCGGGGCATAATCTGCCTTTCTGCTCAACGCATCAGCCACTACATTGGCTTTCCCGGGGTGGTAGTGTATTTCACAATCGTAATCCTTGACCGTTTCCAACCACCGCCTTTGTCTCATGTTTAATTCCTTTTGATCAAAGAAATATTTCAAACTTTTATGGTCGGTAAAGATTGTACATTTTACCCATACAAGTAATGTCTCCATATTTTTAAGGCATACACCACTGCCGCCAGTTCCAGATCGTGAGTCGGGTATTTCTTTTCATGGATCTTCAACTGTCTCGAGGCGTAGGCGATGACCTTGCCTCGTTGCATTAGAACACATCCAAGCCCCGAATGCGACGCATCCGAGTAGACCACCATGTCGTCAACTCCTTCTGGTAATGTTAACACCGAAGCGTGAGTTAACCTTTCTTTGAGCGTTTGGAAGGCCTCCTCCTGTTCAATGCCCCATACAAACTTTTCCTCCTTGCGAGTCAATTTGGTCAATGGTAAAGCAATTTTGGAGAAATTCTGTATGAATCTCCTATAATATCCTGCAAGCCCTAAAAAGCTTCGGATTTCTGAGGGATTCCTTGGGACGTTCCATTTTGACACGGCTTCTACCTTCGACGGATCTACTAGTACCCCGTCGGCACTAATGGTATGCCCAAGGAACTGCACCTCTCGCAGCCAGAAAGCGCACTTTGAGAATTTTGCATACAGCTTTTCTCGTCTGAGTGTCTCTAACACTTCGTGCAAATGATATTCGTGTTCGGCTTTATAACTCGAGTATACCAAAATGTCATCGATAAATACAATTACCGATTTATCCAGCATAGGTTTGCAAACCCGGTTCATGAGATCTATGAAAGCTGCGGGTGCATTTGTCAACCCAAAGGGCATTACAAGGAACTCATAATGTCCGTACCGCGTACGAAAGGTTGTCTTCGGTATGTCCTCCTCCTTGACTTTCAATTGGTGATAACCAGATCTGAGATCAATCATGGAGAACCAACTTGCTCCTTGTAGCTGGTCAAACAGGTCATCAATTATTGGAAGTGGGTATCGATTCTTCAACGTGAGTTTGTTTAACTCTCGGTAATCGATACACATATGCATGCTACAGTCCTTCTTTTTCATGAATAGAACTGGTGCACCCCACGGGGACACACTCGGTCGGATAAACTCCTTGTCGAGCAATTCTTGGATTTGAGACATCAATTCTTGTAACTTTGACGGCGCAGGTCGATACGGCGCCCTGGCCACGGGTTTTGCGCCTGGAATCAGTTCGATCCCGAACTCTACCTCCCGTTCTGGTGGTATTCCCGGTAGTTCTTCCGGGAACACATCTTCGTAATCCCGTACCACCGGCACTTCTCCAATTTTGAGGGACTCTTTCTCTGATTCGCTTGGGTATACCATAAAGGCCTTGCATCCATGCTTCATAAGTTTGTGGGCTTCTAATATCGAGCACACCACCGGGTTACCCCCTTTTCACCATATATCGTAACGTATTTTCCGCTAGGAGACGTTAGTTTTATTTCCTTTCGGAAACAAACTACTTTTGCGTGGAATCGGGACAACCAATCCATCCCTACAATGACTTGGAATTCCCCCATCGACATCGGGATCAAATCTATCGTGTGTAGTGCCCGCTTGTCTTTCTTGATAGAATCTCGATAGACTGTAGTGGCTTCATCCGAGGGATTTGTTGCCAATTCTTGATAACCGTCTTCGACTATGCCCCATAATTCTTGTGATTCCAGTAATACTTTCATCTGAATATGCCAGTGATAATAATTCTGTCCGGTAAGTTTTGGAATTTGAGTTTGAACCCCCTGCGTTTGATTCATGGCGTCTGATGTATATTTCGGTTGTCTTTGTTGATGAGATTTTTCGAACGCTGGGCTCTGATACCACTATGTTAGATATCCGCTGAATGTTTTAGGGTTTGACAGAAGTTCTTGTTCATAAATTATGAATTGATAAAATAAAAGATATGCAGTACATATTGTATATATACAGATACATGGATCGGCTGTAACTGCCGAAACTTAGGGTTAAGTAATAATAGGAAATATTACTAATAACAAGTAACATATCTAGCTTATAAATTTAATAATTATATGTCTAACACTCATAAATGCACAAATACCTATTTGGAAAATCAACTTTGGTACCTGAAGATGGCTTGTATATATATACCTGAACTATGTCATATTTAATAATGAACCACGTCACATAAGTACAATGGAATTCATAGCACTAACGACCCAGAAACACCACAACTTGAAACCGTTAGCCGTTGAAAATGATGACCACCCGCAACCAGTCACTATGTCAATTGAGCCAACACATCCACAAGTTGCAAATAGGTAGATTGCAGGGTTTTGAAGGTTTTAATCACACAAAACTCACACTCACTTACAAATATGTGTTTGCTGATCAAGAAAAAACCCTAATTTCATTCATGCTAAAACTTACATTATATAGAATAAAATAAATAACCACTAACTAATAATTAGTGCCACTAACCCATTAACCCCGCTAACTTAATCTTACTAAACACTTCAACATAAAAAACACATGACTAGTTAGAAATACTTGACCCATAAAAAAACATACTTCTATCGACCCGACTTAACCCGTCAAGATTAATCCAACATGCAGTACTTGCATGCAAAACGCCACCATGCAAAGTTACCTTGAAGACCGACGGATGCATTATCTCAATTGATAATTCATTTCTTTAATCCATGTTTTATGTTTTGTTTTTGTTTTTACTTCCGTATTAGTAAAGCCCAAACTCTAAAACCTTCGACCAACATGACAACCTAAGAAAAACTTGTAAGACCCAGCTTAAAATACTAGATTAATGATATAAAACTTTCCATTTAATACCAAGATTTAGAGTTTACAAAAACTTTGATGATTTTAAGACCATACCTAAACATAACATTCACGTTATAATCCTACTAAACAATATTCAAGACAGAACTACAAGTGTTTACATAATCTTAAAACAAAATAGATCAAGTGCGGAAGCGTTGATTTGTGTGTTCGGTTCGATTTCTTTTGCTTGATCATCATCCCCCTTACATGTATTACCTAGAAATTGAAATTTTAGACAAATGCTAGTATTAAAGTCCTTGGGAATTAACATAATTGAAGCTATGTTCGAAAACAAATTCAAGTAACCAAAAATATGAAAATTCAGCTTTTGTGACTGGGTGCTACCGTAACTTACCGTACCGTAAGTTCGGTACCGTAAGTTATGGTAGCCCCTGGGTAACTATGGTCTGCCGTAAGACAGTAGGGAACCACCGTAACATGTTTACTTGCTACCGTAAGTTACGGTAGCCGCCGTAACTTACGGTAGCCGCTGTACATTTTTCCTTGTTTTTGCAATTTAGCCGATTCCTCTCCTATGTCACCTTAATTTAATTTCGAACACGTTTATCACATAACTAAGGCTAATTACTCATGTCTATATCTTTACCAACTATGACATTCGCTTCCCTCTCGAGGGATTGCTTACGCCATAATCCACATGCTTGTTTTCAAGATATAGAGCCTGCCTTTTTATACTACTTGACATGCTTAAAATTTAGAACTTTAACTCCTGTATTAGGGGTTAAATTTCTCAACTAATTCGGCTTACGCATTGTTTATAACCATACATCAAGTAATGGTATCTAGCTTCAAAGTTTACTACACGACTTGTTTTGACCCGTTTGGTGCTGAAATTAAGGCACCATTCAGGATATTTCAAAATCCATCTTTGTCACTTGTTTTGACCCGTTTTACTTGTTTAAGACACTTAATCACATACGTGACATATTGGTCTATCTTGTTTACCATGTTTCAAAATGACGACATAAGACTAACAAATAAACTTAATGTAACGAAACGGTAAAATTTGTACCTTTAGAGCACACCTTTCCCACGCGTATTCCCTCCGGCTTGTCCGCTCGACGCTCCGGACTCTATGCCTAAGGAGTTCAATTTATAATTGCTTTAGGACCCCCCCTTTTATATGATTATAACGCATCGTTATTACTAATAGTCAAATCTGCGTTTTAATCCTATTTTCAACATTTAAATCCCCACTTAGGCATTTCAACAAACACCTAGCGGGTCAGATTTTCACATAATCATTACCAAGTTCGTGACTTGTGATCAGCATCTAACTTTGCTTCAGTTAGTCAAGTTACTCTTATCCTAACATCAATATTTCTGAAATTACTTCTTAAATTCAGATTGTGCTAGAACAAGAGTTGAAATTTTAGTATTTATCAAGTTTCTTCAAGCTCCTCAATCACCTACAATGGTGATTAGGAAACCCTACTAGTATCATGCAAGATTTTGGTCAAGAATCATCTAGGGTTTGTTCCTAAACCTCATATCACTTCCAATTTCATATATCTAACACATAATCAAACTCAACATTCGATTTCTATCACATGTAGGGAAATTGAGTTGAATCAAAACAACCTAATTTGGCATACCTTATGATCCCTTTGACGAGGTGATCACGAATCTATGTTCAGATTTCGATTTTGACTTGGTATGAGCCTTCAATTTGTGAATTTTGTGTGAAAACTAGGGTTTGGAAGAAACCCCTGGTCGCTCATGCCTTCTGTTCGATCCAAGCACACACACAAATGTGTGTTTGGTGTGTTTGTTTACCATTTTAGTAATCAAGTTTTAGATTTGGCTAGATTGGTCCCTAGGTTTTTATCTAACCTTAAGTTTAAGTGTTTTAACCCTATTAAGAGTTACTTTAAGACTTGTAGCTAACTGGGTTATAAGTTCCTAGTTAGTCGGTTCTTGTTTGGTTAGTGCTTTATAACAAAATATACAAATTTTATATTTTAGGGTGTTACAAGTCCACCCGCCTTAAAAAGGGTTTCGTCCCCAAAACCAAATAACGTACCAAATAATGTAGGGTAGAGCCGTTGCATCTCCTCTTCGGATTCCCATGTAGTGTCCGATCCCTTCTTGTGTTCCCATTTGATCTTTACTTGATTTATTTCTTTGTTCCTTAAGGTTTTCACCTTACGATCCAAAATCGCAATGGGCTTCGCCACATAGTTTAGTCTATCATCCACCTCGATGTCATCGTAGTGGATATAGGTTGTTTCATCCGCTAAGCATTTCCGAAGATGTGACACATGAAATGTGTTATGAATTTTGCTTAATTCTTCCGGTAGTTCAAGGCGGTATGCTACCTTCCTTACTCGTTCGACAATTGAAAACGGCCCAATAAATCTTGGGC
Organism: Helianthus annuus; assembly: GCF_002127325.2. Taxonomy (NCBI): domain Eukaryota; kingdom Viridiplantae; phylum Streptophyta; class Magnoliopsida; order Asterales; family Asteraceae; genus Helianthus; species Helianthus annuus. The sequence continues at coordinate 186,918,794 of NC_035448.2, forward strand.
TTAATTTTCCCTTCTTTCTAAACCGAATAACCCCCTTCCATGGGGATACCTTGAGCATGACCTTGTCACCAACTTGGAACTCGATCGGTCTCCTCCTTTTGTCAGCATACGACTTTTGTCTATCTTGAGCCGCCTTCAAGTGTGCCCGAACCACATCAATCTTTTCATTAGTGGCTCGTACTATATCTTGGTGGGCGAGTTCACGTGGGCCCACTTCACCCCAACATACCAGGGTTCGGCACTTCCTACCATAGAGCATTTCGTACGGTGCCATGCCAATGCTAGCATGGTAGCTGTTATTATACGAAAACTCGACCAACGGTAGATAGACATCCCAACTGCCTCCAAAGTCGATTATGCATGCCCATAGCATGTCTTCCAACGTTTGTATTGTTCTTTCACTCTGTCCATCCGTCTGAGGATGGTACGTAGTGCTGATGAACAATTTGGTTCCCATTTGTTCTTGGAAGTCTCGCCAGAAATTTGAAGTGAACCGGGTATTCCTATCAGACACGATGGATACCGGTACTCCATGGCGTGCTATTATCTCATTAGTGTAAACTTCTGACATCTTTTCTGAAGTATAGGTCTCACGAATCGGAATGAAGTGAGCACTTTTCGTCAATCTATCTACAACTACCCATATAGCATCGAAACTGCGGTTCGTCTTTGGTAGTTTGGTTAATAGGTCCATTGTAATATGTTCCCATTTCCAAACCGGGATTTCTAACGGTTGCAGTTTACCGTATGGTTTTTGGTGCTCTGCCTTGACTTGTAGACATGTCAAACACTTTTCCACGTATTTCACTACATCTCTTTTCATTCCGGGCCACCAATAGTTTTGTTTTAAGTCGTTATACATCTTGGTCGCTCCCGGATGAATGGAATAACGGGATTTGTGAGCTTCATCGAGTTGAAGCTTTTTAACTCCACATGTGTTAGGAACCCAAATTCTATTGAAACGTGTCTTCAAACCGTGGCTGCCTACCTCGAGATCTTTAATTTGGCCGATAATCCTTTCCTTTCTCCGGTTTTCCTCCTTTACTGCTTCATCTTGTGCTCCTCGGATTTGTTCAAGTAAGCCCGAGGTTACAATGAGATGCAACGATTGTACTCGTATCGGGGCATAATCTGCCTTTCTGCTCAACGCATCAGCCACTACATTGGCTTTCCCGGGGTGGTAGTGTATTTCACAATCGTAATCCTTGACCGTTTCCAACCACCGCCTTTGTCTCATGTTTAATTCCTTTTGATCAAAGAAATATTTCAAACTTTTATGGTCGGTAAAGATTGTACATTTTACCCATACAAGTAATGTCTCCATATTTTTAAGGCATACACCACTGCCGCCAGTTCCAGATCGTGAGTCGGGTATTTCTTTTCATGGATCTTCAACTGTCTCGAGGCGTAGGCGATGACCTTGCCTCGTTGCATTAGAACACATCCAAGCCCCGAATGCGACGCATCCGAGTAGACCACCATGTCGTCAACTCCTTCTGGTAATGTTAACACCGAAGCGTGAGTTAACCTTTCTTTGAGCGTTTGGAAGGCCTCCTCCTGTTCAATGCCCCATACAAACTTTTCCTCCTTGCGAGTCAATTTGGTCAATGGTAAAGCAATTTTGGAGAAATTCTGTATGAATCTCCTATAATATCCTGCAAGCCCTAAAAAGCTTCGGATTTCTGAGGGATTCCTTGGGACGTTCCATTTTGACACGGCTTCTACCTTCGACGGATCTACTAGTACCCCGTCGGCACTAATGGTATGCCCAAGGAACTGCACCTCTCGCAGCCAGAAAGCGCACTTTGAGAATTTTGCATACAGCTTTTCTCGTCTGAGTGTCTCTAACACTTCGTGCAAATGATATTCGTGTTCGGCTTTATAACTCGAGTATACCAAAATGTCATCGATAAATACAATTACCGATTTATCCAGCATAGGTTTGCAAACCCGGTTCATGAGATCCATGAAAGCTGCGGGTGCATTTGTCAACCCAAAGGGCATTACAAGGAACTCATAATGTCCGTACCGCGTACGAAAGGTTGTCTTCGGTATGTCCTCCTCCTTGACTTTCAATTGGTGATAACCAGATCTGAGATCAATCATGGAGAACCAACTTGCTCCTTGTAGCTGGTCAAACAGGTCATCAATTATTGGAAGTGGGTATCGATTCTTCAACGTGAGTTTGTTTAACTCTCGGTAATCGATACACATATGCATGCTACAGTCCTTCTTTTTCATGAATAGAACTGGTGCACCCCACGGGGACACACTCGGTCGGATAAACTCCTTGTCGAGCAATTCTTGGATTTGAGACATCAATTCTTGTAACTTTGACGGCGCAGGTCGATACGGCGCCCTGGCCACGGGTTTTGCGCCTGGAATCAGTTCGATCCCGAACTCTACCTCCCGTTCTGGTGGTATTCCCGGTAGTTCTTCCGGGAACACATCTTCGTAATCCCGTACCACCGGCACTTCTCCAATTTTGAGGGACTCTTTCTCTGATTCGCTTGGGTATACCATAAAGGCCTTGCATCCATGCTTCATAAGTTTGTGGGCTTCTAATATCGAGCACACCACCGGGTTACCCCCTTTTTCACCATATATCGTAACGTATTTTCCGCTAGGAGACGTTAGTTTTATTTCCTTTCGGAAACAAACTACTTTTGCGTGGAATCGGGACAACCAATCCATCCCTACAATGACTTGGAATTCCCCCATCGACATCGGGATCAAATCTATCGTGTATTCTTCGTCATCAATGCTCCATCTACAGTTTTCACATACGTCACAAACAATAAAGCTCTTGTTATTACCTATCTCTACTTCTTAAGGCATAGGCAATTTTGTTAGAACAAATAAAGGATGCCGAATAAATCCATATGAAATAAAGGATTTATTCGCACCCGTATCGAATAACACACGTGCGGGAATCGACTTTACAGTAAATATACCTGAGACCACTTTAGGTTCAACTTTTGCTTCAGCAGCGGTCAATTGGAAAGATCTTGCTTTTTTTTTCGGGGCTTCACCTTTCGAGTCTTGCCCATCTTTCTTTCCAACCAGTTCCGGGCATTCCGATCTTTTGTGACCCGGTCGATAACAATTGTAACAAACCGTCACTTTCTCCGGGCACGATATAGCCATATGTCCCGTTTTTCGGCATATGGGACAAGGCTTATCCTTGAAGCGGCATTCGCCTTTATGAACCTTCCCGCAAATTTTGCAACTTGGCGACCCGCCTTTTGTATCAGATTTCGTTACGGTTTCGTTTGTTCGTGCTTTCTTATTAGGGCTTGGGTTTACATCTTGTGACTTCCGTTCACCCCGTTCAATGCTCTTTTTCAGTTCGATCTCCCTTTCCCGAGCAGCATTTATGATCTCGGTAAGGGTCTCGTATTTTGAAGGGGTGATAAACTCCCTATACTCAGCACTCAACATGTTATGGTAGTAGTATATCTTTTGTTCTTCATTCGTCACTAGTTCATTGCAAAACTTCATCTTATCCATAAACGTTGCCGTAATCTTGTCTATGGTCTCACCCTTGTGCCTAAGTTGCATGAACTCCTCCTTGATTTTATTCACAACCGCCTTGGGGCTATGATGTTTAAGAAATGGCATCTTGAATTCTTCCCATGTCATGACCTTAGCCGCTTCACTACCAACCTCTCTCTTTTTGTTTTCCCACCAATCTTTCGCTTAACCCCTTAATTGACCCGTACCATAGGCTACGTAGTCATCTTCATCACAATGGGTCCTCTCAAATACCCCTTCGATATCACTTAGCCATCATTGGCACACTATTGGGTCAACCTCCCCATTATATACTGGTGGTTTACACGCCATGAATTCCTTGTATGAACAAGGCTTTCGTCCTCCGGGATTTTCCTTTGCCAAGTTAGAATTATCTTCTAATTTCTTGATTCTCTCATCTACTGTCGATAGAACCGTGTTTTGAATTTTATCAATAAAGCCCGACAAGCTATTTTCAATCGCCTTTCCAACCTCTTCGGCAATCATTTCTCTCATTTGTTCAGTGACTCTTGGCACCGCATCATCATTACTTACATCCGCCATCTTTATTACTAAAATGTTTACATTAATTGTTAAACATTTCAATTATAATACATGATTTACTTGTTTTGATTTAATCAAGTTCATAACTTGATTCAACCATTCTTGTTTCATGCATTTCTTGTGTTTGAGTGAGCTTACACACTCTTTTCATGCATAATTTGTTCATGATTTATTTCTATATTTTCTAAATCTACTTAAACGATTAACTCTTACCGGATGCTTGATCAAGCTTGAACCGAACACTTTATTGACAACCTTGAGCTCTGATTACCAACTTGTAAGACCCAGCTTAAAATACTAGATTAATGATATAAAACTTTGCATTTAATACCAAGATTTAGAGTTTACAAAAACTTTGATGATTTTAAGACCATACCTAAACATAACATTCACGTTATAATCCTACTAAACAATATTCAAGACAGAACTACAAGTGTTTACATAATCTTAAAACAAAATAGATCAAGTGCGGAAGCGTTGATTTGTGTGTTCGGTTCGATTTCTTTTGCTTGATCATCATCCCCCTTACATGTATTACCTAGAAATTGAAATTTTAGACAAATGTTAGTATTAAAGTCCTTGGGAATTAACATAATCGAAGCTATGTTCGAAAACAAATTCAAGTAACCAAAAATATGAAAATTCAGCTTTCGTGACTGGGTGCCACCGTAAGTTACGGTAGCACCTGGGTAACTATGGTCTGCCGTAAGACAGTAGGGAACCCCCGTAACATGTTTACTTGCTACCGTAAGTTACGGTAGCCACCGTAACTTACGGTAGCCGCTGTACATTTTTCCTTGTTTTTGCAGTTTAGCCGATTCCTCTCCTATGTCACCTTAATTTAATTTCGAACACGTTTATCACATAACTAAGGCTAATTACTCATGTCTATATCTTTACCAACTATGACATTCGCTTCCCTCTCGAGGGATTGCTTACGCCATAATCCACATGCTTGTTTTCAAGATATAGAGCTTGCCTTTTTATACTACTTGACATGCTTAAAATTTAGAACTTTAACTCCTGTATTAGGGGTTAAATTTCTCAACTAATTTAGCGTGTCCGCTACACGGCTTACGCTGTAACAACTGTCATTAAAATCCATAATTAGGATGGTAATTAGCTATTAAGGAAACCCTAATTAAGAAACCCAAGTAATTCTGCACAAACCCTAAAATTTCCAGAACAATCAGAATCAGGATCAGGGCCCCTAAAACTCAGGGGGGGATAAACCCTAGCCAACGATTATCCTCATAACTCTGTGTAAAATTCGAAATTAACGAAACTGTCAACACAGCAAGCCTAGTTACACACGTAGCTACCCTATGAACATAGGTTACCACTCGCGTAGCGCGACACCTATAGGGGTACCCCTCGCGCTACGCGACGGTGTCAAATTTCGGGTATAAATAGAGGGGGTTGGGACTTGAATTCTGTCTTTGGAACGACGTAAAAACTCGTTGTGTACGTCGAGTTATGGCAGAAGCAATACAACAAACACACACGATTCACGAAATGCTGCCTCAATCAGGGTATTAACTTGATCGCTATTACGATTCATTTCCGGGATCAATATATCCAAAGAATGTCTAAGTGCCGCCCACATTGGGCTATGCTTTGTCGTTTGTCGGTAATCCGATAAATGAGTTGAAGCATTGTACTTTGTCGTTTGTCGATAATTCGATAAATGAGTTGAAGTACTATACTTTGTCGTTTGTCATTTTGATAAATGAGTTGAAGTATTGCACTTGGGCATTCATTGGGAGAATTTGATCTCGTAAATTATCGTAACTGTTGTATTGATCATTAACCCGGTTTTGTGTGCATCATTTCCTAAATTAGGATTATTAGTCTCAATACACTTACAATCAAAGTAGATGATAATTCTCAGAAGAATCTGAACCATAAAGCTTGTTAATTCAAATACTGCATGCTTATATTGTGAGTCATTCCTCTTTTATAAACTCTTTTCTCACAGTTTGTGAGTCATTCTCTTTTTATCAATTGTTTTACAATACTCCAAATCATTTTTCAGAGTTATAATTACAGTGATTAAGTTTATGTAATCACCAAATTACAGCCGGTATGTGGGGTATTGTGCACAGTATTACTACTGTTTTAATCACATTAGGTGGGCGAGCCTAAAAGTAAGTGATATAAGTCACTCATTGGGACAGCCAATGGTGATATGACCACAGTCACAGAGCTGGTCTGTGACAAATACCTATTCTTGAATGTTGGTTGATAATAAACATATGTAAAAACTCTTAATACTGTGAATTATAACAAATGTGTCATTTTTAGTAAAATGAATGAACTCACTCAGTATTTCCCGCTGACAAAACCTTTTTAAAACGCGTTTCAGGTAATTACAGTAGATTGGAGTAAGGATTAGATCTAGCATTGAAGGACTTCAAGAAGTGGCTTATTTCATTAATTAAATCAAAATTAAGAAATATCGTTTTTATATTAAAAGCTACCTTTGTAAAACATGGGTTTATCCCATCTATTTAATAAATAAAATCCGGTGTTTTTAAACTCTGATATTTTTCCTAACTCACGGTCTTGATGAAATTTCCGCTGCAATGTTTTTCAAAATAATCACCGGTACCACTGGACTGCTCGCGACTTCCGATTCCGGCTAGGATGGGGTCGGGGGTCGTGACAGAAGGTGGTATCAGAGCTAAGCCACTGCTTTAAGCCTATAAGTGTTGTGATAATAATACTTAAGCTTAAAAGAGTTAGGAGATTGCTATTAACTGGTAGCACATCTGATAACATTTAGACTTGAACATAAGAAAAGATGCCTTAGTATAAGCTAAGTCACTGGTTTACACAATTAGATATTATAATAATACCTAAGTTTAAACGGAAAATTAGAAGCTCAATATTATCTGATAGCACTCCGGATGATATTTAGACTTGAATTTAAGAATTTTGCCTTAAATAAACTTTAAAGGTAAATTACTTATATAAGTACAATATAATGGATATTGGTATTCCATAAAAATGACAATTAGCAGGCAATATCATTGCTTCTCGCTTATTGATATGATTTAGGGAAATACAAATTTCCTTCCTTGATTCTGGATAAAAGCCCTAAATGAAAAAGGCACTTTTAAAAATCTTGAAAAGATACTATTTATGGGAAATAGAAAACTTTCTCCGGCAAAACTGGGTGTAGAGTAGCAGACTCTCCAGCTTGTCCGGACATATTGAGATTACCGCTCCGACGCGAACCGGATAAGACGGGGTAAATGATATGTCAAATCAGTGACAAGATTTCCCTAAATAGTATCATGACCAAATACCTGAGTGGCTCTTGGAAATATGAATCTATTAAATACATTGACCTGATAAATGGTATGTTTATTTCAGCATATGAAATATGTGATTATATAGATAGGTATATCTATAAGGAAATCCAAAAACCATAAGGATTGACAATTTGAAATAAAGCACTAGCATCTGTGTCTAGATTTCTTTATCAGGAATCTCTTTTCCGATATCAAACATTTTTCCGTTTGATCAATTGTCTCGTAGCTCGTTTGACAATGGAAACCCATTAAGTCAGGACATCATTAAGAGTAAAAGAAATTCTAAAAAGAATTACCATATACGAATTGTGCTAATGCAAAAAGCACATGAAACTTATTAAATTATATGTCCACAAACGTCAAAATTTATCACATACGACTTCCAAGGCAAGACCTTTGGAAATTATAAATTGGGCACTATGACATCAATACTATTTCCGCCAGTAGAAAAACGACTAATTAGAAAGAAACACTCTTGCCACACGATTCTACAAACGAAACAAATCTCGCTAAGGTACGTTGTAACGAGATTTCACAAACATCGGTACACAGTTTAACCATAATCACACTGCAAAAAGGAATCACATACCTTTGTAAATTCTTTATTTTATTTTCGATATTCCATAATAACATCACACTAGTTATCACACGGAAATCCAAGTAAAGTTTTTATATTATTAAAATTCTGACTTCTGCCTATAGTAAGTTAACTTTCGTGTTTTTACTCTTTCTAATAGGCATCATACCATGAGGATTTCTTTCATAGTAGCAAATTTTTCCATTTCTTGGTAAAACTACACGTTCATTGTACATATGGTTCATTCAAATTAGGAAGACCATAGGAAGACATTATACCAATTGTTGTTTTATCAAAAGTTCAAATATCATTTCGTTATAATTGATCTTTGCATAGTAAAACTTTGTTTTACAAAGCAATGACTCTTTAATATCAAATCAATTTCTTGAAAAACTCGATTTTCCATGGTTTCTGTTGTAATGATGTCCGAACCTCCTTATTACAACTCGTTTTGTTCAAACCCAGTTAAATTGTTCGTAATTTGTATTCAATTCCAGGTCCCATATGATATTTTAAGCCATCATATTCAAATCCAAAATAATCCCAATAAGCATTTTGATTCTCTTGAAACTATAACATGTTTTTGGCCTTCGACTTCACTAAAATGTTTCTTTGATCACGATCACCCTCTGGTGACATTTCCACAAAATCTGAAGATTACGCTAATCTCGGATTTAATTATTTATTTATTTAAAATTATTTTAAATTTGCCTTATTAATTTATTCAATATCAGCAATCTTAAAACAATCATATACTCAGATAATGATACACAAATTCACCTCCTATTCCGATATACTCCCATTTAAGTTTATGATAGTTTCATTATTTGTAATAATATATCAGTATTTTAAATACCCTGGTTATTGTCAGGAGCAGATATTGAGTAGCCTAGCCTTAGTTAGGCATGGACTGATCACCTATGCTTAACCAAGACAGCACTAACCAATATCCAACCATAATAATAACCATTTAATGTATATAAATTAAGTTATCATACTTATTTATTCCAACAGTCAAAAAGAACATTGTAAGCATTTGCATGCACTCTTAACTTTGTTAAGAAAAGAGAAATTGTACGCCCAATTCTCGAAGTATGAATTCTGGCTACAGGAAGTGCAATTCTTAGGTCATGTGGAAAATCACGAAGGTATCCATGTGAATCCTTCTAAACTAGAAACAATTACTAAAAATAGAGGGTTCCGCAGACAGCCATAAAAGTTCGAAGTTTTCTAGGTTTAACTGGATACTATAGACAATTTATTAAAGATTGTTTCAAGATAACTAAACCCTTAACTAAGCTAAACCTGTAAAATAGTTAAGTTTGAGTGAGGACCTAGACAAGAAGAAGCTCTTAAGATATTAAATCAAAGGTTAACAAGTGCTTTAATTTTAGCATTGCCAAAAGAAACTGAAGATTTTGAAGTATATGGTGATACTTCAAAATTAGGAATAGAATGTGTGTTGATGCAACGCAAAAAGGTAATTGCGTATGCCTTCAGGCACTTGAAAAAGCACGAGGAAAATTTTACAACTCATGATTGAGAATTAGGAACTATAATTTTGCCCTTAAGATTTGGAGACATTATCTGTAGATACAGATCACAAAAGATAAAGGTACGTATTTGGGCAAAACAAACTAAACATGAGGCAAAGAAGATGGATGGAAATCCTAAATGAGTACAACTGTGATATCCAGTATCACGAAGAAAAGCAAATGTAGTTGCAGATGCTTTAAGTCATAAGTATCATGAAAAGCAAGAGTGAGTCCATGCTCTTAGATTAAGATCTACGGTTAGATTTAATGAAGAAACTAAAGAAAGTTCAAGAAACAGCAATCGAAGACGATGCTGAAGGAATGAAAGGACAAGCCAAAGAATTAAAACAAGGAAGTGATAGAATTTGGAGATTCCCTAAGAAAACAATTGGGTACCTAAGCAGGGAAAATTAAGAAATAAGATTCTAGATAGATCTAGGTATACCATGTACCCAGGTAACAATCAGATATACCAAGATTTAAGAAATAACTTTTGGTAGATAGGAATAAAAATGGACATAGCCAGTCATGTATCTAAGTGTCTCACTTGTTCATAAG